>NC_143026.1:13617500-13917500 GCF_057628025.1 Oncorhynchus mykiss | reverse complement strand
GCCTACTTTCCTTCATATAGCTGGCACATACAGTGGGGCAAAAAAGTATTTAGTCAGCCACCAATTGTGCAAGTTCTCCCACTTAAAAAGATGAGAGGCCTGTATTTTCATCATAGGTACATTTCAACTATGACAGACAAAATGAGAAAAAAAATCCAGAAAATCACTTTGTAGGATTTTTAATGAATTTATTTGCAAATTATGGTGGAAAATAAGTATTTGGTCACCTACAAAAGTTTATCTCAATACTTTGTTTTATACCCTTTGTTGGCAATGACAGAGGTCAAACGTTTTCTGTAAGTCTTCACAAGGTTTTCACACATTGTTGCTGGTATTTTGGCCCGTTCCTCCATGCAGATCTCTTCTAGAGCAGTGATGTTTTGGGGCTGTTGCTGGGCAACACAGACTTTCAACTCCCTCCAAAGATTTTCTATGGGGTTGAGATCTGGAGACTGGCTAGGCCACTGGCTAGACCTTGAAATGCTTCTTACGAAGCCACTCCTTCGTTGCCCGGGCGGTGTGTTTGGGATCATTGTCATGCTGAAAGACCCAGCCACGTTTTATCTTCAATGCCCTTGCTGATGGAAGGAGGTTTTCACTCAAAATCTTATGATACATGGCCTCGTTAATTCTTTCCTTTACACGGATCAGTCGTCCTGGTCCCTTTGCAGAAAAACAGCCCCGAAGCATGATGTTTCCACCCCCATGCTTCACAGTAGGTATGGTGTTCTTTGGATGCAACTCAGCATTCTTTGTCCTCCAAACACGACGAGTTGAGTTTTTACCAAAAAGTAATATTTTGGTTTCATCTGACCATATGACATTCTCCCAATCTTCTTCTGGATCATCCAAATGCTCTCTAGCAAACTTCAGACGGGCCTGGACATGTACTGGCTTAAGCAGGGGGACACGTCTGGCACTGCAGGATTTGAGTCCCTGGCGGCGTAGTGTGTTACTGATGGTAGGCTTTGTTACTTTGGTCCCAGCTCTCTGCAGGTCATTCACTAGGTCCCCCGTGTGGTTCTGGGATTTTTGCTCACCGTTCTTGTGATCATTTTGACCCCACGGGGTGAGATCTTGCGTGGTGCCCCAGATCTAGGGAGATTATCAGTGGTCTTGTATGTCTTCCATTTCCTAATAATTGCTCCTACAGTTGATTTCTTCAAACCAAGCTGCTTGCCTATTGCAGATTCAGTCTTCCCAGCCTTGTGCTGGTCTACAATTTTGTTTCTGGTGTCCTTTGACAGCTCTTTGGTCTTGGCCATAGTGGAGTTTGGAGTGTGACTGTTTGAGGTTGTGGACAGGTGTCTTTTATACTGATAACAAGTTCAAATAGGTGCCATTAATACAGGTAACGAGTGGAGGACAGAGGAGCCTCTTAAAGAATAAGTTACAGGTCTGTGAGAGCCAGAAATCTTGCTTGTTTGTAGGTGACCAAATACTTATTTTCCACCATAATTTGCAAATAAATTCATTAAAAATCCTACAATGTGATTTTCTGGATTTTTTTTCTAATTTTGTCTGTCATAGTTGAAGTGTATCTATGATGAAAATTACAGGCCTCATGTTTTTAAGTGGGAGAACTTGCACAATTGGTGGCTGACTAAATACTTTTTTGCCCCACTGTAACTATTGTGGCAGATTGTAACCAATGCAAGCCATGATTTACCATATAGGTTACAAAGCCTTGGCTACAGGTTAAACAATTTAGGCCTACAGCTCTGATTTGCTCCCCATCCTAGCCTTGTGATGGGGTACATAAGTGACAAAGGGGGAGAATCTGACCTTTCTAACAATGCCAGAAGTATTACTGTATGTCAAATATTCAGCAAATAGCATGAGTATTTCCAATCGGAAAAAAGCAACTGCACTCGCAGTAGTGGACCGCGAGAACGGAAATACTGATGAATAACAGTGCACATGGTAATAGGCTATATGAAAGTAAGAGAGAGTAAGGATTTTTTCTAGTTGAGGTTTGTTACAATGGAGTGTCCTGGCTGCCTGCGCATTTAGGTCAAAAGATTGATGAGTGACTGAAGTGACCTCATGGGAGTTGTGTGGGAGATCGGGCATATCAGCTCAATAAGCCAATAGCTAGGTTTCATGTGAATATTAAGAAATCTGCATAACGAAAATATGCATATTTTCCCACCAGTGGTGTTTCCACCAAACATGCGTAGCACACAAAATTTACTTTTTCATATAACGAATAAAAATCTAAAGTTCAATGGATTTGCATCGCATTTTCAACTCTACCGATAGTTTTGTCACAAAAAAAAACTGTTGAGTTAAATAGCAAATGTGTCTACTCTGGTTTTGGCGTCTGCGCTCTAGCCTTTTGTGACTAGGGGGCAGTATTTTCATTTTTGGAAAAATAACGTTCCCATAGTAAACGGGATATTTTGTCAGGACAAGATGCTAGAATATGCATATAATTGACAGCTTAGGATAGAAAACACTCTAAAGTTTCCAAAACGGTAAAAATATTGTCTGTGAGTATAACTGAACTGATGTTGCGGGCGAAAGCCTGAGAAAAATCCAATCCGGAAGTGCCTCATGTTTTGAAAGGGCTGCGATCCAATGCGTCCCTATTGAGCAGTGAATGGGCTATCAACCAGATTACTTTTTCTCCGTATTCCCCAAGGTGTCTACAGCATTGTGACGTAGTTTTACGCATTTATGTTGAAGAATACCCGTAAGCGGCTACATTGCGCAACTGGTCACCTGATGGCTCCCAGAGTGATTCTCGTGTAAAATACAGAGGTAGCCATTATTCCAATCCGTCCTACTGAAAAACCAATTGTCCCGGTGGATATATTATCGAATAGATATTTGAAAAACACCTTGAGGATTGATTATAAACAACGTTTGCCATGTTTCTGTCGATATTATGGAGCTAATTTGGAATATTTTTCGGCGTTTTCGTGACTGCAATTTCCGGGCGATTTCTAACGAAATTTCCGGGCGATTAGCAAAAGGCTAAGCTGTGTCTCAATATATTTCACTTGTGATTTTCATGAATAGGAATATTTTCTAGGAATATTTATGTCCATTGCGTTATGCTAATTAGTGTCAGTCGATGATTACGCTCCCTCATGCGGGATGGGTAGTTACTAGAGGCTAGCCAACAGCTCGCAGATACAGTTCGGGTTGGCTAGTCAACATGATGAGATTATTATAGATAATAGCGAGAATATGTTTATTTGTTAAACGGCAGTCAAGCATCGATCATCTTGTCACCAGAATAAGACCCTCGATATGTAGGGCGGAAGATAACCTAGCGGTTAAGAGCGTTTGGGGCCACTAACTGAAAGGAAACTGGATTAAATCTCTGCACTGACTAGGTGTAAAAATGTGTCTGTGCCCTTGAGCAAGGCACTTAACCCTAATTGCCCCTGTAAATCGCTCTGGATAAGAACGTCTGCTAAATGACTAAAATGTAAATAATATATATTTATTTGAAAGGAGCATCAAGATCACTGTATAATTTGACCAACCTGTAAAGCTAATTTATTGAATGTGTAGCCTAATAACATGCATGTTTTCCAGATGAGTCGTAGTGAGAGGACCACACAACACAGTCCAAGTTTACTTCGATATGATGGTTATTATTTCAATATTTTTGCTTAAAGGCATTTCCACCGCCATTTCTCGCTTAATACATTTTACCAACACAAAAAAAAATCCCACCTTGTTAACGAACAAATTATCTGTCGGCATTTATAAAATTGTACGGAAACTTCCAGCACAGCTTTCGTGATTAATCTTTTTAATACGGTAGGAATTTAATCTCATAAAAACATGGTTACTGGGAGGATTGCATTATACCGGTATACCTTTTCATCCATGTTGATTGGACAACATCGATGAAAAGGTTCACGTCACATTAACTGTCCAGTAGTCTCGTGGAATTCTCGTCTCGTTACATTTGTTTGTCGGTTTAAATTAAGTTATTTAATGGTTATCGTTTTTTTCAGGGCATCTCGATATGTTCATTAGTTTGTCAGGAAAAATAGGTGGTTGGCGAAATGTTTTTTTGTTAATGAAATTAACATTACTCCTCTATCACAACACTGTACATTTACTGAATTAAATATGGCCCCAATTCCGAACCAATCCTTTCTAGCAGGGGAGAAGAACTGCCCCCTCTCTCAGCGACTGGAACGAGCTGCATAAAAAGTACTCAAACTGGACAGTTTATCTCTTCATTCAATCATGGACAGTCTTACTGACAGTTGTGGCTGCTTCGTATGATGTATTGTTGTCTCAACCTTCTTGTCTTTGATCATGTTTGTACCATGTTTTGTGCTGCTGCCTCTATGTTGTGTTGCTGCCATGCTATGTTGTTGTCTTAGGTTTCTCTTTCTGTAGTGTTGTGGTGTCTCTTGTGATGTTTTGTGCTGCTGCCTCTGTGTTGTGTTGCTTCCATGCTATGTTGTTGTCTTAGGTTTCTCTTTCTGTAGTGTTGTGGTGTCTCTTGTGATGTTTTGTGCTGCTGCCTCTATGTTGTGTTGCTGCCATGCTATGTTGTTGTCTTAGGTTTCTCTTTCTGTAGTGTTGTGGTGTCTCTTGTGATGTTTTGTGCTGCTCCCGCCATGTTGTGTTGCTTCCATGCTATGTTGTTGTCTTAGGTTTCTCTTTCTGTAGTGTTGTGGTGTCTCTTGTGATGTTTTGTGCTGCTCCCGCCATGTTGTGTTGCTTCCATGCTATGTTGTTGTCTTAGGTTTCTCTTTCTGTAGTGTTGTGGTGTCTCTCGTGATGTTTTGTCCTATATTATTATTTTTAATCCCAGCCCCCCGTCCCTGCAGGATGCATTTTGCCTTTTGTAGGCCATCATTGTAAATAATAATTTATTCTTAATTGACTTGAATAGTTAAATAAAATAAAATACACATTTGAATCCACGGTAGTTCAAGGCAGACCGAAGTACTGCAGGCATTGTTAGCAGAAAACAGGATCCCCCATTATAGTGAATCCCCACGAATATCGCAATTTTTCCAATCTTCGTATAGATTTAAAAAATACATGTTTCACAGACGATCATGGTATCAATAGTTACTTCTAATACACTTAGACACTACCGTTCAAAAGTTTAAAAATGTCCTTGTTTTTGGTCCATTAAAATAGCATCAAATTGATCAGAAATACAGTGTAGACATTGTTCATGTTGTAAACGACTATTGTAGCTGGAAACGGCTGATAAAAAAAAACTAATGGAATATCTACATGGGTGTACAGAGGCCCATTATCAGCAACCAACACTCCTGTGTTCCAATCGCACGTTGTGTTAGTTCATCCAAGTTTATCATTTTAAAAGGCTAATTTCAGCTGTGCTAAAATACTTTCAAAAGGGTTTTCTAATGATCAATTAGCCTTTTTAAAATGCTAAACTTGGATGAGCTAACACAACGTGCCATTGGAACACAGGAGTGATGGTTGCTGATAATGGGCCTCTTAACGCCTATGTAGATATTCCATAGAAAATCGTCCGTTTACAGCTACAATAGTCATTTACAACATTAACAATGTCTACACTGTATTTCTGATCAATTTTTTTATTTTAATGGACCAAAAATCTGCTTTTCTTTCAAAAACAAGGACATTTCGAAATGACCCCAAACTTTGAAACGGTAGTGTATGTCCTTCAACCTATTTTTTTATTTAAAAATCGCACAGAGAAGGTAAGGATAATTTACAGTGAGCCTTAAGAAAGTATTCATACACCTTGACATATTCCACATTTTGTTATAGCCTGAATTCAAAAATGTATTAAAAATATAATTTTTCCTTACCCATCTACACACTCCATAATGGCAAAGTAAAAATATATATTTTAGGATTCTTTGCAAATATATTAAATGAAATACAGAAATATCTCATTTGCATAAGTATTCACACCAGAGTCAATACTTTGTAGAAGCACCTTTGGCAGCAATTACATCTGTGAGTGTTTCTGGGAAAGTCTCTAAGATCTTTCCACACCTAGATTGTGTAACATTTACCCATTTATTATTTTCAAATTTCTTCAAGCTCTGCCAAATTGGTTGTTGATCATTGCTTGACAACCATTTTCAGGTCTTGCCATAGATTTAAGTCAAAACGGTAACTCAGGAACATTCACAGTCTTCTTTGTAAGCAACTCGTGTAGATTTGCCCTTGTGTTATAGGTTATTGTCCTGCTGAAATGTGGATTAATCTCCCAGTGTCTGGTGGAAAGCAGACTGAACAAGGTTTTCCTCTAGGATTTTGTCTGTGGTTAGCTCCATTCAGTTTATTTTTTATCCTCAATGCGAGGGGGCAGCACCTTGAGCCTGCAACGTCACTTCCTGGAGTAGCTCAAACTACGCATGTTGTCTCCATGAGATGCAGTCTTGGCAAGCTAAAAACCGACTTCCTGGGCTTCAAATGTGCTGTTGACTCTTCACATAGGAGTGAATGGTGTCATGTCATCGATGGCCTTGTCAATGATTTATAGTCATAGCTTTCTCCCCACTCTCGTCAATAATTTCCTGTATGAGTCAGTCAATGTGTGTTCTACCTAGTAACAGACATGTGTACCTTTGTTGCTATACTTGTTCCCTTCTGTTTGTATACCGGTTAGTAAATTGAATCCTGTTTCTCCACTTGTATATCAGCCAATGTGCTGTATTTTGGCTGCCGGTCCCAGTCTAAGGATTTCTACTGCAGCTCAGAATGGGAGGAGATGGAGAAAGCAGGGCAGCTGACACTCTTCACAGCTTTCTCCAGGGATCAGGTAGGTAGACCAGGCTTCACACACACACACACACACACACACACACACACTTCACTCTAATGGATGGGTATGTTTCTGTGTGATATTTTGCAGGAAGACAAGATTTATGTGCAACAGCGTGTGCAGGAGCAAGCTGAGCTGCTATGGGACCTGATCGCCAATAAGAACGGCTACTTTTACATCGCAGGGTGAGTATACTTCAACGTGCTGAAATGTGTGCTACATTGATAACATGCTGCTTGGTAAATGTGTGGGCATCTTACCCTGGTCGTGTTCAGTAAACACAAAATGGAATGAAATACAGAGCCGAATGTTTTCCCAATCAAAATGTGCATGGTGTGCCCTAATGAGCACAGCCCCAGATTAGGTATTTACTGATGCATATCTTCTATCATTCGTATCCAGCAATGCCAAACAGATGCCGACGGCAGTGTGTGACGCCCTAAAGGAGGGCTTTCAGAGCCAAGGGGGCGTGTCCTCTGCCGAGGCGGACGAGATGCTGATCGCCATGGAGAGGGCAGGCCGATTCCAAAGCGAGACCTGGTCCTGATCACATGGCTACAGAGTGGTGCTATTCAAACGCAGCAAGCTTTATCAGTATACTG
This sequence comes from Oncorhynchus mykiss, assembly GCF_057628025.1. NCBI lineage: Eukaryota > Metazoa > Chordata > Actinopteri > Salmoniformes > Salmonidae > Oncorhynchus > Oncorhynchus mykiss. Next base: position 13,910,141 of record NC_143026.1, on the reverse strand, counting down.
CTCCAAGTGCTTTCATTTGACAATCAGTGGTGACTTAACTGCAGAGGAAATCAACACCATACCATGGTTTAGGTATCAGCTTAGAAAATGTGTCAAATATTACTAGATATTATACTATTGCAACACTGCATAGCGCTATTAAATGTTTCCAAAGTGTATTTGACAGTCTGACATTCATTACTTTGATTGCCATGCACTTAATGAAAAACAATATGACAAGTACATACTATCTGTAAAATTGCAGCTAATAAATAGATGCAAAAAAAAAAGTTTAAGTTGAGACACTGAAGGTCCTAACATTTGAATTGTCCCAAATATAGGGTCCCTTTAGTGGACCAATTGAGATAGATAATGGTCAGATCAATGTATATATTCTATCTTGATGTAAATAAAGGTATCAAAACATACCTTTGTTGTAGAAACTACTAGACCAAAGATTCATCACACCCCCACAACCAGTAACATAAACCACAAAACAATGAGATTTCCTGAAAAGTTGTTTAATTTGACATTCAAACCCTCATGGGAAACATACAGTACTTAAATTTCATCAGTATTTGCCACGTCTTACAAACAGCCAATCTATGTATTCTTGGTACTGTGAATAAATGACATAAACGGGTATGTGGAGGGATATGCCAGTGATGGGAAACTCTGTTCCTGATTTGTTGCTCGATCTAATTCCGACTTGGGAAAACAGATGTGACCAGATACTCTGAGCATTCAGTGACATGAATTAATTGTGCGTTAGGCAAAAGTGAGAACCTGGGTCATTTACAATAAGGTACGTGAACTTGACCAAATACGTTTTTGTGTAGTTTCCATTGCAAAACTGTGTGCCCTACGGAACATGACCCTGAAAAGAATTGCTCATCCCTGTCCTATGTGAACTCAAGTGCTGTAACTCATGTCCTCCAGTAAAGAATTGACTCAGAGTGGCATTTGCATTTCTGAGCCTTACCTGATATGCCCCCATACAGTACATCCATAATTCCTAAGGGTGATCCCAGAATCAGTCACAATTATCCTTTAGTAAATTACACTGACGATTCATAAAACCGCTACCTGATGTATTCACACAGAGTGGGTCATATATACACCATTAGACAAACACGCCTACACACTAAGCTGGACTGTCCAACTTTCAGTGGACAGGACATGTGGACATGAAGGTCCCATGGCTTGAGCATGGGCAGCAGCATTTTGGCATTGGCACCCATCCTCCACACCTCTACTCCCGTCCGTCTCCATCTCTGTCCCTATCGGAGGGCCAGCTGGTGGACCTGGTAGATCTCGTCCGGAAAGTTCATCTGTTGCTCTTCACAGACGATAGTGAGGCCTGCCCGGGTCACCAGGCTCTTCACCAGAGCCAGTTCCCGGCACACGCTGCTGTCGACGTCGTCTGGGATCACGCCCTCATAGGCCACGTTGTCCTTGATGACAATTAGTCCCTCAGGGCGGAGGCCGCCGCGGCAACGGTGCAGGAACTCCACCAGGTGGTCGTCAGTCAGGTGGCCTGAGGTGAGGGGAAGGAGGGAAGGGCGGCTAGCTCTAGCTTAACAGTCTGGTTTTATTGCATAATGTTGTACACATTTGCAGCTGAAAGCTGAATTGCAATATGCCTGAGTAAAATAAATACAGAACCTACTGTATTACAAAGCTAATCAAAATTTAAAAAATGATTAAGTCTGAGAATTAAGCAAGTCTTACAGTATGTCAGTTATGTCAGTCAATTTTAGAATTGTGAGTTGAGAGGACTCACCAATGACCCACTGGATCCAGATGACGTCGTAGCGTCTGTCCTGTGGGATAAAGTCCTGCAGGCCGAGGCAGAAGTAGTTCTCCACCCGTTTGCTGTCGTCGCCCAGGTAGACCTTAGCCTGGTCCAGGAACTCCTGAGTCACGTCCACCAAGTCCACAGTGTTGAAGAGGGGCAGCAGCAGTCGCTTGGTGATGCGCCCTATTCCGGCGCCACAGTCCAGGGCGCAGCCATTGCCGGTCTTCCCTTCACCCTGCTTTTAGTGCCAGGAGGAAGAGGTTAGAGTGGGTTTCTTGACATGTCAGCACCAGATAACTGCATAAGAAGTACGCCAATGCTCTATACTTGGCCCATCATTTTTCTGAAATGTTTTAAGCCATGTCCCCCCCCCCCCATTAGGTTTTGTTATGTGTGCAAACAAAGTATGCATGCAAATAAATAGCCTAACATGATGCGCTTTAAGTGTTTCTACAGAGAAGTTTGGAAACTGTTTCTTACGCCAAGGAATTTCTGCAGGAACTTCTTGGAGCCGTCAATGTCAATGTTAGAGATCTTGCCGTAGCCTCCTAGCATGCCATCCACGGTGGGCGCCACTTCTCTCCAGTAGTTTTCAGCCTTGGAGTAGAAAACGGTCTCATTCTGCACACCGTCACCCATCCTATCTGAAGAACCCAAGGGGCTGAGGTAAGTAGGACTGCCCACATATGCATCATTATAAACTGGGTGGTTCGAGCCCTGAATGCTGTGGTATATCAGACTGTATACCATAGGTATGATTTTTTATTTTTTTACATTGGTAACCAGTTTATAATACCAATAAGGCAGGCAGGCACCTCTGGTGTTTCTGGTATATTGCCAATATACCACGGCTAAGGGCTGTATCCAGGCACTCACATGTTGCGTCGTGCATAAGAACAACACTTAGTAGAGGTATATAGGCCATATACCACACCCCCTCGGGCCTTATTGGTTCATTATAAAGTTGATTATTATGACTAAAGCTAAAGTCACACAGAGTGAAAGAATAACAAAGCAACTAGTAGGTCTGACCCATGACTTTGGAGAAGGTTATTTAGTCATTTCTCCTTATTGTGAGCAATGCAGGGAACATGCCACATCTAGGTTGACTTCTAGTTAATAAGTTTCTGGCTACCTGACCATCAGATTTTTTGCCTTAGTAGGGCCTGCACCTTGTGTTACGTTGGTTGAAGCAGTGCCTACTCCCCTCCCAGGCTTCTTCACTCCTCTCCGAGACGCTGACTTGATGTTATTCATGATGGTATGATTAGCTGATGTCTTGTATTCTCTCCAGCATGTGTCCCCGGGAAACCCTAGGAGACACGTTTAACCTTACTCCCAAGTCCTAGTGATGACGTGAGAGGTCTGCATTTATCCTCACCTGTCACACACACACACACAGAGAGTAGCCAAATGTGGCCCAACTTGGCCCCAGTTCAGCACTCATCTTGTGACCAGGGTTATTGTGGGGCATGGCAGAGAATTAACCAAGTACACTACATGGCCAAAAGTATGTGGGCACCTGCTCATCAAACATCTCATTACAAAATCATGGGCATTAATATGGTGTTGGTCCCCCCTTTGCAACTAATTAGTAGAATCAGGTGTGTTAAATTACGGTTGGACTGAAATCCCACAGGCCCGTAGAGCTCCAGGAAGAGGGTTGAGCAGCCCTGTCCTAGACGTTTCCACTTCACAATAACAGCACTTGCAGTTAACCAGGCAGCTCTAGCAGGGCAGGAATTTGACGAACTGACTGACTTGTTGGAAAGGTGGCATCCTATGACGGTGCCATGTTGAAAGTCGGGCAATTCTACTGACAATGTTTGTCTATGGAGATTAATGGTGGTGTGCTCGATTTTATACACCCTTTAGCAACGGGTGTGTATGATATATCCACTCATTTGAAGGGGTGTCCACATACTTTTTGCCAAGTAGTGTAGCTCGCTGGTCTAACTGGGAGGGCGACCCTCCGCAGATCAGGCCAGGGTCTATGATCAAACCAACCGTAACAAAATGTACAAGGCAGACACGACTAGTGACATGCACCAATATTGAAGAAAGCTTACTGGGTTGAAAACAAATCTAACTAGTAACCAATGTGCACGTTGACAATGAACATGGGGGTCAGGTAGCCAGAAACTGCCATGTTAGCTAGCCGGGAGCTAGCTTGTTTGTTGAAGTGCAATGCCAATGGTTTTCTAGTTTGGCTATCTGGGAGGTTAGCAAGCAAAGTGGTTATGACAGCAAGGCACTTTACTTTAAGGATCTATTTTTGGAAGCAGACAGTTGTCAAGGACTGATAACCACTGACTTAGCCATCAATGATGAAAAGTAGCTAGCACGTAGTAGCTTTAGCTAGCTACCGGTAGGTAGCATGTTGAATCAGTGCGTTGACAAGGCTGTAAAGTTGAATGCGCCCAACATCTGACCCCAATCAAAACTAATCTTTACAAACTGGGATGCGGCAATTTACCTTCACGTACGTCTTAGTCCTAAATCACCAAACACCTCGATCATGTCACAAATCAAGTGCCAACGTGCTTTTTTCTGCTTGCCGAAAGCATCCCTGTACACCACACTGCCAAACGCCTTGCAGTCCACGCAATTTCCTTATTTGGTTTGCGCTTGTGGCATGAGATAGTTCACTGTCTCCACTCAGTGGTTTATCGCGGAATTACAGATAGGCTATGTGTTGGGCTACAGTATGTGTGTGCATCAGCAGAGATCATAATTCATGAGAATTTGGTTGTGTCGTGAAGAAGTTGGGTTTGTCTGGCCTGTCTCGCCTTACCCTTCTCTCCCTAGTCCCCCCATTACCCTCTCATATGGTCATCTCTCCCTCTATCAGTCATTACATCCATATCTTCTTTCTACTATAACTGTTTACTTCTCTTCTGCTTCTATTCCACCTCCCTCTTTCTCTTTCTGTCTCCTGCTATTCTCACCCTTTTCTCCACCCATTCCCCCTGGTCCATTTCGCTGTTGTCTATGCTCTCCACCACCCCTCTCCACTTTATATCAGCCGCCCCCTCTCTTTCTCCCTCTTGGTTTCTCTCTCTCTCGCTCGCTTTCTCTCTTGCTCTCTTGATCTTGCTCTTTCGCTCTTTCTCTCTCTCTCTCGCTTGCTTTCTTTCTTTTTCTGCCTCTCAATTCAATTCAAAGGGCTTTATTGGCATGGGAAATGTTTACATTGCTCAAGCAAGTGAAATAAACAATTCGCTTTCTTTCTCTTTCTATCCCTTTCTCTCTCTGAATTTCCTCTGTCTTGGTCCTCACTCTCTCCGTCACTCCCCCTGCCTCTCTCAATTGAATTTCAATTCAAGGGGGCTTTATTGGCATGAAATCTGTGTTTATTGCTAATTTGAACTGCACACTTGTTGTTTGTGAACATTGATTTTGTAATGTCATATGTTTTCCCCCCCGACACGCTTTCCATAAATGTCTATAGCAGACTGTCATGCCAAATTGAGTCAAAACTTTTTTGAAATCAACAAAGCATGAGAAGAAGACTTTGCTTTTGTTTTGTTTGTTTGTCAATGGGTGTGCAGGGTGTATACATGGTCTGTCGTACATCTATTCATCTATCCATCTATCTCTCTTTCTGCTTCTCTCTGTTTCTGCCTCTCTCTCTCTCTATGTCCTCCTCACCAGCTGTTGGCGGTGCTCACTGATGACTCAGTGCAATGCTTGCCTGTCAGGAAGTTGGACAGCCCCAAGTCAGTCGATATCTAATCTGATCTGCTCTCTCTGTCTCTGCCTGACACTCTCCCTGCTCATTAGAATTACAAAGCAGCAGCAGGGAAATGGAGAGGAAATCAACACTTTTATCAGATAGTCCTTAGTCAGCAACGCCAGCCTGAGAATCCCTTCCCTACCTTCATCTCTCCACGCTTTTCTCTACCTCCACCATCTCTCCGTCTGCTCTCTTGACAGACTTCCTCTTCAAATAATTGTCCTTTCTTGTGTCCTTCTGTGCCTCCTGTTGTCTCGCGGTGTCTGTCTTCGACTTGATTGTTTGCATCTTCCATGTCATTTTATAGGTGGATGCTAGTATATTTCTGTACTGTACGTCCTGAATTAAATTGAAATTATGTGACTTATTGAAGTTGTGTGACGAAGACTTAGGTCTGGGCAGATCAACATGCTAACAAATCAATCTCAATGTGAGATTCTGCGATCCCTTCCTGTCCTTGCCTCCTCAACAGTACTGGAAGAGAAGGTCCAAGGTCCCACCTCTCTTTCTATGCATTTTGAAAAGGAGGTGAAGAGAGATGATGCAAGGAATCGAGGAAAGATGAATTGAGAAAGAGTACTTTAACAAGGAACTTCTCCAAGGTCACCATCTTTAGAATGCTAGTAGTGGGATTGGGAGGTGACAGATGGAGAGAAGGGGGTTGGGTAGGGGGTAGCTGATGGGTAAGCTGGTGCTCACTAGGTGTTGAGGTCAGTCGGCAACACTCATCATCCTAATCACATCCGGACCTTTGCCTCATCCCCACACCATCCACATAAGCACAAGGTCACAGCCTTGCCGGGCCATCATCTACATACCGTACATGCTTACAAACGCACACTCGCTTACACAGGAAACACTTCCATACGAAGCCGCCACTTCACAGGGCAGATGCATACCAACATGCCAAGACTGCTAAGCGCCTGCCCCACACCTTGCTGAATTCATGTGATTGATGTTAAGCTTTCTATTACTACAGAATACAAATTTTTCCCCAGGTGTCATATGCCCCATTGTGACTCACTCAACCCTCGATTTGAGGATTGGAATCCAAAATGTAAGTATTTTGTTTTTGTTGATAAATAAATCAACAATAATTAGGTATAAATCACAGTATTTCTAGTTGCACACTCATTTCAAATCCATTCTTTGTCTGTAGTATACCCCGTAGTTAGACGAATTTTGGGCTCAGACTGTATTTAAATATTACAACAGGCAAAATAAATTCCAACCCAAGGGTATTACCAATATCATGGAGCCAAATTTACATGAGAAAAATACTAGACTCCCATATATAACACGAGAAGTATATCTGAAATATAAACCAAAGTGCTGCCTTATGGTTTACGTGACTATCAAAGCAGTGTGAAATACGTGTGAAATGCAGAGGCCTCATCAATATAGGTGACACTTATTTGTGTCTCCTCCATATAAAAATCTCATTACACTGAGCTTTGACAGATCTACAGTCTCGTTGCTTGAGATCTGGAAGACGTTCAATTAGAGGGAAGCAGGAAAACTCTGAGCCAATCAAACTTAATGGCAAAGAAGTCTGTCTGCCAATAAAGGGCCTGTTCGGGAGGGTGAAACGTTACAGAACGTTCAGAAAGAAATGCATATGAACAGATAGGATTGACTGACATTGTGCCATATCTATTACAGTTCTTTCTGCAACATTCTCAATATTTCAACTCTGAATACAGCCCAGGTTAGTATGGCAACCCAACAATAACGTTATCTTAATGTTGTAATAAAGCCATGACCTAATTCTGAGATATTCATATTTTAGAAATGTTTTGCCAACATTGTGGTTGCAGGACATAACTGTGGTCTTCCTAGGTGTCATTTATTGTACAGTATTGTGGGACTGTCATCTAAATGTTCTCTGAAGGCATTTCGGTAACTCCAAGAAGACGATCTAAACTGGTTAAATCCAAAATCTACAAGATTTTCTGCTGTTCAACGGTAATTTGATTCTTGAAGAATATAACTTATGAATGAATGCCTTAGAGTTTCGTACAACTGTATTATCCTAACATAATCCAGTATCTAAGTCTGTTCTAGTCCATTGTCTATGTCTTGTAGCTGGGCTAAATTCATAAATCTTACTGATGTCTGTCAGTCAAAGTCCAACACCCTAGCTGCTACTCCAAGAGGTCTGCATTACCTGGGACCGTTTTCATGAAGTGCCTCGGAGTAGGAGTGCTGGTCTAGGATCAGTTTAGCATTTTAGATTATAATTAATAAGATTATATGGACAGGAGGGACCTTATCCTAGGTCACCACTCCTATTGTGAGAAGCTTTATGAATACAGGCCTAGGTCTATCAGACGAGGATGTCCCAACTACCGACCAGCCCTAAATCTGATTGGTCCCTCTGAAGGGTTGTGCTGTGTCACTGTTACTGTGGAGGGGACTGCTTCTAGCAACACCCGACACACATGAACTGAAGTGAGCTACACAGAAATGTTGCTGCACCTCTTTGAATTGAGAGCTTGATGTGGAATATCTTTTCTTAATTTTGTGGCATTTCGAAATAATAAAACCAAACACAATTCCATTCAGTATCAGAATTCTTAGTTCAGTATTATCACACAAGGATACCTGTATGTTCTATGTGAAGAGATAATATCAATGAAATGAAATGTATAGGAATCTGCATCAATTCACTAGCTGATGCCGCAGTGAAGACCTCATTGAGATTCTACCATAGCTCTTTTAAAAAAACAGCACTGTCCAGGCTGGAGTTAGACTCTTTCAAGCTATGTGATTGTGACACATTTGACTTTGTGACAAGGAAGAGGATGAATTGTAAACAACAACAAAAAAAAGAGGGATATGGATGGAACTTTTGAGAGCAGACAATGACATAAAGTAGATCAGAGAACACTACAGGCTTATATCTTTAATAGATAATAACAACCTATCTGCTTTCTTCCAGGCTACCGCTAGATGGCAATGTTGTGCTTCATGCAGTTGGTATTCTCGGTCCATGCATCCCTGGTGTCTACTAGAGCTTAATCTAGAGTTAGTGCACTGAATGTTGAATTTGGGACATTTCAAACATTGGAGGCTTGTGGGAGGGGCTATAGGAGGACGGGCTCATTGTACTGGTTGGAATGGAGTTAATGGAACGGTATCAACCACATCAAACATATGGAAACCACATGTTTGACTCCGTTCCACTATTCCATTCCAACCAGTACGATTAGCCCTTCCTCCTTCCACCAGCCTCCACTGATTGTAAACTGGTAATACTGTCTTCTCCCATTGAAAAAGAAGAACTGAACCATTTATTGTGTACATCTAAAAGTCACTTTAGTGTCTGTAGCCTATTGAATATAGACCTATGCTTACATGTGTCAAATAGGTTATTTCCTAAATGTATCGATTTGCATGCTTTTGGTAGGCTACATTAAACATTACCCTTTTGTCCCACTGAAGAATGACAAAGTCTACGAACACCCAATTAAAAGAAGTTGTGAGGCGATCACTTTCAGTTTTCAACCTTCACATTTTTACAAGATTTTCAATCCACCCACAATAGCCATCAGAGGGCAAAGGTCAACATCATTAGTAGTTGTCCGTGGTTCATTGAAACTTAGGAGTGTATATTAGTACTATCTATTATTCTCGGTAATGAAAGTGCTTGTGTTCTACCCCTAGATTGCTGTAAGGCCATTGTAGTGAACAAGTCACTGGTGGGGGAACAACAAGTGCTTATCAAATCAATGTGAGGAGAATTGCACTTTGGCAAATGGGCCAGGTGAGGGCACTGAAACGTAGCACTGCCCTCCTAAGTGATTTTCTAACTTTCAGAAGTTTTAGTCATAACCACCATAATTGTGAGATATTACACATTTTCCATGTTGGCTAGACATGGCTAAATCCCTTTTGGACCAAATTTAAATGCTAATTTAGGCACCACTTTGGATGCATTGTTGACGTTTTTACCTGGAGGACTTTGAAAGGACATGGATATTCATTCGGACCACTATACAGCTTATTTATCTAAGATGTGTAAGGGGCATACACTAGAAAGGCTAAAAGTCTACCACACAACAGAGGAGGCTCATCCAGGGAGGAAGAGGAGGATGTCCTTCCTCATAAAAAAAAGTCAAATGTGTATCTGTCATACAGTGCCCTCAGAAAGTATTAACATCCCTTGACTTTTCCCACATTTTATTGTGTTACAGCCTGAATTTAAAATGGATTAAATTGATATTTCGGTCTACACACAATACCCCATAATGTCAAAGTGGAATTTGTACAAATTAATAAAACATAAAACACGTAAAGGTCTTAACCATTCAACCCCTTTGTTATGACAAGCCTAAATAAGTTCAGGAGTCAAAATGTGCTTAACAAGTCACATAACAAGTTGCATGGACTCACTCTGTGTGCAATAATAGTGTTTAACAGGATTTTGTTTAATGACTACCACATCTCTGTACCCCATACATACAATTATCTGTAAGGTCCCGCAGTCGAGCAGTGAATTTCAAACACAGATTCAACCACAATGACCAGGGAGGTTTTCCAATGCCTCGCAAAGAAGGCATTTTTGTTTGTTTTAACAGACATTGAATATCCCTTTGAGCATGGTGAAGTTATTAATTACACTTTGGATGGTGTATCAAAACACCCAGTCACTACAAAGATACAGGAGTCCTTACTAACTCAGTGGCCAGAGAGGAACGAAATTGTGATTTTAAAACAGTTACAGAGATTAATAACAATGTCAAGAGAAAACTGAGGATGGATCAACAACATTGTAGTTACTCCACAATAATAACCTAAATGACAAAGTAAAAAGACGGAAGTCTGTACAGAATAAAAATATTCCAAAATATGCATCCTGTTTGCAACAAGGCACTAAAGTAATACTGCAAAAACATGGGAAAGAAATGAACTTTATGCCCTGAATGCAAAGTGTTGTGTTTGGGGCAAATCCAACACAACACATCACTGAGTACCACTCTTCATATTTTCAAGCATGATGGTGGCTGCATCATGTCATGGGTATGCTTGTCATCTGCAAGGACTGGGAAGTTTTTTTTAGGATATAAAGAAATGGAATAGAGCTAAGCACAGGCAAAATCCTAGAAGAAAATGTGGTTCAGTCTGCTTTCCAACAGACACTGGGAGACAAATTCACCTTTCATTCACCTTTCAGCAGGACAATAACCTAAAACACAAGGCCAAATATACACTGGAGTTGCTTACCAAGATGACATTGAATATTCCTGAGTGACCTAATTACAGTTCTGACTTAGATCAGCTTGAAAATCCATGGCAAGACTTGAAAATGGCTGTCTAGCAATAATCAACAATCAATACATTTGCAGAAATTTCTAAAAACTATTTTCAGTTTGTCATCATTGGGTATTGTATGTAGATAGTTGAAAAATATATATCTAATCCATTTTGAATTCAGGCTGTAACACAACCAAATGTGGAATAAGTCAAGCAGTGTGAATGCTTTCTGAAGGAACTGTATGTCATAGGCTATGTATACATTTTCTGATATCATAGCAAATGAATGATAATAAGCTACTGCTGGGGATGTGAATGTGAATGGGAGTTGTGCCTGCATTTTTTTCTACTCTTCGTCTTTATCCTTGATGTACGATGGAAATATCACTCTGTCATAAGCAATTCCATGATTGCTTATTACCTAGTTTTCCAACTTTTGACTAGCTTCACAGTGCCATGCTTTACATTGGAAAGGCGTATTAGAATGCTGCCGTGGAACAAGGCCTACCCTGAAGACAGTGTAATATGCAAATGGAGGCCAGTTACCTGTAACATGGGCTCCCGAGTGGTGCAGCGGTCTCAGGCGTCACTACAGACCCTGGTTCGATTCCAGGCTGTATCACAATCGGCCATGATTGAGAGTCCCATAGGGTGGCGCACAATTGGCCCAGTGTCGTTAGGGTTTGGCCGGGGTAGACCGTCATTGAAAATAAGAATTTGTTCTTAACTGACTTGCCTAGTTAAATAAAGGTTCAATTAAAAAAATGTAATTGTATTTTTTATTGAACCTTTATTTAACTATTTCTAGTTAAATCAATGATTGGTTCAATGGGGGAACTCATGTTCACAATCACCCAACTGTCCCCTTGCTACGGGTGTGTGTGTGCTCCTACGTGTGTGTGTGTGTGCTCCTACGTGTGTGTGTGTGCTCCTACGTGTGTGTGTGTGTGTGTGCTCCTACGTGTGTTTGTGTGTGTGTGTGCTCCTACATGTGTGTGTGTGTGTGCTCTTACATGTGTGTGTGTGCTCCTACGTGTGTGTGTGTGTGTGTGCTCCTACGTGTGTTTGTGTGTGTGTGTGCTCCTACATGTGTGTGTGTGTGCTCTTACATGTGTGCTCCTACGTGTGTGTGTGCTCCTACGTGTGTGTGTGTGCTCCTACATGTGTGTGTGTGCTCCTACATGTCTGTGTGTGCTCCTACATGTGTGCTCCTACATGTGTGTGTACTCCTACGTGTGTGTGCGTATTTGTACTCCTACGTGTGTGTGTACTCCTACGTGTGTGTGTGTATTTGTGCCCCTACGTGTGTGTGCTCCTACGTGTGTTTGTGCTCCTATGTGTGCCTGTGTGTGCTCCTACGTGTGCCTGTGTGTGCTCCTATGTGTGTGTGCTCCTACGTGTGCCTGTGTGTGCTCCTACGTGTGCCTGTGTGTGCTCCTACGTGTGTGTGCTCCTACGTGTGTGTGCTCCTACGTGTGTGTGTGCTCCTACGTGTGTGTGTGCTCCTACGTGTGTGTGTGCTCCTACGTGTGTGTGTGCTCCTACGTGTGTGTGCTCCTACGTGTGTGTGCTCCTACGTGTGTGTGTGCTCCTACGTGTGTGTGTGCTCCTACAAAATATCTGATTTATAAAATAGCCTTTACTGGCCAGCAAAACAAAACAACATCTGTGTCCACTGTATCAAAACAACGTGTGTAGTGATAACTGACAAGTTCAACAAGTATGTGTGTGCTCCTACATGTGTGTGTGCTCCTACGTGTGTGTGTGCTCCTACGTGTGTGTGTGTTCCTACGTGTGTGTGCTCCTACGTGTGTGTGTGCTCCTACGTGTGTGTGTGTTCCTACGTGTGTGTGCTCCTACGTGTGTGTGTGCTCCTACGTGTGTGTGTGCTCCTACGTGTGTGTGTGTTCCTACGTGTGTGTGCTCCTACGTGTGTGTGTGCTCCTACGTGTGTGTGTGTTCCTACGTGTGTGTGCTCCTACGTGTGTGTGTGCTCCTACGTGTGTGTGTGTTCCTACGTGTGTGTGCTCCTACGTGTGTGTGTGCTCCTACGTGTGTGTGTGTTCCTACGTGTGTGTGCTCCTACGTGTGTGTGTGCTCCTACGTGTGTGTGTGCTCCTACGTGTGTGTGTGTTCCTACGTGTGTGTGCTCCTACGTGTGTGTGTGCTCCTACGTGTGTGTGTGCTCCTACGTGTGTGTGTATGTGTCTTTGTCTGTGCTTTCACATGTGTATTCAACCATGCCTGCCCAGTCATTAGACATGCTACTGTGTGCGTGTGCTGTACAACAGTAAAACCATGTGTGTGTAGGGTGAGTGTGTTCGCTATTCTTATGACGTAGAGGGGGAGTGTGTGCTCCTCTTATGAAGCTAGAGGGGGAGTGTGTGTTCCTCTTATGAAGCTAGAGGGGGAGTGTGCGCTCCTCTTATGACGTAGAGGGGGAGTGTGTGTTCCTCTTATGAAGCTAGAGGGGGAGTGTGTGCTCATCTTATGACGCTAGAGGGGGAGTGTGTTCGCTCCTCTTATCTACCCTGATTGATTTGATTTTGACAAATGTTCCACATAAATATTCTGCGGTTGGTGTTTTTTGTAATGATTTAAGTGACCATTGTGCTGTTGTTGCTGTTAGAAATACTAAGGTTCCTAAGACAAACCCACGTTTTATTCGTAAGATAAATTTGAAGTGTTTTAATGAGCAGGCTTTCTTTCATGATTTGTTTTATTTTGACTGGAGCAGATTGAGTTTATCCCTGATGTGGAAACTGCCTGGAAATTCTTTCATGGTGGTTTTTTCCAAATAGTTAACAAACATGCCACATTCCACAGGTTCAGGGTTAAAGGGCAAGATAATCCATGGTTTTCCTCTGAGCTGTCTTGTATTACTCACGACCGTAATCTAGCCTTATGCTGATTGGCTTATTTTTAGGCAGTTACGAAACAATTGTTATTTTCTTCTCAGGAAGGCCAAGTCTGAATATTTTATGTCTGATACCACTGATAACCCTGAATGACCCTAGAAAGTTTTGGAAGACTATTAAGTCTTTGTCTGGTAACAGTCATGTTAATGAATATATGTATATGACAAAACTGAAATGCTGAATTGTTTCAATAAGCACTTTGTATAATCTGGTAGGCTGTTTGATTCAGTGTCCTCTGTCTCTGTACAACCCTGTGTGGATGAACCAGTGAGAGCTGGTCAAACTTGTAGCTTTTTGCCATTCTCAGTGCAGGTGGTACATAAAGCCCTGAAATCCTTAGATCAGAGAAAGCCTGCAGGTCCTGATCTTTTGGATCCCTGCTTTTTAAATCTGGCAGCTGATTTCATAGCTGATCCACTTACATATCTATTCAATTTAATCTTGGAATGTAATGATGTTCCAAAGATCTGGAAATCAGCATTTGTCCTACCACGTTTAAAAGGGAGAGATCCAACTCTTTTAATAAATAATTATAGGCCAATCTCAAAGCTGTCACCACTGGTGAAAATACTTGAAACCCTTGTGAGTGAACAGCTAAAAGAGTTTTTATTTACTAACTCTATTTTATCAATGTACCAATCGGGCTTCAGGAAGAAGCATAGCACAATTACAGCAGCCATGAAGGTTTTAAATTATATCACAGAAGCCCTTGAGAAAAAACAGCACTGTGTCTCACTTTTTATTGATCTCTCTAAGGCTTTTGATACAGTTGATCATGCTATACTAAGGCAGAGATTGTCGAGTGTAGGTCTTTCGGCGCATGCAGTTGCATGGTTTGCTAACTGTCTGTCTGATAGAATTCAGTGCACTCAATTTGATGGGCTCATGTCTGTTAAATTGTCTGTCTGTAATGGTGTGCCCCAAGGCTCTGTACTTGGTTCTCTCTTATTCACTATTTATATAAATAATTTAGACAAAAATGTCCAAAATGCGCAACTTCATTTTTATGCTGATGATACTGTTATTTACTGTTGTGCCTCGTCTCTTACAAAAGCTTTCCAGAACTTTTTATAATGTTCAACATACCTTGTGTCAATTGAAGCTTATCCTCAATACTGACAAAACTAAACTAATGGTGTTTTCTAAAGCAAGAAATAGACCTCTGAACCTTTCACCTATTACTACCTGTCAGGGCATTGAGATTGAGGTTGTAACCTCATATAAATATCTTGGAATTTTAATTGATGACGGCCTCTCTTTTAAATTGCATATTCAACAACTTACAAAAAGGGATTTTATTTTAGGAACAAGGCCTGTTATTCTTTTGAAGCCAGAAGGAGGCTAGTATCAGCTACATTTATGCCTTTACTAGACAAAGGGGATATTTTACATATGATGCTTCCGCTCAGTGTTTGAGATCAATTGACACCCTTTACCATGGCACTTTGAGATTTATTTTAAACTGCAAAACCCTTACGTACCACTGCACTTTGTATACCAGGGTTGGCTGGCCTTCTCTAGTCCCTCGTAGGCTCACAAAGCCATTTTGGGTTTACTACCTTTTTAATTGGGCATTTTTATTGTTCATAAATGTGGTGGGTACTCTTTTCGTTCGCTGCACTTTATCCTGCTAACTGTTCCAAATGTCCGAACTGAATTTGGTAAAAGGGCTTTTATGTACTCTGCGCCATCGTCTTGGAACACCTTACAAAATACTTTTAAACTGGAAGAACTTGTCCCGATTGGTATTTTTAAATCACTGATGAATGATCTTGAGACTGATTCTCTGACCTGTCAGTGTTTTTAATTTGCTGTTTTTGATTTTGTTATACTCTTGTGAATTCTATGGTTTTTACTAGATTACTTATAGTTTTTCATGTTGGTTTGTCTGTAATTTTTGTAATGACTTGGTGCTGCCTATCTTGGCCAGGAAGCTCTTGAAAAAGAAATTTTAAATCTCAATGAGCCCTTCCTGGTTAAAAAAAATTAAATAACAATAATAATGATGAGAGAGGGGGAGTGTGTGCTCCTCTTATGATGAGAGAGGGGGGAGTGTGTGCTCCTCTTATGATGAGAGAGGGGGAGTGTGTGCTCCTCTTATGATGAGAGAGGGGGAGTGTGTGCTCCTCTTATGATGAGAGAGGGGGAGTGTGTGCTCCTCTTATGATGAGAGAGGGGGAGTGTGTGCTCCTCTTATGATGCTAGAGGGGGAGTGTGTGCTCCTCTTATGATGCTAGAGGGGGAGTGTGTGCTCGTCTTATGACGTAGAGGGGGAGTGTGTGCTCCTCTTATGACGCGAGAGGGGGAGTGTGTTCTCCTCTTATAACGCGAGAGGGGGAGTGTGTGCTCGTCTTATGACGTAGAGGGGGAGTGTGTGCTCGTCTTATGACGCTAGAGGGGGAGTGTGTGCTCCTCTTATAACGCTAGAGGGGGAGTGTGTGCTCCTCTTATGACGCGAGAGAGGGGGGAGTGTGTGCTCCTCTTATGATGAGAGAGGGGGAGTGTGTGCTCCTCATCATGAGAGAGGGGGAGTGTGTGCTCCTCTTATGATGAGAGAGGGGGAGTGTGTGCTCCTCTTATGATGAGAGAGGGGGAGTGTGTGCTCCTCTTATGATGAGAGAGGGGGAGTGTGTGCTCCTCTTATGATGAGAGAGGGGGAGTGTGTGCTCGTCTTATGACGTAGAGGGGGAGTGTGTGCTCCTCTTATGACGCGAGAGGGGGAGTGTGTTCTCCTCTTATAACGCGAGAGGGGGAGTGTGTGCTCGTCTTATGACGTAGAGGGGGAGTGTGTGCTCGTCTTATGACGCTAGAGGGGGAGTGTGTGCTCCTCTTATAACGCTAGAGGGGGAGTGTGTGCTCCTCTTATGACGCGAGAGTGGGAGTGTGTGCTCGTCTTATGACGTAGAGGGGGAGTGTGTGCTCCTCTTATGATGCGAGAGGGGGAGTGTGTTCGCTCCTCTTATGATGCTAGAGGGGGAGTGTGTTCGCTCCTCTTATGATGCTAGAGGGGGAGTGTGTTCGCTCCTCTTATGACGCTTTATGGGGAGTGTGTGCGCTCCTCTTATGATGCGAGAGGGGGAGTGTGTTCGCTCCTTGTATGACGCTAGAGGGGGAGTGTGTGCTCCTCTTATGATGCGAGAGGGGGAGTGTGTTCGCTCCTCTTATGACGCTTTATGGGGAGTGTGTGCGCTCCTCTTATGATGCGAGAGGGGGAGTGTGTTCGCTCCTTGTATGACGCTAGAGGGGGAGTGTGTGCTTGTCTTATGACGTAGAGGGGAAGTGTGTTCGCTCCTCATGATGCTAGAGGGGGAGTGTGTTCGCTCCTCTTATGATGCTAGAGGGGGAGTGTGTTCACTCCTCTTATGATGCTAGAGGGGGAGTGTGTTCGCTCCTCTTATGATGCTAGAGGGGGAGTGTGTTCGCTCCTCTTATGATGCTAGAGGGAGAGTGTGTTCGCTCCTCTTATGATGCTAGAGGGGGAGTGTGTTCGCTCCTCTTATGATGCTAGAGGGGGAGTGTGTTCGCTCCTCTTATGATGCTAGAAGGGGAGTGTGTTCGCTCCTCTTATGATGCTAGAGGGGGAGTGTGTTCGCTCCTCTTATGATGCTAGAGGGGGAGTGTGTTCGCTCCTTGTATGACGCTAGAGGGGGAGTGTGTGCTTGTCTTATGACGTAGAGGGGAAGTGTGTTCGCTCCTCATGATGCTAGAGGGGGAGTGTGTTCGCTCCTCTTATGATGCTAGAGGGGGAGTGTGTTCACTCCTCTTATGATGCTAGAGGGGGAGTGTATTCGCTCCTCTTATGATGCTAGAGGGGGAGTGTGTTCGCTCCTCTTATGATGCTAGAGGGGGAGTGTGTTCGCTCCTCTTATGATGCTAGAGGGGGAGTGTGTTCGCTCCTCTTATGATGCTAGAGGGGGAGTGTGTTCGCTCCTCTTATGACGCGAGAGGAGGTGTGTGGGTTCCGTAGTAGGTGTAGTAATATAGAATATAATATATTATAAGTCATTTAGCAGATGCTTTTATCCAAAGCAACTTACAGTCATGCGTGTATACATTTGACGTATGGCTGGTCCCGGGAATTGAACCCACTATCCTGGCGTTGCATGCTCTACCAACTGAGTATATTTATGTGTGTGGGTTTGTGTGCTCTTCTTTTTATGTGTGTCAAAAGTAGGACATGTGTGCTCAACCAGCCGCTGGCAAGGGAAGGCAATGGAGAGGGTACGGTGTTTGTGTGTGTGTGCGTGTGTGTGTGTGTGTGTGTATGCGTGTGTGTGTGTGTGTGTGTGTGTGTGTGTGTGTGTGTGTGTGTGTGTGTGTGTGTGTGTGTGTGTGTGTGTGTGTGTGTGTGTGTGTGTGTGTGTGTGTGTGCGTGCGTGCGTGTTAGTGATGGGCGGGTTGATTTATAACCCGCAGTCCCATCGGTTGTATCTGCGTGCTTGGCGGGTGTAGGGTCATGATACATTGTGTGGATGAAGGGCGGGTGGGTGGAGGTCAGGTTGATTAAAGAGAACACAATACATGTGCAATTCAGATCTCTATAGGCTACATTTGAGGTTTTTCTTTAATTATTTTTAGGCTATCTGGCATTAGTGCATGAGCCTAAAGGCGTCTGCATGCTTACCAGCCCAAACAGGAAGAGTTCATACATATATTATCCCACCATTTTGTGATGTTTTTGTTTGTTTTGGACTTCAGTGAGGTTTTAATTTCGGCTGTTTGGGCACACAATTTTTTTTATGGAGGCAAGCCAAGCAAGCCGAAGTTCGGAGCCGAAGTCTACGCCCCTTCGTCAGTGATTGGTCAACAGTAAGGATTCTTCAATAGTCTTTGTTGTCTTTGTTGTCATTCAACGAGAAACGACTCGTTTTCATGCACATTTTTTTATTGAAAAATACTGCACTAAACGTCTTAGTTGCGCGACTAAAATTGTGCGACTAAGATCTCTTCGTTAAAAGTGTAAAAATGACAGATTTCTTGAGTTATCTTATATTAATTCAGACTATTTAGAGGAAGTTCATACTGGTTACGGTGTCTCAAAATGGACAAACAGTACTATTTCTGCTTTTAAGGAGTATGCGTGCACACTCGTTCGGGTCGGCTAGGCACCAGCCGAACTGAAGCATGCTGACGCCTTTAGTTTTATGCCCTGTTATCATTGTGAAGTATTTCATTAAGCCATACATCATCTTCACAGTCTTGTGAAGCTACTGAATGGAGAAGTGTAGTGTTTGGAGGAGAACATGTCTCATCAGAGATTGCATTTGTTTTGAGATATTTCAAAAAATGACTTTTTCATTCAAGGCAGGATAATGATAATGATAATAAAACATGTTGGTTTTCCACAACTTGTTTCTATAACTTTGTAGCAAGTCAAATTGGCTTGCATTGCAGAGCAGCTAGCTAGCCTGGTAATTATACTAAAAAAACAAACGTCATTTCCATCACAATAAACTTAAACGGGAGGCGACAGTCATATAATATAATTGGCATAACAGCCAATGTATATGATTTAACATTACTATTAAAATAGTACTAACGTATAGGAATAGGTCATTGTTAACAAGTAGCTATCCCATAAAGCCATGACTGAAAACCACCACATTCATCTTCTTCTGTGGTTTGGTAACTTCCTGTTCTTTGATGGACTCTGGCTGGACTGAAGACGAAATTGTCAAAGTATGCTGCGTCGGTCTCACAACGGAGCCTTCAACCGCAAGGGGGAGTTGCGTTTCCACTCCGCTGTGGACGTTCCCATTGAAATGCATGACATCTGGCACAATATAATGGAGGGCTAATCTGTAATGTGAACGAGGCTTTAGAGCCTAACTTTACCTACTCCAAATAGCCTACACGCCAATCGCCAAATGCTTTTGGGAACAGGCAGAAAAAGTTAATGTTGATCCACTGAGGCAAAAAGAACAATGTATGAATTTAATTTGAAAAGAGAAGAGCTGTATAATGAAGAGTTTAAAATAAAGAGGGAGGGCCTGAAAAGTAATGTTTAGAAAAGATTTGGTGAAGTGGTAAAAGAGGATGATAGCAATGCCTCTGTTATGTGTGATGATTGTCAGGCGCTATACAAATTTGACAGTCACAAGACTGCATCTTCAAATAGGCTTGCATTTTCTCCCTGGTCCCTAAATGTTTTTGCTGCCTGAAGGAAACAGAGATGACAGAGACATTGAAGCATTCATTCTATCATTTATGACATTATTCTGGTGAACAATGGTTTATTTAGTCTTCTAGGGCAACATATAATGAATGACAGAAGAGAAGCTGCATGCATCTAATTATAGACATGTTGACTAACAAATATCCTGCCAAAATCTTGGAAACTATAAGCAGAAACATTAGGCAAAACAATATCCTGCACCCACTGTCAAAAAAATGGCCACTGTTTCTGACTATAGCCTACAGCGCATTTTCTATATTTGCAGCTTAGGTCGGGTATGGGCCTCAGATTTCCACTTTATCACAAAGTCGGGCGGTTGCGGATGGGTTATTTGCAATTGCGGACGGGTGCAGGTGAAGAAACAGCTAACCCTCCCACCACTAATGTGTGTGTGTGTGTGTGTGTGTGTGTGTGTGTGTGTGTGTGTGTGTGTGTGTGTGTGTGTGTGTGTGTGTGTGTGTGTGTGTGTGTGTGTGTGTGTGTGTGTGTGTGTGTGTGAGAAAGTGACAGAGAAAGAGAGAGAAAGAGAGAGAAATAAAGAGATATGGGAGAGGAACAAAATAGACATTAACCGAAATAGAAATCCTCTCATTATACATCTAGTCTGTTTGGATAACAACAACATATTAATTTTGATTGATTGAGTTTATAAGATAATAAGAACTCAACATTATATCAAACTGTTCTCCAAATCAGATATTTTTCTAAGCATAACACTTCTAATGACTGTTGATGGCCTATGTTAAGTCACTATGACAGGGTTACAGTATATAGGCCTCCTTATGGGGTTTCAAGGAAACAAATGCAAAAAAAATGTGAAATGAAGACAATTGAACATGCTTCAAGACAATTCAAAATGCTTCAAGACAATTCAAAATGCTTCAAGACAATTCAAAATGCTTCAAGACTATTCAAAATGCTTCAAGACAATTCAAAATGCTTCAAGACAATTCAAAATGCTTCAAGACAATTCAAAATGCTTCAAAACAATTCAAAATGCTTCAAGACAATTCAAAATGCTTCAAGACTATTCAAAATGCTTCAAGACAATTCAAATTGCTTCAAGACAATTCAAAATGCTTCAAGACTATTCAAAATGCTTCAAGACAATTCAAAATGCTTCAAGACTATTCAAAATGCTTCAAGACAATTCAAAATGCTTCAAGACAATTCAAAATGCTTCAAGACTATTCAAAATGCTTCAAGACAATTCAAAATGTTTCAAGACAATTCAAAATGCTTCAAGACAATTCAAAATGCTTCAAGACAATTCAAAATGCTTCAAGACTATTCAAAATGCTTCAAGACAATTCAAAATGCTTCAAGACAATTCAAAATGCTTCAAGACCATTCAAAATGCTTCAAGACAATTCAAAATGCTTCAAGACAATTCAAAATGCTTCAAGACAATTCAAAATGCTTCAAGACTATTCAAAATGCTTCAAGACAATTCAAATTGCTTCAAGACAATTCAAAATGCTTCAAGACTATTCAAAATGCTTCAAGACAATTCAAAATGCTTCAAGACTATTCAAAATGCTTCAAGACAATTCAAAATGCTTCAAGACAATTCAAAATGCTTCAAGACTATTCAAAATGCTTCAAGACAATTCAAAATGTTTCAAGACAATTCAAAATGCTTCAAGACAATTCAAAATGCTTCAAGACAATTCAAAATGCTTCAAGACTATTCAAAATGCTTCAAGACAATTCAAAATGCTTCAAGACTATTCAAAATGCTTCAAGACAATTCAAAATGCTTCAAGACAATTCAAAATGCTTCAAGACTATTCAAAATGCTTCAAGACAATTCAAAATGTTTCAAGACAATTCAAAATGCTTCAAGACAATTCAAAATGCTTCAAGACAATTCAAAATAGTTCAAGACTATTCAAAATGCTTCAAGACAATTCAAAATGCTTCAAGACAATTCAAAATGCTTCAAGACCATTCAAAATGCTTCAAGACAATTCAAAATGCTTCAAGACAATTCAAAATGCTTCAAGACAATTCAAAATGCTTCAAGACTATTCAAAATGCTTCAAGACAATTCAAATTGCTTCAAGACAATTCAAAATGCTTCAAGACTATTCAAAATGCTTCAAGACAATTCAAAATGCTTCAAGACTATTCAAAATGCTTCAAGACAATTCAAAATGCTTCAAGACAATTCAAAATGCTTCAAGACTATTCAAAATGCTTCAAGACAATTCAAAATGTTTCAAGACAATTCAAAATGCTTCAAGACAATTCAAAATGCTTCAAGACAATTCAAAATGCTTCAAGACAATTCAAAATGCTTCAAGACAATTCAAAATGCTTCAAGACTATTCAAAATGCTTCAAGACAATTCAAAATGCTTCAAGACAATTCAAAATGCTTCAAGACAATTCAAAATGCTTCAAGACAATTCAAAATGCTTCAAGACAATTCAAAATGCTTCAAGACAATTCAAAATGCTTCAAGACAATTCAAAATGCTTCAAGACAATTCAAAATGTTTCAAGACTATTCAAAATGCTTCAAGACAATTCAAAATGCTTCAAGACAATTCAAAATGTTTCAAGACAATTCAAAATGCTTCAAGACTATTCAAAATGCTTCAAGACAATTCAAAATGCTTCAAGACAATTCAAAATGTTTCAAGACAATTCAAAATGTTTCAAGACAATTCAAAATTCTCCAAAACCATTAAAATTTATATATTGCTGCATATTTACTTGGCCAGTCTATTTACTACATGCATAGACAATACACCCACATACATGAGAGAAGTATGAAAGTATCAAACATTTTAGCACTGCTCACACACAAGCAAGCTGGCAAATCACTGACACACTGCTACCCTCCCACACAAACTACATAGAATGAACAATGTAACACACACACACACACACACACACACACACACACACACACACACACACACACACACACACACACACACACACACACACACACACACACACACACACACACACACACAGGCACACACACAGGCACACACACAGTCTATCAATTTACAGCTGAGCACAAACAAATCAAGTCTGCTGCACATAGCATTTTGAGTCTAGAATGTTCCCTCTCTCTTCCCACACAATATAGAGCTGTTCCACTTTGCCTCTGTAGGCTCTATACAGCTACAAGCTGACATTCTATGGCAGGATTTAAATAGACACCATTTTATCATCCACATAAGATGTTTTATTATCAGTGTATAAAAAGGGAGTGGGAGTAGAATAGCAAAATACATTGGCAGACATGTTCAGACATATTTATTTGTATATTGTTCAGTAACTGTTACTTTTATTGATTCCCTGTCATGAATCTGTCTATGCACTGTCATTACCATGACATAGTTTATGAATATTATCCAAACGCATCAGAATCTCTCATGGCTTCACATTGAAAACAAATTACTATCCAGTCTTCTGATTTTCTTTAGGAATGTTATATTTTCAAAAAACTAAAAGTATTTTCCAGGCCAGTTAGTACATACTAGCAACATGCATAACCACCAAACCAGACAGGCAAATTTAGGGCAGCTAAGACAACCCAAGCCAAGAACAAATCACCTTAAATCTACAATTTTATATAGAGCCATAGCTGACATTGAATATCCCTTTGAGCATGGTGAAGTTATTAATTACACTTTGGATGGTGTATCAATACACTCAGTCACGACAAAGATACAGGCATCCTCCCCAACTCAGTTGCTGGAGAGGAAGGAAACTGCTCAGGGATTTCATCATGAGGCCAATGGTGACTTTAAAACAGTTACAGAGTTTAATGACTATGATAGGAGAAAACTGAGGATGGATCAACAACATTTTAGTTACTCCACAATACTAACCTAATTAATAGAGTGAAAACAAGGAAGCCTGTACAGCAGGTCATGAGGTGTGGACTCGTGACTTTCGAGTCACATGACTTGGACTCGAGCCTTATGACTCGATCTGACTTGATACCCTTCCCAAGCCCAAATATTAAAAATGATGCTATTAAAAAAAAGTGTGCAGCGCATCAACTCTTCATTTAACGGGTTACAGTTTGAATCGGACAGCAGCCAATCAAATTGTGCCAGCTGAGAAAAAGTTGTACGTGGCAGTGCAGAGGAACGTTGGCGGGTGAATTCAGATGGAGCCCTTGGAAAGATGATACCCAACATAATTATTTTCGGATATAAAGACGACACTGTCTCAACAAAAAACGGATTGCAACTTGCAAAACATGCGGGAAGAAAATTACAGTTGGAGGCGCAACAATTTCCAACTTTGTTTGACATTTGAAGCTGCACAAAGAATGGTAAGTCGTGGCTAATACAGCCGACAGCTTTATATTTTATGACTTTACTTGTCATGGTCGTCATAAAGAGGAGACCAAGGTAAGCGAACATAACTCTTTAATAAAAGAGAGAACACTGAACAGAACTAAACAAAACAAACCGTGAAGCAATATGGCTAGTGCAGAACAGGCAACTAAACATAGAATAACAACACACAAACTATCCAAGGAATATGGCTACCTAAATGTGGTCCCCAATCAGAGACAACGATAAACAGCTGCTTCTGATTGAGAACGAATCTAGGTAACCATAGACATATAAACACCTAGACTAGAACACCCCATAAACATACAAAAACCCTAGACAATACGAAACTACACAAACCACCCTTGTCACACCCTGACCTAACCAAATAATAAAGAAAACAAAGATAACTAAGGTCAGGGCGTGACATTACTAGTGTATCATGTAGGCTAACCTAACGTTAAATCAATGAGCCTCCACACAGTCAGTCAGTGCAGGAACGTGATCATTGCACCCAAGATTGAGCTACAACCAACTAGGCAGTCGGTAGCCTAAATCCTGCCTGATGTTACTGCTGTTCCTTTAACCATTGACATACGTTAGCCTACTGTAACCACACAGAGAGAGAGAGAGAGAGAGAGAGAGAGGGAGAGTGTGTGTGTGTGTTAAGGTTGGGCGATTGTGTACAAGCCTACATCGCTCGATTGCACCCTATAGCGATCCTCGATAGTCGATCACTATTGGGGGGGGGTGTCTTTCTCATGGCTACCCATGTATTTCCATGGAAATATAACATTTATTTGGAAAGTAATAAATTCATAGATATTTTTAAAAGCATTCATGATTTGCGTAAATGTCATATACTAACTATTACTCTTGTTAAAAATATGAAATGGTATTACATTTGGTGAAGAGCACATATTGACTTGTTTAGGACTCGAAACTCAAAGTTTAGGACTTGATACTTGATGGTCTTGACTTGAGACTTGACTTGGACTTGCGTGTCTTGACTTGGGACTTGACTTGGGACTTGAGTGCTAAGACTTGAGACTTACTTGTGACTTGTAAAACAATGACTTGGTCCCACCTCTGCTGTACAGAATACAAATATTACAAAACATGCATCCTGCTTGCAACAAGGCACGAAAGTAATACTGCTACAAATGTGGCAAAGCATTTAGCTTTTTGTCCTGAGTTCAAAGTGTTATGTTTGGGGCAAATGCAATACAACACATTACTGAGTACCACTCTCCATATTTTCAAGCAGAGTGGTGGCTGCATCATGTTATGAATATGCATGTAATCAATAAGGACTGGGGAGTTTTCAGGATAAAAAATCAACATAAGGGAGCTAAGCACAGGCAAAGTCCAAGAGGAAAACCTGGTTCAGTCTGTTTTTCACCAGACACCGGGAGATGAATTCACCTTTCAGCAGGACAGTAACCTAAAACACAAGGCCAAATCTACACTGGGGTTGCTTGCCAAGAAGATAGTGAATGTTTGTGAGTGTCCGAGTTACAGTTTTGACTTAAAGCTGCTTGAAAATCTATGGCAAGACCGGAAAATGGTTGTCTAGCAATGATCAACAACCAATTTGACACAGCTTGAAGAACTTTGAAAATAAGAATTGGAAAATGTTGCACAATCCAGGTGTGGAAAGCTCTTAGAGACTTACCCAGAAAGACTCACAGCTGAAATCACTGCCAAAGGTGCTTCTACAAAGTATTGACTCAGGGTTGTGAATACTTATGTAAATTATATTTTTCTGCGTTCAGTGTCGCAGCCCCCACACCTCTCCAAAACATGCATGTGTGTCTTTCAGAAGGGTTAGGTTAAAAGCGTAAGTCCTTGGAACTTGTGTGCAATTGACCAATAATAATAATCTTAATTTGATTTGTATCTTAATTACATGCTAGCATGGTTAGTGGCTAACATTAGCCAGCTTGAGCTAGCTAACTAGCATACAAACTCGGTAGCACAGAGTAGGTCCTCCATATGATGTTAGTGCATTGTGGGAAGTTTAGAAGATATCCGGAAATAAGTTAATACATTTCCAATAACCCCAAAAACAGAACTATGTTTGTACTTATAGCCAACCAGATCGTGACTACAACTAAGTTATTAAGTCTTTGACCACACTGTGTTGTTACTTTGGTGAGTAAAACATCATGCTACTTTCCCTTTAATGATCGAAAGCTCAATAGAAGTGTTGCTTTTCATGTTAATGGTCCAAAAAGAAATGGCTGTAGGCCTACCCACTACTCCACAGCCTTACCAGCTTATTTAAACCAACATAGTAACCCAACTCCATTCTTCAGAGTAGAGGACTGAGTGTGTGTGCCTGCGAAAACATGCGTGCGTGTACTTTGCCTGCCTGCCTGTGTGTGTGTGTGTGTGTGTCAGTCTCAGATCCCCCCACGCACAGTGTCTGGGCAGGTCTGCGGCGCCTTGAGCTCGTTTGATGTGCAGCATTACCGTGACATTACATCATGGCTGAGTGGAGGGGGCACCTGGCCTTGGTGCTGTGGAATGGGGAGGAATAACAGGAAAGGAATGTGGTACCAAAGAGGGAGAGAGGGATTCAGAGGGTATTCGCTTGGCGGAGAGAAATTCTATATGAATGAGTGGGGTTGTGTGTGTGTGTGTGTGTGTGTGTGTGTGTGTGTGTGTGTGTGTGTGTGTGTGTGTGTGTGTGTGTGTGTGTGTGTGTGTGTGTGTGTGTGTGTGTGTGTGTGTGTGTTTTAAGGCATGTGTGGCATTGTCTGTGCTTGTGTGTTTTGGGGATAATATGGGGTTGTGGGGGATAAATGTGTGTGTAGGCGTGTGTGTGTGTCAGTGGAGGCTTCTCAGAGGATGAAGTGGAGGACCATCTTCCTAAGTGAATTTCATATTTTCACTTAGGAAGATGGTCCTCCACTGGGGAGTACACCACATCAGTCACTGGCTTTATCAATAAGTGCATCAAGGACGTCGTCCCCACAGTGACTGTACGTAAATACCCCAACCAGAAGACATGGATTACAGGCAACATTTGCACTGAACTAAAGGGTAGAGCTGCCACTTTCAAGGTGCGGGACTCTAACCCGGAAGCTTACAAGAAATCCTGCTATGAACCATCAAACAGGCAAAGCGTCAATACGGGGCTAAGATTGAATCATACTACACCGGCTCCAACGCTCGTCTTATGTGGCACGGCTTGCAAACTATTACAGATTACAAAGGGAAGCACAGCCGCGAGCTACCCAGTGACACAAGCCTACCAGATGAGGTAAATCACTTCCATGCTTGCTTCGAGGCAAGCAACACTGAGGCATGCATTTTTTACAATTTATTTTACCTTTATTTAACTAGGCAAGTCAGTTAAGAACAAATTCTTATTTTCAAGGAATAGTGGGTTAACTGCCTGTTCAGGGGCAGAACGACAGATTTGTACCTTGTCAGCTCGGGGGTTTGAACTTGCAACCTTCCGGTTACTAGTCCAACCACTGGGCTCTAACCACTAGGCTACCCAGCCGCATGAGAGCATCAGCTGTTCCAGACAACTGTGTGATCACGCACTCCGTAGCCGGCATGAGTAAGACCTTTAAACAGGTCAACATACATAAGGCTGAGGGGCCAGACGGATTACCAGGACGTGTGCTCCGGGCATTTGCAGACCAACTGGCAGGTGTCTTCACTGACATTTTCAACATGTCCCTGATTGAGTCTGTAATACCAACATGTTTCAAGCAGACCACCATAGTCCCTGTGCCCAAGAACACAAAGGCAACCTGCCTAAATGACTACAGACCCGTAGTACTCACGTCTGTAGCCATGAAGTGCTTTGAAAGGCTGATAATGGCTCACATCAACACCATTATCCCAGAAACCCTAGACCCACTCCAATTTGCATACCGCCCAAACAGATCCACAGATGATGCAATCTCTATTGCACTCCACACTGCCCTTTCTCACCTGGACAAAAGGAACACTTATGTGAGAATGCTATTCATTGACTGCAGCTCAGCGTTCAACACCATAGTACCCTCAAAGCTCATCACTAAGCTAAGGATCCTGGGACAAAACACCTCCCTCTGCAACTTGATCCTGGACTTCCTGACGGGCTGCCCCCAGGTGGTGAGGGTAGCCAGCAACACATCTGCCATGCTGATCCTCAACACTGGAGCTCCCCAGGGGTGCGTGCTCAGTCCCCTCCTGTACTCCCTGTTCACCCACGACTGAATGGCCAGGGACGACTCAAACACCATCATTGAGTTTTCAGACGACACAACAGTGGTAGGCCTGATCACCGACAACAACGAGACAGCCTATATGGAGGAGGTCAGAGAGCTGGCCAGGTGAGGCCAGAATAACAACCTATCCCTCAACATAACCAAGACTAAGGAGATGATTGTGGACTACAGGAAAAGGAGGACCGATCACACCCCCATTCTCATCGACGGGGCTATAGTGAGCAGGTTGAGAGCTTCAAGTTCCTTGGTGTCCACAGCCACAACAAACTAGAATGGTCCAAGCACACCAAGACAGTTGTGAAGAGGGCACAACAAAGCCTATTCCCCCTCAGTTAACTAAAAATATTTGGCATGGGTCCTGGTTGCATCACTGCCTGGTACGGCAATTGCTCGGCCTCCGACCGCAAGGCACTACAGGGGGTAGTACGTACGGCCCAGTACATCACTGGGGCTAAGCTGCCTGCCATCCAGGACCTCTACACCAGGCGGTGTCAGAGGAATGCCCTAAAAATTGTCAAAGACCCCAGCCACCCCAGTCATAGACTGTTCTCTCAACTACCGCATGGCAAGCAGTACTGGAGTGACAAGTCTAGGACAAAAAGGCATCTCAACAGTTTTTTCCCCCAAGTCATAGGACTCCTGAACAGGTAATCAAACGGCTACCCGGACTATTTGCATTGTGTGCCCCCCCACCCCTATTTTCCTCTGCTGCTACTCTCTGTTTATCATATATGCATAGTCACTTTAACTATACATTCATGTACATACTACCTCAATTGGCCCGACCAACCAGTGCTCCCGCACATTGGCTAACTGGGCTATCTGCATTGTGTCCTGCCACCCGCCACCCACCACCCGCCAACCCCTCTTTTACGCTACTGCCACTCTCTGTTCATCGTATATGCATAATCACTTTAACCATATCTACATGTACATACTACCTCAATCAGCCTGACTAACCAGTGTCTGTATGTAGCCTCACTACTTTTATAGCCTCGTTACTGTTATTTTTCACTGTCTTTTTACTGTTGTTTTATTTCTTTACTTACCTATTGTTCACCTAATACCTTTTTTGCACTATTGGTTAGAGCCTGTAAGTAAGCATTTCACTGTTGTATTTGTAGTTGTATTTGGCGCACGTGACAAATAAACTTTGATTTGATTTTAAATGTGTGCGTAGGGGTGTGTGTGTGTGTGTGTGTGTGAAGGCATGTGTGTATGTGTCAGTGGAGGCTCCTCAGAGGAGGAAGTGGAGGACCATCTTCCTAAGTGAATTTCATATTTTCAATATATTCCCGTCACCAAAATAATTTATTAAAACACACTGTTTTGCAATGAAGGTCTACAGTAGCCTCAGCAACACTCTGTAGGGTAGCACCATGGTGTACCGGAGGACAGCTAGCTTCTGTTCTGCACTGGGTACATTAGCTTCAATACTAAACCTAGGAGGCTGTGGTTCTCACCCCCTTCCATAGACTTACACATTAATTATGACAACTTCTGGCTTATGTCCTCCAACCTATCAGACCTCTTGCAGCTTGAACTGACATGTTGTCCACCCAATCAAAGGATCGGAGAATTGAAAGCATAAGCTACAGCTAGCTAGTGTAGCACATGAAGATGTGTGAAACTTACTCCTCAACATTAAGTGTCCCGCTTGCGTCACATCATTAGCTAGGTTTTGAGGTGGCGCGATCGGCTAAGACATTTGAGGAAGGCGGTCATGTGTGTTTGTGAGACAGCGGTCCCGAGTTTGCACCAGGTATGGGCCGAATCGGGAGGAAATGGTACTCATTAAGAAACCAGCATGACATCCTTTATACTAGCAGTGCATAAAATGTGGTGAGTAGTCGACTAAAAGAAAGAGAAAGATAATAGTTAGTTATTTTTTCAAAAATGAAGGAGAAGCAAGAATTTCACTTTCACTTACTTAGCTAGCTTGCTCAAACACTTGGATCAAACAGAGAGGGATGCTATGTTACCTAGCTGGCTATTGCTATTCAACAATGGAACTCTTCCAAGATACGGTAAGCTTTAGGGTTTATTAATTTATTGCCACCGGGGCCCTCAAAATGTAATTGCTAAACTGCTTGCTAACTGCACACTGTACTGTATGATTGTAGAGGGTTAACTAACGTGTTAGTTCTAATAGCTATGTTGACTTGACGTTAGCTGATATGATGAAAACAATGTAGGCTGTGTGTAGCGGATAGCAGTTATGATATGAAGGTTTTGCTGGTCACAGACAGCCAATGTTTTGTGCACTAAAGTCCAAAAGCGAAAGGAAAAGGTGAGAGGAGGAGACGGCATAGATTCAAGGAATTATCCAATGATCAAAGGGATCATGCTGTTTGTATGTGGCTGCTATGAAAGTGAACTGTGTTTGTGTGTGATCACGGGTGTATTCAATCCGCCAATTCTGTTGAAAAACGTTTTTTATGGAAGCAAAACGAAACGAAACTGGGATAAACATACCTGAATATGTCCAATAGAAACTCTCATTTGCAACTGTTGGACTAAATATTACACCCTAGATCAGCTAGATGCAGGCAAGATTGTCAATGTCTGTCATCTTGATTGCTCAAATTTCTCTCGACCTGTGCACCTAATGTACGTTGTAAACTCTCGTTCATAGGCTAAGTTGTAGCAACCTCATCATGGGTACAGGGAAAATGTGAATATCATGTAGTAGACAAAACATATCAATGTTACATTGAGCTGGATGAATGGAATAAGAATGTCAGTCATCCAATATGCTGTAATAGAAATAAGGCCATGCTCATAAAAAAAAACTTGTCCTCCCCTCATCTTAAACGGCACTGATCGCCACTGATGTGTGTGTAGGGGTGTGTGTGTGTCAGGGTTTGTATCACTATATTCACACTGTGGTATCTGAGTCTGAGCTGTACATCAGGCTAAAGACCAGGATGACCTTACAACAGCAGCCAATGCTACTGATGATCTAACTCCACTGTGTGTGTACTGTATGTATACAAGCCAACTGTTACATTGGAAAGTTGCCTTCTGCTCTGTTCTTAAGACTTTTTCAATACAATGAAATGATTTGCATTTGATATGAGAGTGATTTCCAATAGTTCAGATGGAAATGTAATGTCTAGAGCAGTGTTTCCAAAACGTTTTATAGTCCCGTTGTCACGTTGTGCGCAACTGGTTAATAAAGGTAAGTCAGGTGCAGGAGAGCAGAGATGGGTGATAACAGGCGCACTTTATTCATGCCCAAGGAAAACAGCGATAACGCCCAAAGTACACAAACGGTACAATAAAAAAAAAATCACGGGTCAAACACATACCCTGCGCAAACCAGCCTCATGCGAACCACACGTAACAAACAAACAATTCCACACACAGACAGAGGGTAATATACATTTAGTCAGATGAGGGAATGTGAACCAGGTGTGCGGAAAACCAAGACAAAACAAATGGAATGACAAATGAAAGGTGGAGCGGCGATGGCTAGAAGACCGGTGACGTCGACTGCTGAACGCCGCCCGAACAAGGAGAGGGACCGACTTTGGCGGAAGTCGTGGCAGTACCCCCTCCCTTGACGTGCGGCTCCAGCAGCACGCCGACACCGGCCTCGGGGACCCGGAGGGCGAGGTGCAGGGCGATCCGGACGAAGACGATGGAACTCCCGCAGAATAGAAGGGTCCAAAACATCCTCCACCGGGACCCAGCATCTCTCCTCTGCACCGTACCTCTCCCAGTCCATGAAGTACTGAAGGCCCCTCGCCCGACGCCTCGAATCCAGTATGGGGCGAACGGAGTACGCCGGGGCCCAGCACAACCCGATGGATGTCAACATGGGCGGCGTCCCAGGTCTCCTCCGCACGCCTGAACCAGTCGTCCACTGCAGGAGCCTCGGTCTGACTCTGATGCCAAGGCACCAGAACCGGCTGGTACCCCAGTACGCACTGGAAGGGGGAGAGGTTAGTAGAGGAATGGCGCAGCGAGTTCTGAGCCATCTCGGCCCAGGGCACGAATGCCGCCCACTCCCCTGGCCGGTCCTGGCAATAGGACCGCAGAAACCTACCCACATCCTGGTTCACTCTCTCCACCTGCCCGTTACTCTCAGGGTGAAAACCCCGGCTGATCGAGACTCCCAGATGTTCCATGAACGCCCTCCAGACCCTCGAAGTGAACTGGGTACCCTGATCAGACAATATATTCTCAAGCACCCCGTAGTGCCGTATGTAAACAAGGCCTCGATTTTCTTGATTATACATTAATACACTTATTTTGGTTGCAAAATAAAGTCTGTAAAATAAAAGTGGTGCACTTTGATGTGAAAACGGACACTAAACACAACACAATTTAACAAAGCTCCTCTCAAAAAACAAGACCTTGTTTACGTGTGTAAACAAGGCCTCCACAGTCTGTAGGGCCGTAGGGAGACGGGGCAGAGGAAGGAGACAGCAGGACTTGGAAAAACGGTCCACAACGACCAGGATCGTGGTGTTACCCTGTGAGGTGAGAAAATCGACCGACCCGTTCCACAAGGCCATTGTGGAACGGGTAAGGGATGTAGCTTACCTCTGGGCAGGTGCCTAGGAGCCTTACACTGGGCGCACACCGAGCAGGGCGAAACATAAACCCTCACGTCCTTAGCCAAGGTGGGCCACCAGTACTTCCCACTCAACGGCGCACCGTCCGATCGATGCCTGGATGACCAGAGGAGGGTGACGTGTGGGCCCAATAGATCAGCCGGTCACGGACAGCAGACGGAACGTACAGACGCCCAGCGGGACACTGGATGGAGACATCACGTAACGCCCGCTCAACGTCCGCGTCCAGCTCCCATACTACCGGTGCCACCAGGCAGGAGGCCGGAAGTATTGGGGTAGGATCCATGGGCCGCTCCTCTGTGTCATACAGCCGAGACAGTGTGTCTGCCTTAACATTCTGGGAACCTGGTCTGAAAGAAAGGGGGAAAACAAAACGGGTAAAAAACATGGCCCACCTTGCCTGAAGAGGATTCAGTCTCCTTGCTGCCCGGATGTACTCCAGGTTGCGGTGGTCAGTCCAGATGAGAAAAGGGTGTTGAACCCCCCCAAGCCAATGTCTCCACGCCTTCAACGCCTTGACCACAGCCAACAGCTCCCGGTCCCCCACATCATAGTTTCGCTCCGCCGGGCTGAGCTTTTTCGAGAAGAAAGCACAGGGGCGGAGCTTCGGTGGCGTTTCCGAGCGCTGAGAGAGCACGGCTCCTATCCCAGCCTCGGACGGGTCCACCTTCACTGTGAATGCCAAAGAGGGATCCGGATGCACAAGCACGGGAGCCGAGGTAAACAGAGCCCGTAGGTGACCAAAAGCCCTGTCCGCCTCAGCCGACCACTGCAACCGCACTGGGCCCCCCTTCAGCAGTGAGGTAATGGGAGCCGCTACCTGAACAAAACCCGGATAAACCTCCTTTACGTGGTGGGAGTCGGCCAATTACGCATGGCGGAAATGCGGTTACTCTCCATCTCCTCCCCTGAGGTGGAAATGCGGTATCCTAGGAAGGAGACGGACTGCTGGAAGAACAGGCATTTCTCAGCCTTGACATACAGGTCATTCTCCAACAGTCGACCAAGCACCTTGCGCACCAAGGACACATGCTCGGTGCGTGCAGTGGAGTATATCAGAATGTCATCGATATACACCACTACACCCTGCCCGTGCAGGTCCCTGAAAATCTTGTCCACAAAGGCTTGGAAGACTGACGGAGCATTCATCAACCCGTACGGCATGACGAGGTACTCATAATGCCCTGAGGTGGTACTGAACGCTGTCTTCCACTCGTTTCCCTCCCGGATAACCACCAGGTTGTAAGCGCTCCTGAGATCTAGTTTAGTGAAGAAGCTCGCCCGTGCATTGACTCAATCGCTGTGGCTATGAGAGGTAGCGGGTAATTGTACTTCACAGTGATCTGGTTAAGGGCTCGATAGTCAATACACGGGCGCAGACCTCCCTCCTTCTTCTTCACAGAAAAGAAACTCGAGGAGGCAGGTGAAGTGGAGGACCGAATGTACCTCTGACACAGAGATTCCGAGACATATGTCTCCATAGCCGCTGTCTCTGCCTGTGACAGGGGATACATGTGACTCCTAGGAAGTGCGCCGTCTACAATCGCACAATCCCCCCGACGATGGGGTGGTAATTGAGTCGTCTTCTTCTTGGAGAAGGCGAGAGAGCAACTGCTTGCACGTGCATTACCACTCCACTGTCTCCCTGTCATGGCTTTTGCGTCATCAGTACTGATAACAACATGAGCAGCAGCTACGTTTGGCTACATACGGACCGGACCGTTAGTGGAATTCCCGCGAGACAGTAACGGTTAATGTGATTGGATGTTAATTATTTGACTAGGCTACCTGTATTTGACATTGTGTTGTTATGTTGCTGAACACTAGATGGTTTAATAAAAATTTTGGCAGTGAAACGAGGCTACTCAGGCGAGAAAAAAACCTCACCCAAATGTATAGCCCTGTTGGAAAATATTAATGGACGGTTTAAAAATTTGAAGAAAAATAAATGTTACAAAAATTATCTTTAAAAAAATATGCGCGTACCCCTGGGGCCAGATTTGGAATACCTGGTCTAGAGCAAATGCATTCTTTCTATGTAAGGAAGTCTATCTGCAATGTTTTGTTTCAACCTGCTGGACCCAGCCCTAGCTGTGTGTAAGACCGGTGTCTGGTTCATTTTGTGTGTGTCTATGTGAAAGCAATACAGAGAATGGAAGGTAGCATGAGTTTGTGTGCATGTTCGTGTTTACAGGATTAAATAGGACAGAGTGTTACACAATATTTCAACCCCGCCCTCAACCCAGCGTGCATGTCTAACCCATTTCTCTCTCAAACACACACTCCCTCTCTCCTCCTCTTCCTTCTCTCTCTCTCTCTCCCTCTCTCTTCCTCTGTCTCTCTCTCAGGCTGGAGGCTCATGTTTTCTAGGTCACAGGCGGAGGCGGGCTGAGGACTCGCTCCACTCTCCTGTCTGCTCTAATCTGCCCAGCACACTCTGATTACAGCCCAAACAATGATAGAGGGAGAGGGAGAGGGGGAGAGGGAGAGGGAGATAGAGAAAGAGGGACAGATAGAGGGACAGTTAGTGTGAGAATGAGGGACAAGAGGAGGAGACAGAGTAAAATGGAGAGAAGTTAAGAGAAGGTGAAGACAGAGAGAGTGGGGGAGACAAAAATAAAAAGACTAGCATTTGTATTTCAACAGGAAAATGACCTAACAGATCTACAGGCTGTGTGAGGGCTATTTGACAAAGAAGGAGAGTGATAGAGTGTTGCATCAGATGTCCTGGCCTCTACAATCACCCGACCTCAACCCAATTGAGATGGTTTGGGATGAGTTGGACCTCAGAGTGAAGGAATATCAGCCAACAAATTCTCAGCATATGTGGGAACTGTAACGATTATCTTCTATCTCCTCCTCTGATGAAAAGGTGGAACAAGGATCGGACCAAAATGCAGCGTGATGATGATTCATGATATTTTAATGAAGGAAAAAACTATACATGAAGAAACTACAAAATAATGAAATGTGAAAACTGAAACAGCCCTATCTTGTGCAAACACAAAGACAGGAACAATTACCCACAAAACCCAACACAAAACAGGCTACCTAAATATGGTTCCCAATCAGAGACAATGACTAACACCTGCCTCTGACTGAGAACCATATCAGGCCAAACATAGAAATAGACAAACCAGACACACAACATAGAATGCCCACCCAGCTCACGTCCTGACCAACACTAAAACAAGGAAAACACATACGAACGATGGTCAGAACGTGACAGGAACTCCTTCTAGATTGTTGGAAAAGCATTCCAGGTGAAGCTGTCATCACGGCAAAGGGTGGCTACTTTGAAGAATCTCAAATATAAAATGTATTTTGTTTTGTTTAATACAGTTTTGGTTACTACATGATTCCATATGTGTTATTTCATAGTTTTGATGTCTTCACTATTATCCTACAATGTAGAAAATAGTAAAAATAAAGAAAAACCCTTGAATGAGTAGGTGTGTCCAAACTTTTGACTGGTACTGTATCTGAAGTCACCATTGGCTTCATTAACTTGCTGAATTTATTCTCGTGATTGTAGGCTAGGCTACCAGCTGATAGATTATTTGAAATATGATTGTAACAGTAGGCCTACCTACACAATACTATCATATGGGGTTATTGACCACAATCGATTGAATGAATAATAAAAAGCAGTGAATGAATTTGGCCATGGGGAGAGCACAGCGCATGGAAGAAAACATAGCGCTGCAGGAAGTGTTACAGATGAATTCAAATACACTTGCCAAATTCTATAATGACAGGAATAGCAGGAAATTGTTTTAGAAAAGGCCATTGTTTTCGGAACCACAAACCCATGGTCTTCAGGAATGAGCCCCGATTGTTATGAAACTCTGGTGACGGCCCTGACGACAGAGTTCCAGTTCCCGCCAATATCCAGCAACTTCGCACAGCCATTGACGAGTGGGACAACATTCCACAGGCCACAATCAACAGCCTGATCAACTCTATGAGAAGGAGATGTGTTGCGCTGCATGAGGCAAATAGTGGTCACACCAGATGCTTACTGGTTTTCTTATCCACACCCCTACCCTTTTTAAAATGTATCTGTGACCAACAGATGCATGTCTGTATTCCCAGTCGTGAAATCCATAGATTAGAGACTAATGAATTTATTTCAATTGACTGATTTCCTCATATGAACTCTATGTACCTCAGTATGAACTGTATGTAACTCAGTAAAATCTTTGAAATTGTTGCATGTAGCATTTATATTTTTGTTCAGTATATTTTATTGTGCAATTCATGGAACCTATAGAACCGTTAGAACCACACCATAGGCTGTCTGTTAACCATGTGGAACCCATAGAACCATTAGAACCACACCATAAGCTGTCTGTTATTCACATGGAACCGGAAGTAGTGAAATCACTACATCAAATCTTGTTACTTTCCAGCCATTGTGTGCTTGTTGTCAGAATGCAAGGTGCTACGCATTAGTTAACCTCCCATAGTCAGTGGAAGGTTAAAGTCAATGGCTTGTTCAAAGTCATGAAGATGACTGACTGTGTGCATGCCATAAAAAGAGAGGGAGGGATGAAGGTAGAGAGAGAAAGGAGTAAGGACATGGATAGGCAAACAAGAAGATGAAAGAGCTAAACCTGGGAATGAAAGAGCTAAACCTGGGAACCTCCATCGGAAAACGATAAATAGAGAGATAGATGGTTGAAGAAGAGGAGAAAATGTGAGAGATAAATAATGAAGATAGTCAATGGAAAGAGAGTACTAAGGGAGTGGTAGAGAGAGCAATGAACGAGAGAAGAGTAAAAGACAGAGAGAGAGAGAGAGAGCCAGAGACAGAGAGAGAGAGAGAGACAGAGAGAGAGAGACAGAGACAGAGAGAGACAGAGACAGAGAGAGAGACAGAGAGAGACAGAGACAGAGACAGAGAGAGAGAGAGAGACAGAGAGAGACAGAGACAGAGAGAGAGACAGAGACAGAGAGAGAGAGAGAGAGAGAGAGACAGAGAGAGAGAGACAGAGACAGAGAGAGAGACAGAGACAGAGACAGAGACAGAGAGAGACAGAGACAGAGACGAGACAGAGAGAGACAGAGACAGAGATAGAGACAGAGACAGAGACAGAGAGAGAGAGACAGAGACAGAGACAGAGAGAGAGAGAGACAGAGACAATAAAGCCCTTGAATTGAATTGAGAGACAGAGACAGAGAGAGACACAGAGACAGAGACAGAGACAGAGACAGAGAGACAGAGACAGAGAGAGAGACAGAGACAGAGACAGAGAGAGACAGAGACAGAGATTTCTGAATGTAAAAGTGATATTTTACAGCATGTCCAGTCTGTGCTGCAGAGAAAGAAAAAGAAGTACAGTCGTGGCCAAAGGTTTTGAGAATGACACAAACATTAATTTCCACAAAGTTTGCTGCTTCAGTGTCTTTAGATATTTTTGTCAGATGTTACTATGGAATAATGAAGTATAATTACAAGCATTTCATAAGTGTCAAAGGCTTTTATTGACAATTACATGAAGTTGATGTTGAAGAGTCAATATTAGCAGTATTGACCCTTCTTTTTCAAGACCTCTGCAATCCGCCCTGGCATGCTGTCAATTAACTTCTGGGCCACATCCTGACTGATGGCAGCCCATTCTTGCATAATCAATGCTTGGAGTTTGTCAGAATTTGTGGGTTTTTCTTTGTCCACCCGCCTCTTGAGGATTGACCACAAGTTCTCAATGGGATTAAGGTCTGGGGAGTTTCCTGGACATGGACCCAAAATATCGATGTTTTGTTCCCTGAGCCACTTATTTATCACTTTTGCCTTATGGCAAGGTGCTCCATCATGCTGGAAAAGGCATTGTTCGTCACCAAACTGTTCCTGGATGGTTGGGAGAAGTTGCTCTCGGAGGATGTGTTGGTACCATTCTTTATTCATGGCTGTGTTCTTAGGCACAATTGTGAGTGAGCCCACTCCCTTGGCTGAGAAGCAACCCCACACATGAATGGTCTCAGTATATTTTACTGTTGGCATGACACAGGACTGATGGTAGCCTCACCTTGTCTTCTCCGGATGCCCCAAGCAATCGGAAAGGGGATTCATCAGAGAAAATGATTTTATCCCAGTCCTCAGCAGTCCAATCCCTGTACCTTTTGCAGAATATCAGTCTGTCCCTGATGTTTTTCCTGGAGAGAAGTGGCTTCTTTGCTGCCCTTCTTGACACCAGGTCATCCTCCAAAAGTCTTTGCCTCACTGTGTGTGCAGATGCACTCACACCTGCCTGCTGCCATTCCAGAGCAAGCTCTGTACTGGTGGTGCCCCGATCCCGCAGCTGAATAAACTTCAGGAGACAGTCCTGGCGCTTGCTGGACTTTCATGGGCACCATGAAGCCTTCTTCACAACAATTGAGCCACTCTCCTTGCATTTCTTGATGATACGACAAATGGTTGATTTAGGTGCAATCTTACTGGTAGCAATATCTTTACCTGTGAAGCCCTTTTTATGCAAAGCAATGATGACGGTACATGTTTCCTTGCAGGTAACCATGATTTACAGAGGAAGAACAATGATTCCAAGCACCACCCTCCCTTTGAAGCTTCCACTCTGTTATTCTAACTCAATCAGCATGACAGAGTGATCTCCAGCCTTGTCCTCGTCAACACTCACACCTGTGTTAACGAGAGAATCACTGACATGATGTCAGCTGGTCCTTTGTGGCAGGGCTGAAATGGAGTGGAAATGTGTTTTGGGATTCAGTTAATTTGCATGGCAAAGAGGGACTTTACAATTAATTGCAATTCATCTGATCACTCTTCATAACATTCTGGAGTTTATGCAAATTGCCATCATACAAACTGAGGCAGCAGACTTTGTGAAAATTAATATTTGTGTCATTCTCAAAACCTTTGGCCACGACTGTAGAGAGACACACAGAAAGAGAAAGTCAGAGTAATGGCCTTGGTGCAGAGAGAGAGAGAGAGAGTAAAGGAAAGAATAAGCGGGACATTTACATTTGAGTAATTTAGCAGATGCTCTTATCCATGGTAGAGTGTAAAGGAATAGAGAGAGAGAGAGTAAACAGAAGAATAAGGGAAAGAGAGTAAACGAAAGAAAAACGAAAGAATAGGTGAGAAAGCGAGAGAGAGAGAGAGAGAGAGAGAGAAGGCTGGGGCTCCAGTGGTGGCTGGTGCATTGTTAAAAATGCATGGCCCATTTTCTCATTAATATTGCAGAGGCAAACTCCCTCTTAGCAGCCCCCACGCTAGAATCTGTACTGTAGGACTGCAGGCAAAGAGAAAGCTAGCCGATGGGCCGTACCGCAACTCTAGAGGTGGAAAAAACCTTAAAGAAAAACAGAAGGAAAAAGGAGAATACCTTATTTTTATACAATAGCCCTCTTTCCTCTCTGGTTTTGGTTAGGGTTAGCCCTCTTTCCTCTCTGGTTAGGGTTAGGGTTAGCCCTCTTTCCTCTCTGGTTAGGGTTAGGGTTAGCCCTCTTTCCTCTCTGGTTAGGGTTAGGATTAGCCCTGTTCCCTCTCTGTTTAGGATTAGGGTTAGCCCTCTTTCCTCTCTGGTTAGGGTTAGGGTTAGCCCTCTTTCCTCTCTGGTTAGGGTTAGGGTTAGCCCTCTTTCCTCTCTGGTTAGGGTTAGGGTTAGCCCTCTTTCCCTCTCTGGTTAGGGTTAGGGTTAGCCCTCTTTCCTCTCTGGTTAGGGTTAGGGTTAGCCCTCTTTCCTCTCTGGTTAGGGTTAGGGTTAGCCCTCTTTCCTCTCTGGTTAGGGTTAGGGTTAGCCCTCTTTCCTCTCTGGTTAGGATTAGGGTTAGCCCTCTTTCCTCTCTGGTTAGGGTTAGGGTTAGCCCTCTTTCCTCTCTGGTTAGGGTTAGGGTTAGCCCTCTTTCCTCTCTGGTTAGGGTTAGGGTTAGCCCTCTTTCCCTCTCTGGTTAGGGTTAGGATTAGCCCTGTTCCCTCTCTGTTTAGGATTAGGGTTAGCCCTCTTTCCTCTCTGGTTAGGGTTAGGGTTAGCCCTCTTTCCCTCTCTGTTTAGGATTAGGGTTAGCCCTCTTTCCCTCTCTGGTTAGGGTTAGGATTAGCCCTGTTCCCTCTCTGTTTAGGATTAGGGTTAGCCCTCTTTCCTCTCTGGTTAGGGTTAGGGTTAGCCCTGTTTTCTCTCTGGTTAAGATTAGGGTTAGCCCTGTTCCCTCTCTGTTTAGGATTAGGGTTAGCCCTCTTTCCTCTCTGGTTAGGGTTAGGGTTAGCCCTCTTTCCTCTCTGGTTAGGATTAGGGTTAGCCCTCTTTCCTCTCTGGTTAGTGTTAGGGTTAGCCCTCTTTCCCTCTCTGTTTAGGATTAGGGTTAGCCCTCTTTCCCTCTCTGGTTAGGGTTAGGATTAGCCCTGTTCCCTCTCTGTTTAGGATTAGGGTTAGCCCTCTTTCCTCTCTGGTTAGGGTTAGGGTTAGCCCTGTTTTCTCTCTGGTTAAGATTAGGGTTAGCCCTGTTCCCTCTCTGGTTAGGGTTAGGGTTAGCCCTGTTCCCTCTCTGGTTAGGGTTAGCCCTCTTTCCTCTCTGGCTAGGTTCCTCTCTGGCTAGTTCTGGGATGAGGGTTAGGGTTAGAGTTAGGGTTAGGTTTAGGGTTAGCCCTCTTTCCTCTCTGGCTAGGTTACCCAGTTCTGGGATGATTGAGGAAGAGCAGCTGTTGTCTGACTGTCTCACATGCTACTCAGGCTATCCTCTTATCTGCCCTGTCATTTATCTCTCTGTGGCGTGAGCACCACATTAGCCCAACGTTAGCCCAACTCTCTGAGGAGGGCCCATTTCAATTCCTTGCAAGTCATGATTGTAATTTCTCTTCAGAAAACCGATGGATGGTTTGTGCCCGTGACCTGTTTCACAGCATGATATCCTGCAGAAGCAAATCGCTGTAATTGATGAGCAATGAGCATCCTCCCTCCGCTTCTGTCTCTTTCTCCACAGGACCATTTTATTGTTTGTTGTGGTAAATACAGAGAGCATGGTGGGCGAGCGCCAGCCTGGTACCAGACTAGACAAGGAGCCCCAAGGTTTTCTGGCATCGGCTGTTTCTGTCTGCTCCCCTGCTCCCCTTCTCCCCAACTGGCCTCCTCCCATTATTTTGTCTGGTGAGCCATGCAGCTAGAGATTTGCCAAGCCTACGGACCGCTAGCACTGGGGATGGAGCCCTGTGTTTGCTGTGTGTATCAGCCCCTACTGGTTGACTGGTGGATGCAGTTAGCAGCCTCCAAAGAGAATCCGCTCTCAATCCATTTCTGAGGGACCTGCAGTGGGTGAACATTCCTGTTCTAACCCATCACTAACACATCGCAGCTACTGTACCATTGAAAACTATACAACCGAAAATGTATCCACACAAATATACACCCTACGTAGTTAAACTAACCTGACCATTGTTTCAAAGCCAACTCCCTGAATGCCAGTGATAGCTAACGGTAGTTTTCCACCTCAAAGTTCCACCTCAAAGTTGTTATCCTTTTGATACAACCACCCATCTCTAAGAGGACCATTGATGATACAACATGTCTCAACATGTCTCAACATGTCTCAACATACACCATAAGCAAGTATTTGGGAGGCTCTAGGCAGTGGTCGAGTGGTGCAGTGGTCTAAGACGCTGCATCTCAGTGCAAGAGGCGTCACTGCAGTCCCTGGTTTGAATCCAGGCTGCATCACATCTGGCCGTGACTGGGAGTCCCGTAGGGCAGCGCACAATTGGCCCAGTGTTGTCTGGGTTTGGCCGGTGTAGACCGTCATTGTAAATAGGAATTTGTTCTTAACTTACTTGCCTAGTTAAATAAAGGTTAAATAAAAATGACTGTGTGTATGGAGGGTGTTCATGTTGGCAACTTGCCAGAGGACAAACAACCTTGTCAGGTCTCTTGAGCCTTGTGGTCCCAATGCCAGCCCCCTGAGCTGGCACCCCCCTCTCTCTGGGTACAGGGGCTTCACAGGATGTGTTTGTTTGTGTGTGTGTCAGGGTGAGGTTGGAGGGTCTGGCACCAGGCCCTGTCCTCTTGTCTCAGGAGGTCTGTTGGTGCGACTGGCTGACTGTCCCAGGGTGGCAGACATGTGTGTGGTAAGAGGGGGGGACACATGTAGATGGAAGGGGTGCTTTCGAGGATGCATTGTACTAATCCCACTCATTTACAGTTTGTTCCTCTCTCTCTACACACACGCCAATA
Organism: Oncorhynchus mykiss; assembly: GCF_057628025.1. Taxonomy (NCBI): domain Eukaryota; kingdom Metazoa; phylum Chordata; class Actinopteri; order Salmoniformes; family Salmonidae; genus Oncorhynchus; species Oncorhynchus mykiss. Next base: position 13,866,975 of record NC_143026.1, on the reverse strand, counting down.
ACCACATATTGTCGCTGTCTGATGAAAACCCTGTAACTCCATTTTTGCCAAAACATTTTTTTTTACATTTATTGAAGGCAGGAACTCACCTCAATGTACTCTGAACATTTCATGACTCTAGAAACAAGAACATGTATTCAACATAGCTTCTGAAGTTTCAGAATTATATGTTCGTTAAAGGGAAAATATGGTATTTTTCTCAATTTCTATTTTGGAGATAAGAGGTTTTCATCAGACAGCGATGATATAATAAGTCTCTTCCATTTATTGTAAAGGCTGTATGGACAGTTGTGCTACCCAATGACCGCCCACCTCTTGTGAGGCAGATAGAGTAGGTGAGGCCCCTACCTCTCATTTCAGAGCCAGGCCTGTGGATGTATCGATCCAGCCAGAGGTAGCTAGCTAGCCCCAGTCCTGGGAGACAGAAGGGAGGGAGAAAAAGAGGGAAGGAAGGAGGAAAGGAGGACTACAGCTATTCAAGCTAACTCGTTATGTCCAGGGCTTATTGGAAAACAGTCCCACTGCAGCTCAGCACCGAAATGAGTTATTGATTTCTCCCACCAGCTCAGGGACCTCCAACTCCCTTCTGCTGATTCCTACTCTTTTTCATTTGTCCCTCCCTCCCTCCCTCCCTCCCTCCCTCCCTCCCTCCCTCCCTCCCTCCCTCCCCCACCCTTTCCCTGTTCTATCCCTCTCTCTCTCTCTCTCTCTCTCTCTCTCTCTCTCTCTCTCTCTCTCTCTCCCCCTCTCTCTCTCTATCCCTCCTCTCTCTCTATCCCCCCTCTCTCTCTCTATCCCTCCTCTCTCTCTCCACACACCCTTTCTCTGTTCTTTTCCTCCTCTCTCTCTCTATCCCTCCTCTCTGTCTCTATCCCTCCTCTCTCTCTATCCCTCTTCTCTCTCTCTAGCCCTCCTCTCACTCTCTATCCCTCCTCTCTGTCTCCCCACACCCTTTCCCTGTTCTATCCCTCCTCTCTCTCTCTATCCCTCCTCTCTGTCTCCACACACCCTTTCCCTGTTCTATCCTTCCTCTCTCTCCATATCCCTCCTCTCGCTCTATCCCTCCTCTCTGTCTCCCCACACCCTTTCCCTGTTCTATCCGTCCTCTCTCTCTCTATCCCTCCTCTCTGTCTCTATCCCTCCTCTCTCTCTATCCCTCCTCTCTGTCTCCCCATACCCTTTCCCTGTTCTATCCCTCCTCTCTCTCTCTATCCCTCCTCTCTCTCTCTATCCCTCCTCTCTGTCTCCCCACACCCTTTCCCTGTTCTATCCCTCCCCTCTCTAGCCCTCTATCCCTCTCTAGCTCTCATTCCACCTGTCACTCTTCCACTTAATTCCCTTTCTCCCTTCCTGCTCTTTCTACCTATCCTTCCCTCCCCTCACCTCCCCTCCTCTTCCCTCATCCCTCCTCCCTTCCCCCTCCTTTCTTTTCTCGTATTCCGTCTGTCACTCTGCCGCTCTCATCCTTTCGCTCTTTCACTTCCTCCTTTCAGCTGCATCAATTCTATAGCCACCCACAAACAGCTGCTGTAACTCAAAGAGGCTGGTGGGGCTGGTGGGTCCGGTCGAGCCCATGGGGCCGGTGGGGTTGGTGGGGCTGGTGGGGCCGGTGGGGCCGGTGAGGCCGGTGAGGCCGATGGAGCTCTTGGGCTGGTGGGGCTGATGGGGCCGATGGAGCTGGTGGGGCTGTGGGGGCTGATAGGGCTGGTGGGGCTGTGGGGCTGATAGGGCTGGTGGGGCTGTGGGGCCGGGGGGCTGTGGGGCTGGTGGGGCTGATATGGCTGGTGGGGCTGTGGGGCTAGGGGGCTGTGGGGCTGGGGGGCTGTGGGGCTGGGGGGCTGTGGGGCTGGTGGGGCTGATATGGCTGGTGGGGCTGTGGGGCAAGGGTGCTGTGGGGCTGGGGGGCTGTGGGGCTGGGAGGTTGTGGGGCTGGTGGGGCTGATAGGGCTGGTGGGGCTGTGGGGCTGTGGGGCTGATAGGGCTGGTGGGGCTGTGGGGCTGTTGGGACTGTTGTGACTGTGGGGCCGGTGGGGCCGGTGGGGCCTGGGGGGCTGATAGGGCTGTGGGGCTGGTAGGGCTGTGGGGCTGGTAAGGGCTGATAGGGCTGTGGGGCTGATGGGGCTGTGGGTCTTCTATGCAGAGGGATGAATGTGCTGGTATTTGGCACTGGAAGGGGAAAGAAGAGCTACGTGCTACGCTAGTCCATTTATTACCAGCACAGTGTAGCGCGTATCGCGTGCATAGAGCAGGTTGGTAGGCTATATACAGTATGTTGTGGTTGTTATAGGAAGGGATTGTGCTTTGTTTTTTATAGTGTTGAAGGCTTGCCTCTAAACGACATCTCTGTCAGGGGTGCTATCACTGCTCTTTAATGACATCTGCTTGTAGATAGACATTCACACACTATCAACCAAACCAACATTTACCGAAGGATGTTCATGTTCAGGTCTACTGTTGTGGTGTGTATTCTAACCCTGTCCTCTGATATAACGAGCCAATCAAATTCAGGCGTATTCCCAGACCAACCAATTGCTTGTGAGATGTGGAAATGTAAGTAACTATTTAAGTTAACTTGTAAATATCAATCGGAAATTTAACTAAAATTATTTAAATATTTTTTTCCAGAACCACATTACCTGGTAATTGTCTGTTATTCTGTTGGGATCCACCAGGTGGCACTGTGCAACAGGTAAAAATCTCATTGAACAAGGTCTAGAGAAACCCTATGGTAGATTGCAAACTTTTCCACCCTTACTCTCCCTTTGGCCAACTCAAAATAATTTCACTTGAGTATCTCTAAAAGAGAAAACCTAAATCCTAACCTTAATCATAAGGAAGATTAAAAGGGATCTGACCTAGGACCAGCGGTTCGGGTCAACTTCTACGAACTCCAAAAGGAAATGGCATCAACAAGGTTGGTTCAGTTGACAACCCTAAATCTATAATATTTTCACACATATTTGGCTTGATGACACAGTTAAACAAAGAGCACTACAGCGTACAAGGATTGAGAAACATCAGCCCCAGAAACATCAGCCCTGGCTCTCTTGCGGGAGCCAAGTTTTCCTTAAAGGGACAGTTCACTTTTTTAAAGTCTCAGTTACATTCTACACAAATGCTAGCCAGGAGATTCTGGGCATTGCTAAATGACTAGCTAAAGAATGTGAAACTGTTTAGATGAAACGACAACACCCTAGGCAAGTTGAAAATTGTTTCACTCACTTCTCTTTGATCTGCACCGTTGGAATGTAAGAATTTCACTGAACCCTACAATTACATCTGCGACCCTGTGTATGTGAGTAAATAAGCTACAGTGAAACGCCAAAACAAGTGAACTCTCCCTTTAAAGTCGGATTTATTTTCAATGAAGTCCTGCATAACTACTGGATCATCCAAAGATACTGTTTCTCTACTTACCATCTGGGCTTATGGCCTCCAACAAAATGCACTATATAACCGTAGTAGAGTCATTAAGAAAATGTTCATCCTATGGTGAAGCTACAGTTCATTTTCTCTATCCCCTAGATATATACTTGTTCCACCACACAATATTAGGATGTAAAATGGGAATGACCAGAACCTTTCTCTGAGCAGTCAGTACATGGTCATCATTGGTAGTTAGTGGCCATGATAATACATGTGTGAATGTGTGTGTGTCTCTGTGTGTGTCTCTCTCTCTCTCTTTCTCTCTCTCTCTCTCTGTGTGTGTGTGTGTGTATATGTCATCCTGGGGAGAAACTAATCTCAGCTCTTAATTGTGAGTTGCCCGTGACTCACTGGGCTGCGGCTATGGAACAGCGGCTCTCAATATCTCCCTCACTCCTTGCTTCACTCCTTGCCTTCTCTCTCTCTCTTTCTCTATCTTTCTCTCTCTCTCTCTCTCTCTCTCATGCACGCACAAACACCCCCCTCACAAACACGCACACGTTCTCTGTCTTCATCCTTCCTGTTTATTTCTCTGTAGATAACCAACAGAGAGCCAAAACACATACACACACATGAACACAGGCACACAATCTATTTCTCTCCCTCCTCTTTTTCCCAGTGTGTGTGTGTATGTCTGTGTGTGTCTGTGTATGTGTGTGAGTGTATAAAGCCTTCCACAGTTCTGAGGCATTCCTAACCCCAGTCACATGAGCTACAGCACGTGGTTATGGGACCCCTTTAGAGAAGCCTCAGCCTCAACCCAGCTGGTAATTAATGTGTGAAAAGCACGTGGTTATGAGACCCCTTTAGAGAAGTCTCAGCCTCAACCCAGCTGGTAATCAATGTGTGAAAAGCACGTGGTTATGAGACCCCTTTAGAGAAGCCTCAGTTTCAACCCAGCTGGTAATCAATGTGTGAACAGCACGTCTGGGTGTGTACAGGCCTTTTCAATGTGTGAACAGCACGTCTGGGATCAAACCTGTGTTTACATTCATACAATCTCCTTCTTATATCTCATAGGAGGGCAAAGACTCCCTTATGACTCCATTACCCAAGATCCACCAGTAAAACTCTCCTCTGATTGGTGGCACAATTACTCATTGACGTGCAATGGCAAATTGAATTCCAGTGCTCAAATAGTTTTTTATATTGTGGGGGAAAAAATGATATTGGCATGATGTATTTGGCATGACGTACTGCCAAAGAACAAACTCCCTCACCAATGACGAAACCACAGTGCTGTGCGTGGGCCCAACAGTCGCCTCACATAGCCTTAACCACAGATCTAGTTTCAGATTGTCTGACCCGTAATTCAAACCTTAACCATTAAATAATATCTAACCCTTACTCAGTGGCCCTTACTAGTTCTTCTTCTTATTCTTCTTCTTCTTCTTGTAGAGGACCTGCAATAACTGAACAAAAGGCCCATTCTAGAGCTAGACAGGAAGTTGAAGCCCCCTACGTCTTCCCTCTCCCCTTTCTTTCTCCCTCCACCGCTCTCTAGCCTCCACTGCTGTGCCTGTTAGTATTTTCTTCTCATAGGCTTCTTTTTTTCCACTGGGAAAGAAAGAGGGAAGGAGGGGGGTGACTAGGAAAGAAAAGAGGAGGGAAAGAGGGGGGAAGAGGTCGCTAGGTGGGAGGGGGAAAGCAAGCGGCTGAGGGGGTATTGGAAAGGGGGGGTTAAGAGAACAAAGCAGGAATTTAAATAGCAGCCAGATTCCCCCACCCCTCCCTCTAGCCCTCCAACCCCCCTTCCCCCTCATATAACCCCCCCACAAGCCCCCTCTTTTTATGTGTTTGCGAGAGCAGCTTGGTGGGGAGGGGGATCCCCTCGCCACCCTGCTCCCCCTTTACAAGAACTGTCTGAGATGAGAAGGGATGCTATTCACACAGGGGCGGTGGGGGTGGGGTTTGTGTGTGTCGGGAGGTGGGGGTTGTGTTTACACTAATACAGAGGGAGCCCCCCCACCCAAGTCTCACCCTCGATCCCCTGGTTCAGAACAACCCTAACCCAGCACCTGGTCACCCACCACTGGGGAAAGACTCCCAGCGATCCCCCTGGACACAGAAAAGGCTGGAGGAAATTGAGCCTGGTCATTTCCATAGTCCTATTGGAGAAGGGGTTTGATTTGAGGGTCATATCGCTCCTAAAGGGCTGCATTGTATGCAGGTCTTTGCTTAGCCGTGCACTAACACACCTGATTCAACTATTCAACTATGGTCTTCAACACAACTTTAAGTTTGAGTTGTTAAAACAAAAGCCTACACACTGCTCCTCTCCAGGACCAGAATTTGCCCGCCTGTTCTATGCATCTGAAAGCGATTGTATTGTTTTTGTTCGGCTAGTTTTTTAGAACATAAATTACCTTTTAAAAAGTTGTTGACTAGCGGTATCCTGTGCAGATGAAATTAATGAATTGAACTCTGCAAACTCTTCTTCTCGAGTGAACTCCAACCCTTCACCGTCTTGGATTGGTCTGATGAAATGGGAGGGCTCCCGGAGGTTACTGCTTCACAATAGGCATGTCAACACTGCGCCCTAGCCCTGGACTAAGAACCTCCTTAGCTCTGGACTAAGAACCTCCTTAGCCCTAGATTAAGAACCTCCTTAGCTCTGGACTAAGAACCCATTTAGCTCTAGACTAAGAACCTCCTTAGCCCTGGACTAAGAACCTCCTTAGCCCTGGACTAAGAACCTCCTTAGCTCTGGACTAAGAACCTCCTTAGCCCTGGGCTAAGAACCTCCTTAGCCCTGGACTAAGAACCTCCATAGCCCTGGACTAAGAACCTCCTTAGCCCTGGACTAAGAACCTCCTTAGCCCTGGACTAAGAACCTCCTTAGCCCTGGACTAAGAACCTCCTTAGCCCTGGACTAAGAACTTTCTTAGCCCTGGACTAAGAACCTCCTTAGCCCTGGACTAAGACCCTCCTTAGCCCTGGACTAAGAACCTCCTTAGCTCTGGACTAAGAACCTCCTTAGCCCTGGACTAAGTGAGATTTTAGCCCGGGACTAAGCGAATATTCACACTTGCACATTCTAAATTGGGCTGGCACCAACCTTAGCCCAGGGCTGGCAGGCCCTGCTCTGGAGCAGGGTTAGCACCGACTTTTCTGAGCTAGCCCCAGAAACACAGTGCCAAAATAGCAAGTGAGAAACGGGGTCAAGAATTTAGAATGCTCACTGTCCAATCACAGAATCATCACCTTCACTTAATTTATATATGCTCGTGATGCTCGTGAATCCTTTGATCTGAGAACAAAAACAGAAATACTTTCATCCATGCAAAAACAATGGTTGCTATGCCGATCAAAAATGGTTGCAGGCTGCCCAACTTCTTCTCACTTAGCCAACTAAATTTACAAGCTTTACAGCTGGAAGGGCAGCAAATGCAAATTTGATATATTTTCATTCTATTGATATTTAATTGCCTATATCCATGATAATAATATTGTTGCATGATTTCGCCTGGATAAGAAAAGTTAATGACTTGTTTGTTCACAGCATTCTCTGTACATGGGACAGATCGAATTTCAAAAGTGAAAGAATGTTTCTGATGTCGGCCAGGCAGACAGGTTTATACAAACCATCACTGTTGGAAATCAAATGCTAGGCCATAAGCAGGAGGAACTCATGTGTTAATACATGTCTTATTGCTTATAACATTGGTAGCGTGTCAGAGCGATTGCTGTGCTTGTCTGTTAGCCCAGGGCTTTGTAATACAAGTGTGAATCCTTAGCCCAGGGTTAACAAATGCTTATGTGAACACAGGCTAAGCTGGCTCAGAGCCAGTCTAGCCTGGGGCTAAGATAGCCTGGGGCTAAGATAGCCTGGGGCTAAGATAGCCCGGGGCTAAGAACAACGCCAGGGTGAAAAAGCCTTTTGATAGTCGATAGCTAGCAGTATGCAGAGACGATGAAAAACGCAAGCAGTTTGCCATAACAATAGCTAGCTATCCTATTTCAAATGTAACCTAGCTGGTTATTTGCCATTCTGCAAAGCTAACTCTTATTAGCAAGTTAGCTTGACTAAAACCACCGGGTTATGTGACTCGTGCCTGCCACCATCTACTGTACTGGGGTGTTACAGACGCAAACTCAAATTGGAGTTGCATAAGTAATAAGCCAGTGTTAATAAAAACGTGAAACTTGATTACATTGACAGCGAAGATCTGAGATGCTGATCACACCCCCAGTAAGCCTGGCTGGCTGAAGGTTCAGAGTTCAGCAGAGATTAGAACCAGGGTTTGTGTGATGAATGACCAGGTTTGGTTTCCACGTTGTTGCCTATTGTTTACCCATTCAAAGGCTTTTGCTGCTCCAAAGCCCCTGAACAATCTGTGAAAAGCGTGCCAAGAAAACAACCTCCTCCCACCTCCTTTTGTCCTTCCTCCTCCCCGTCCCTTTCCTCTTCCTTCTCCACCTCCTCTCTAATGAGTCCATCCCTTTGCTAACTCGTCTGTTTCCCACCCGTTGCTTGGCAACTGGCAGGAAGTGCATCATAACGGACGTCAAACTACAGAACGAGCTTCAAAGAAGTACAACTTCCTGGATGTGTGGTGGTGGAAGGGGTTGTGGGAGGTTGTTGGCGGTAGCTGCCCTGCCTTGGAAAATGGACCAAAGATTGAAATGTCAGAAACCGGCAACGTTTGAGAATGTATATGGGATGGGAAATATAGAAATGCTCCAGAAAAATGTCTAAATAGCTAGGAAGAGTCCTGTAATTATCCCAAAAGAATGCTACAAAGTCCCCTTTATTCAAATTCGGGCATTACACAGAAACCAAAAATCCATGGAGGAAAAGTCCATTAAATATTTCATAAACCCTTTATATCAGATGAGGAGTACATTTATGATAATAATCCACTTATAAACATGTCATAACATAGTTCCAACATATTTTCTGTTGTGGCACTCACACCCCCAAAATGTCAACACATTGCAGAGGCACCAGGGGGCACTGTAGGTAAATTGGCTTCTTCAGCTCCAGCTCCCTCACATTAAAATCGCAGTGTTCGTTAATGGGAGCTACCCTGTTTAACGTGGAGCCTGTAAAAATAAGTTAAGGCTTAGCTCAATGACTGGAAAACAACCTTTAGGAGTGAGGTGACTCACTCTCCCATCTGCACGGTCTGTCCTCTGTACGCACTCACATACTCACCTCCGCGCGCGCGCGCGTGTGTGTGTGTGTGTGCCTATATGTGTGAAGATGTCCCAGGTAAAAACATAAAGACATCGCCCCCTTATGTTCAAAATCAAACCCTTTGCCTCTCAACGAGAGAGCTGGTCCAAGGTGCCCTTGACAGCTAATGTGAAGCGGTAAACAATGAAGGAGCTATCAATAGTATTTACCAGTTATTGGTGATATATAGCTATGTTCTACCACTGTAACAACACGATCAGTAACACAGTAAGCCTCTGTGTACATGCTGGTGACGAGGAGTTATTTGTGTTGTAGTAGTGAGGCCGTGATGTGGACAGTTGTATAATGGAGTTATTGCCTGATCTGACAAAGGACTCTGGGATATGGTTGCCACTCTAGCCAACATAGCAGCAGTAACATGAGTGTGTGTGCTGTGTCAATGGTGTGTGTGTGTGTGTGTGTGTGTGTGTGTGTGTGTGTGTGTGTGTGTGTGTGTGTGTGTGTGTGTGTGTGTGTGTGTGAGAGAGACACAATAGGCTACAAGGAAGAAATGGTTGAAAAGGGTGTGTCCGAGACAAGAGTAGAATTACTGTTCTGTGTATGTGTGTGTGTGTGTGTGTGTGTGTGTGTGTGTATGTGTGTGTGTGTGTGTGTGTGTGTGTGTGTGTGTGTGTGTGTGTGTGTGTGCGCATTTGAGTGCATGCTGTGCCCACTGCTGTAGGTGATTGTAGTTTGTTGACTGCCAGTTGCCAACGAGAACATCCACATATTAATTATATACAGTAGTTGATGTGGTTATTTTTTGCAAGTTAAATTCTCCTCGCTCTCTTTCTCTACTCTCTTGTTTTTTTCCTTCTCTCTCTTCTTTCTCTCTTCCTGCTGGCTGCAACAATTCCTTCCCCTCCATCTCACCTCCGCTCAGTCCTCCCTCTCTCCCTCCACCCGTCCTCCTTCCCCTTCTCCTCCCTCTCTCCCTCTACCCGTCCTCTCTCTCTCCCTCCCTCCCTCTCTCTCTCTTTCTCTCTCTCGTGCTCTCTCTCTCTGTTTGCAGATTAAACTGGCAGCCTGCCAGTTTTTCATATTTCCTGGCAGCAAAGGGGCCAGCCAACTTCCTGGAAGGGAGGGGCCTCACGAAAGGTTACATTTGCACAATGTGCCTATGGAAAAACACAGAGCAAGGGGAGAGAGAACAAGAGAGAGAGAGAGAGAGAGAGAGAGAGAGGGAAGAGTGAGGGTTGAGAGAGAGGGGAGGGAGAGGGGGCCATTGGGAAGGAGGGGGGATTGACAGGGAGAGAGAAAGAGAGAGAGAGAGAAAGAGCTCGGCTCAACTAAACGACTCCACCATTCTGCTGTGCTCGGGTAATGGAAAAAGCCCTCCAGGGGAATATTCAGCATGCAAGAGTATCGAGTTGCGCTCCATCATTACAATGCTGTCTAAACCCCCCTTCCCTCTCCCTCTCTGTCTCTCTCCCTCCCTCCCTTGCAATGCCCCATCCCTTGTTTCTTTTTACCGTCTTTTCTCCCTCTCTCTCTCTCTCTCTCTCTCTCTCTCTCTCTCTCTCTCTCTCTCTCTGTGTGTGTCTGTGTGAAATGAAAAGGTTTTGTGGGAGGCTAGCTCTGGGACAGAAAAGGTTTGTTTGAAATGCGCCGGTTTGATGTGTGTTAAGGCAATGCGCTGAGGCAGATAGAGAGAAAGGGGGCTGGTTGGAGGGTGGTGGTTTTTGGCGGGTGGAGGAGTGTGTGTGTGTGTGCGTGTTTGTGTGTGGAGGACGGGGGGTTCTGTTGTGGTTCATATACAAACACACATCCACAGCAAAATAAATCTTTCCCTATCTAGCTATGTTGGGTTGGGTTGAGTGAATGTGGACGCAGGGAGGGAGAAAGAGGCAGAGAGAGGGAAGCTAGTGAAGACCGGTATAGGGAAAGAAGAGAAGGTTCAATGGTTGACCTCTGTAGCGGGCTAGATTTCCATATAACCTTCCATTCCACGCTCCCTTCATCACTCCATCTCTCCATGGAGGACCCTCACAACAACGTACACTTACACAGTCTTCATTGCAATTTACCTTCTTCTGTCCTCCTTGATACATTTCGACCTTTTATAGACCTTTAGACCTCCAGTATATTTTCTGTAGACCTCCATCTCCAACCGCACTCACAAATATGTTTTCATGTAAGAGAGAATTTACTTCATATGTTAACTAGCGCTCACAGTCTCAGATCAGAATTAGACATTCATCCATGTTTCGCAAACTTCAAATCTCCAAGTGTTAAAGGTTAAGTTTAGTCATTAACTCCAAATTGTTAAGGTTAGGCTTAAGTTTAGGCATTACCGCTGACATTTTAAGGTTAGGCATTAAGTCTGAATGGTGAAGGTAAGGGTTAAGATTTGGCATAGGCTTAAAACAAAAATCTCATAAAAACTCTCAATCGCTAGAGGCAGATGCTTACGTCCATTCGCCATCCGCCATCTCCAATGCCCCAGCAAAACCCAAACCTACTCGAAGGTAACAGCACTCACTGTTTCCACGTTATCTCCCGACATCCTTAGACATGAATGGACGTCAAATACTGACTTGTATCACAAGTGACCTGGCTGAATATGTATAGTTGATATACTAGGGTAATTTCTTCTAGAAGGGAGACAGTGTTGGTTCATCTGTAACTTGTTTGTCTACTCATCTTGGTCTTCATCTTCTCTGAAGAGAATTTCCCATGTGGATTTTTGCCACTTGAATATGATTTTTGCTTCACGCAAGTACATATTTGGTGTATTTAGCATTCATGCCAGATAGGCAAAGTGGCTACCACAAACTAGCCAATTACGTTTTGAACCGGTATTTACCTAGTTAAGGATAGCTTACTGTAGGCCTGCAGCCACAAAGTGATCACCAAAATATAAAACATGAAGTGTATGGAATTACTGTCCCACACTAAACAATTCTACACCAAAATATAAAACATGATAGTCAGGGTAAAGAATGTATTGTACTCGCTTGCCAATTCTGTAGTCAAGCTGGAAAAGTAACCCCAGACTGTAGCTCTGCTGTTACTTGTTACGCTCAAGGTCATAAAAAAATGATATCTAGAATGATATGTATTTAACACTTTTGGTAGTAGATTACCTGCCTTGTATATTGCTTGGTCTATGTGAATTCTACCAGGCAGCCCTACGTGTCCTGCTGTTTGCAGGTCCATATAGCCCTACAACTCACTTTTTGTTTACCATCTGAGGGTCTGCAAGACAAGCGTTTCAAAGAGAGGGCAAGGTATATAGAGAGGTGGATATCCAGACAACCAGGCCAAAGGGTCGATAGGGGAGTGGTTCATCTAGCACCCTAGGCACTTTCTCAGATGATCTCTCCACAAAGGTGTCTGAATGTCCCTAGAGAGGATCCATAGCGTATACCTTTGTTGGGAACTGAATGCTACAAGGAATGAGTTCTTGGAGATGTAACTGTTAAATGGCCAAGGAATCACAGAAGACACTAAGACAGCTATAGCTATGGTAAATATGGTATGCTAATAGTTTATTTTAGTTTCTTAAAGCTGATCTAATGGGTTGGCTTCAGTTGTAAATGTAAGGCAGCAGGGTAAGTTTGAGTTCTTTGCACTGTCAAATTCTGCCCTCTACAGTGAGTGAATTTGTTATTTTTATTCCTGAGGAGAGTGTTTTTTCTGGAAGGTATGTAGAGGATATCTGAAGAGAGAATAAATGCTGTACCAGAATCCCTTTCATGTCAATTTGAGTTTCCTCCACTTCAACCTCCCGCTGAGAGAAAGGCCTGAGCCATGCAGAGCATAGCATCACAGACACAGGCACAAACACACACACATAAACAGACACAGCTGCACGTGAAGGGTCATGTCTTTGCACCTGACACACACAGACACACACACACACACACACACACACACACACACACACACACACACACACACACACACACACACACACACACACACACACACACACACACATTTTGTTCTTCTATCTTTGTGGGGACCTAAAATGCATTTCCATTCAAAATCCTTACCCCTTACCCTAAACCTAACATTAACCTTAACCTTAACACTAACCCAAACCCTAAATCTAAACCTAAATTCTAACCCTAAACCTAAACCTAACTACTAACCCCTTACCCTGACCCTTATTCTAAACCTAATTGTAACCCTAACCCTAAACTTAACCCCTAAGCTTAAAATAGCCTTTGTCCTCAAGGGGACATGGGAAATGTGTTAATAGTTGACAGAGGGCTGGGTTAATAGTGATGCTCTGGAAAGCATATATACTGTTAGTGAAGAAAAAGCCAAAACACAGTGGATGGTCTACAATTCGTTCAGATCAACACCCCTATACTTACACTAGTTTTGTCCCATATGATTTTACAGGAAAACACATATTTTCAGTTACTTATTTACTTCTTAATTGGAAGAAGTTTAGACCCCCCCCACTACCATTCTCTTCCCTCCTCTCTCCTCCCTCTATCTGTGTGCGTGTGTCTGTTCCTCCCCATACCAGACAGTGTCTAGACTGAGGCAATTACAGACAGCGCTTGAACGCCTGCCTCTGCCTAGACTTTGAGGGATTCACAACGGCCCCCATCAAATACAGCAGGGGAGAGAGTGAGAGGGGGAGAAGAAAAGGGGGAGGAGGAGACAGAAAGGGAGAGCTGAGGGGAATTTTTAGGCAGGGGGTTACAGAGTGGAGGTTATCAGCTGCAACATTCTTCATCTGTCCCTCTCTCCTCCTCCTCCTTCTCTCAGGAGGACCGAAGGGGAACGAGGTGTCGTTATTCTGCTCTGAGGCAAAGCTGAGATTGGAGACTGATTTAACTCCTTGACCGGAGAAAACATCACAAAAATCCACGGAGGGTGTTGTTGGTTGGACAAACCAAGATCTGTTACAATAACAATAGAATTTTAAAATATATATCCATTTTCTTGTGCAATTCACACATCTTTCCAAACTAATGTTATGTTTTCCAAACATTCAGCTTAATGAGAAAAGGGATGAGATGTTGGTCTCTGTCAATCAAGTTCTGAACTTATTTTAGTAATCAAAGACAAAATGTAACCCAGCTGCTCAATCTCTAAAGTTATATTTGACATAGACATATCAGCTCAATAGTGTTATTATTTATTATACACTGAGAGGTTGAGGACCTCAGATTCCACCCAACACTCTTAGTTTCAATTGAGGATATGGCTAACAGGATATGACCAACACAGTCTCTCACAACAGCATTTCTCATTCTACAAACTCTATGAAAACCGGTTGGAAGAATATCAACATAGACATTAATAGAACATCATGACACCAATGGGACTGTTGATGGCAAGAAAGTACATTTTTCTCTGTGTGAAAAATGTCTCAGTCCTAACCCCTTAGTCTCTCCCTTCCCTCCCTTCATAATGTGTCTATCTATGGGGCCTGCCTGGTGTCTGTCTATAGCTAGAGGATCACCGCCAGCCCACTACCCCACCCCCGACTAAATATCACACATTCCAATGCCCTCTCTCTCTCTCTCTCTCTCTCTCTCTCTCTCTCTCTCTCGCTCTCTCCCTCTCTCTCTAAATTCAATTTCAATTGAAGGGCTTTATTGGCATGGGAAACATATGTTAACATTGCCAAAGCAAGTGAAGTAGATAATAAACAAAAGTTAAATAAACAATAAAAATGAACAGTAAACATTACACTCACAGAAGTTCCAAAGGAATAAATATATTTAAAACGTCATATTATGTCTCTCTCTCTCTCTCTCAATTCAATTCAAGGGCTTTATTGGCATGGGAAACATATGTTAACATATCTCTCTCTCTCTCTCTCTCTCTCTCTCTCTATATATATATATATATATATATATATATATATATATATATATATATATATCTTTCTCGCTTTCTTTCTCGCTCTCTCATGCTCTCTATGTCTCTTTTTCAATTCAATGGGGCTTTATTGGTATGGGAAACATATGTTTACTTTGCCAAAGCAAGTGAAATAAGTTTAATACCATCAATCATTTTATGTGGAAATTAACAGTAAACATTACACTCAAAAAGGTTTCAAAAATATAAAGACATTTCAAGTGTTGTATTGTCAACTATGTACTGTGCAGTGTTTTAGCAATGTGCAAATAGTTGTAGTATGAATAGTGGGGGAAGATAAATAAACAGATACGTATTGGTGATATTTACAATGTTGTTTGTGTTCCACTGGTTGCCCTTTACTCATGGCAATGGGCCACATATCTTGCTGCTGTGATTGCACATTGTGGTATTTCGCCTAAGAGATATGAGAGTTGATCAATGTTGGATTCGTTTTCTAATTCTTTGTGGGTCTGTGTGATCTGTGGGAAATATGTATCTCTAATGTGGTCATACATTTGGCAGGAGGTTAGGAAGTGCAGTCAGTTTTCACCACATTTTGTGAACAGTGGGCATATATCCAGTCTTCTCTTGGGAGCCAGGTCTGCCTATGGCGACCTCTCTCAATAGCAAGGCTATGCTCACTGAGTCTGGACATAGTCAAGGATTTTTACAATTTTGGGTCAGTCACAGTGGTCAGGTATTTAGCCACTGTGTACTCTGTTTAAGGCCGGATAGCATTCCAATGTGCTATTTTTGGTTGGTTCTTTCCAGTGTGTCAAATAGTTATCTTTTTGCTTTCTCATAATTTGGTTGGGTCTAATTGAGTTGGGCTCTGTGGGGTCTGTTTGTGTTTGTGAACAGAGCCCTAGAACCAGCTGGCTGAGAGGACTCATCTAGGTTAATCTCTCTGTAGGTGAGGGCTTTGTGGTGGAATGTGTAGGCATTCCTTCCTTTTAGTTGGTTGTAGAATTTAACAGCTTTTTCTGGATTGATAACTAGTGTGTATAGTCTTAATTCTGCTTTGCAAGCATTGTTTGGGGTTCTGCATTGTACACAAAGTATATTTTTGCATGCAGTCTCAATCGGGTGTTTGTCCCATTTTAGGAATTCTTGGTTGGTAAGTGGACCCCAAACCTCACAACCATAGAGGTCAATGGGTTCTAGAACTGATTTAAGTATTTATAGCCAGATCCTAACTGGGATGTTGAGTTTTATGTTCCTTCTGATGGCATTGAAGGCCCTTCTTGTCTTGTCTCTTAGATCATTCACAATCGTGTGGAAGTCACCTGTGGTGTTGATGTTTAGGCCGAGGTAGGTATAATTCTGTGTGCCCTAGGGTAAAAGTGTCTAGATAGAATTTGTATTTGTTGTCCTGGCACCTGGACCTTTTTTGTAACACCATTATTTTTGCCCTGAGATTCAATGTCAGGGCCCAAGTCAATTCCAACTTTATTTGTCACATTCAACAAGTGCTGCACTTTACTGCACCTTACTGTGAAATGCTTACTTACAAGCCCATAACCAACAATGCAGATCAAGAAGAGTTAAGAAAGTATTCACCAAATAAACGAAAGTTTAAAAAAATTATAAAAAGTAACACAATAAAATAACAATAACAAGGTGTAATAGTCCAGTGGCCATTTTATGAATTGTTCAGCAGTCTTATGGCTTGGGGGTAGAAGCTGTTAAGGAGCCTTTTGGTCCTAGACTTGGTGCTCCAGTACCGTTTGTCGTGCAGTAGCAGAGAAAACAGTCTATGACTTGGGTGACCGGGGTCTCTGACAATTTTTGTGGCTTTCCTCTGACACTGCCTATTATGTAGGTCCTGCCAAAATCTGTGCAGAAGATCTAGGTGCTGCTGTAGGCCCTCCTTGGTCTGGGACAGAAGCACCAGATCATCAGCAAACAGTAGACATTTCCAGGTCCTGTAGTGTGAGGCCGGGTGCTGCAGACTGTTCTAGTGCCCTCACCAATTAATTTATATAAATGTTGAAGAGGGTGGTGCTCAAGCTCCATCCCTGTCTCACCTCATGTTCCTGAGGAAATAAATATGTGTGTGTATTGACAATTTGAACTGCGCACATGTTGAATGTGTACATTGCACTGGATCAAAAGGGTCAATATCAGGGGATATCTTTATCTATATATATCTGGATATCTGACATTTGATTGGACATAAGGAGTATACATGCTCCAGATATGCATGTCCTTCATTTCATATATGGAGCTAGGATGTTCTCCATAATGAGACAGTTTCTACGTGCATCCAATCCCTGCTACCGTATGATTCCAGGGAGATATCTGGGGTGAGATCCCTTCAAGACACACCACTGATGCACCTGCACGTGCTTACATATTTGTAGAATACTTTAACTTTGGAAAGGGCATGTGTCAACATGCTGACATATTTAAGTCTTTATAGTTAGGCATGAACAAATCCACATACTTTTCAAAAAGGCATCATACTGTATCTGTAGTCATTACCTGATCATTTATGGATCGATATTTCTTCCTAAGTTTTTCTTCCGAGTTTAATAGATATCTTTACATGATATGTAATATTCATCCTTATATGTCTGATTGAAAATGGACTAAATCTGACTTATGATCAATGTCCAGCGGCCAAATTATTTTACCTGTTCATCATGCTTCTTCGCATGAAGGTGACATATCTGAACATACAGCACCATATTCAGTAGTAGGCTATAAGGAACGGAAAAGCAAACATCATCATATTTAATCTAAAAGCACATCTCTGCTATTTCTGTTTTAAAAAATGCAGCATAGCAAATCCAGAGCTCCAATCATCTTATATTAACCAATAATACAAAATACAGCCAAACGTTTTAAAACGTTAGCTGTCACCTTGAGGCTTGATAGTGGGTAAAACAAATCCCTGAAGGGAAGGAAATGTTGTTATTTGTTAGTTAGCTAGGTTACCCGTTAGTCCCCCCCCCCCCCCCCCCCCCTATCAAGCCTAGCTAACTAGCTAGCTAGCCCTACTGGCCAAATTAGCAAATGTTCTTAATTCTAGTTACCAAGATAAATAAAACATATTCAATTAGCTACTCACTTTAGCGTTAACTTCTTTGAGGTATTTTCTGAACAGCTTCTAACTTCTTTGTTTCTCCAGTTGTCAGTTTGAACACAAACCCTTTGAAAACAAATTTGTGGCACCCCAAATTCAAAAATGACAGTTGGAACTCCACAGCAGAAAGCATTATTATTGTTGCTAGGCTACCAGTAACAGTGCTTTTAGCTCACATGCCTTAATGCAGATGGAAAACAAAAAGTTTAGCAAGTATCTGAAAGAATTATATTGATTTAATTTTTGTCAAATATTTTTCAAAAAAGCACATCAAAATCATGATATGGTCCTCAGTCAAGAGCATATGCATTGTATGTGCTGAGAAAATATACTATGTAGGCCTACTGTCAGTATTTGTAGGCTTACTGTCAGTAATAAAATGTCCACATTAGGCCTATCACAAGATATCTATTGAGTCACTATCCGTCCATACCATGTATGATATCCGGAGGGAATCCCAAAATTATTTTTGTTTGAAAGAAAAATATGGATTTCATATTTGACATATTATTGATGCATATTATTGATATTATGTTCTGAAAACTAAGAAATGCATCAGAAATCATCAGTATTTTCTCACATGAGCCCGTTCCCCCTTCTGCCACTCTCTCTTAGCACTCTGTCTATTTTCCTGTGGCTTTTATTTCCCTTCTCTCCATCTTTCACCCGTTGTCCCCTCTCTCTGTCTCTCTCCATGTTTCACTCCCCCTTCTCTCGCCCACTGTCTCCATCCTCCCTCTCTCCCTCCCTCTCTCTGTCTCTCTCCCTGTTTCACTCCCCATTCTCTCGCCCACTGTCTCCATCCTCCCCCTCTCCCTCTCTCTCTCTGTCTCTCTCCCTGTTTCACTCCCCCTTCTCTCGCCCACTGTCTCCATCCTCCCTCTCTCCCTCCCTCTCCCTGTTTCACTCCCCCTTCTCTCGCCCACTGTCTCCATCCTCCCTCTCTCTGTCTCTCTCCCTGTTTCACTCCCCCTTCTCTTGCCCACTGTCTCCATCCTCCCTCTCTCTGTCTCTCTCCCTGTTTCACTCCCCCTTCTCTCGCCCAATGTCTCCATCCTCCCTCTCTCTGTCTCTCTCCCTGTTTCACTCCCCCTTCTCTCGCCCACTGTCTCCATCCTCCCTCCCTCTCTCCCTCCCTCTATCTGTCTCCATCCCTGCGGCGGTGCACTCCCACCCACTCTCTGACAGTGACACACAGGGATGTCTGTGTCTGTGCAGACAGTGGCTCTCTCCCATTGCCACAGACTGGGTGACTTCACTGGGAAAAAATGTTCTCCTCTCGCTCTATCCCTTGCTCTCTCTCTCCCTCAGAACCTCTGCTCTCTCCTCTTCTTTTCTCTCCACGCAGTACTCAGACTTCGGCAGCCTGTATGTGCTAGTTTAGCTCAGAGAATCCTAGACAATCTGTGAAATTAGTAAGGTATTGCTAGGGCTAACTTTCTAGACATTGTTGTTCTAAGATCCATAGAGACTATGGAAGCAGATTCACTATATTCACTAAAAACGATATTTGTTTTGACATGAATCTGCTTCCATATAAGACTGTACTCATCCCATTTCTATGAGCTGAGAAAGAATTCCACTCACACTCATATTTCAGATGTATCTCAGAAACGAGTAACTGACAGTTCATGTGTTACGAAGAAAGCAGGGCAGGTAACACTGAATAAAACATTTAAAAATGCCAATATCAAAAACACTACACAAACATCACACATTACATACAGTCATTTCAATACAAGGGGCTGCTTCTCCTGTGAAATATCAGGACATCTCTCTCTGTTGCACAGTGATACTGTACTGTGGCATGTGTGTGTGTGTGTGTGTATCTGTGTGTCAGGGGTCCCTCGCCCTCCCCTTGTCACAAGTGCACCTTGACCTTCCCCACTCAGCTTGTCATTACAGGCCAGTGACCGTGTCTCTCGCCCGGTGACCCGTCAGTCTCTACGGTCAAGGTAATATCCGGCGTTTTACACCCCTCGAGCCTTGCAGATTAGCCAGCGGCAGTAATTAAGGAGGCGAAGCCCGGGAACTGAGGATCCCAGACTGTAATGAGGAGATCAATGGCACATTGGTGGCAGCGGACGGATCTCTTTAACAGTGACATCAACAGTGTTGTTTGTGTTGTTGTTATTCTCCTTCCGGATAGTAAACAAGCAGACACATTTGTTTGTCCTCTGTTGGATTAAAGGATTTATATGGAAAGCTAGCCAGTAGATTACTCTCCCCCCACCCACCCACCCAGAACGTATGATTGTTGCAGCCAATGGTCAATCCCAGACTGAGTCAGATCTGTGTGGCGTTCTTCTGACCTCACTGACATCAGTCTGGGCCCAGGATGAGTGCTTCCTCCCACCATCCCTGGAGGTGGACTGTGAGGTCTTTTATTCAAATGTGTCAGTAAAAACACCTGATTAGCATATATTTTCTTTTCTTACACTGCTTAAAAGGCTGCTTTGCAGTTCTACAGTATATAGATCCCGTTTGAGGGCCATATATGAAGTGAGCCATGGAATCCTTTTTGGTTCTATAAAGCACCATTTCTTCTAGCAGTGTACCAAGCCTATCTATTGCAGTATTTTGTTTTGCTGTTCTATTTTAGCACTCCGTCACTGTATCCAGTGAGATACATTCTTCATTGCTTTCGTCAGAGAGGGTTACAAAGCAAAATACAAGAAAACTAGGCACCTATGCCAGAAATATTTAAGCATCTGATGTTTCTATCCTAAACCCCCACTGTAGACCGTTGATAAACCCCCACAGTGTACCTTTAATAAACCCCCATAGTGGACCGTTGAGAAACCTCCACAGTGTACCTTTGATAAACCCCCATAGTAGACCGTTGAGAAACCTCCACAGTGGACCGTTGATAAACCCCCACAGTAGACCTTTGATAAACCCCCACAGTGGACCGTTGATAAACCCCCACAGTGGACCTTTGATAAACCCCCACAGTGGACCGTTGATAAACCCCCACAGTGGACCGTTGATAAACCCCCACAGTGGACCATTGATAAACCCCCACAGTGGACCATTGATAAACCCCCACAGTGGACTGTTGATAAACCCCCACAGTGGACCGTTGATAAACCCCCACAGTGGACCGTTGATAAACCCCCACAGTGGACCGTTGATAAACCCCCACAGTGGACCGTTGATAAACCCCCACAGTGGACCGTTGATAAACCCCCACAGCGGACCGTTGATATACCCCCACAGTGGACTGTTGATAAACCCCCACAGTGGACCGTTGATAAACCCCCACAGTGGACCGTTGATAAACCCCCACTGTGGACCTTTGATAAACCCACACAGTGGACCGTTGATAAACCCCCACAGTGGACCGTTGATAAACCCCCACAGTGGACCGTTGATAAACCCCCACAGTGAACTGTTGATAAACCCCCACAGTGGACTGTTGATAAACCCCCACAGTGGACCGTTGATTAGACTGTAACTGTACATTATTTCTTACAACATTGTTGGAAGGTCTTTTCCTCCTGCGAGGCCTTTACACAGTCTTCAATTGGAAATAAAGAGGATTGGTGATGACCAATTTGGTCTGTACTCCTTAATGTATCATGCATGACCTGTTTGAAATCACTAGATCGACCCAATTAAGAAAAACAACAAGATACAATTGGGCCACTAAGAGCTGTGGCACAAAAACATTGTCAGCATCCCAGATGGAATCCTATTCTCTATAGTGCACTATTTCCCTGGTCAAAAGTAGTTCACTATTTCCCTGGTCAAAAGTAGTGCACTATTTCCTCTGTAAAAAGTAGTGCACTATTTCCTCGGTCAAAAATAGTGCACTATTTCCCTGGTCAAAAGTAGTGCACTATTTCCCTGGTCAAAAGTAGTGCACTATTTCCCTGGTCAAAAGTAGTGCACTATTTCCCTGGTCAAAAGTAGTGCATCATTTCCCTGGTCAAAAGTAGTGCACGCATTAGAGAATAGGGTTCCTTTTGGACACAGAATTTGAGTCCCTGACCTCAAGTAGCGCTACAGTACAAAGGCCACAATGGTCAGGGAAGTGCATGCGTCCTAGCCACGTCTGTGATTTCAATGATGATTTGGTCTTGTTATTGTCAAAATGACGATAAAAGTGGGCCATTTAAGTCAATAAATACCCTTTGATTTGTCACATCACATTTGTATTGACTCATTAACCTAAAGTAAACCACTGACTTCCATGTGCACAAACATACATAGCCTTCTCCACCCAACATATTTTTCTGTATAACATCCTATTCTCTTCCCAACAGCAGAAATGTGACAAACATACACTGAGTCTACAAAACATTAGGAACAGCTGCTCTTTCCATGACATAGACTGACCAGGCGAATCCAGGTGAAAGCTATGATCCCTTATTGATGTCACTTGGTAAATCCACTTCAATCAGTATAGATGAAGAGGAGGGGACAGGTTAAAGAAGGATTTTTAAGCCTTTGGAGAATTGAGACATGGATTGTGTATGTGTAACATTCAGAGGGTAAATGGGCAAGACTAAATACTTAAGTTCCTCTGAACGGGGTATGGTAGTAGGTGCCAGGCGCACCGGTTTGAGTTTGTTAAAAACTGCAACGCTGCTGGGTCTTTCACATTCCACAGTTTCCCATGTTTATCAAGAATGGTCCACCACCCAAAGTACATCCAGCCAACTTGACACAACTGTGGGAAGCAATGGAAGCTGTTCCTAATGTTTTTTACACTCAGTGTATATAAGAATTAGATTGCCATGCAATTCCCTAATTTATTCAGAGATGGAGAGAGAGAAAGAAAGAGAGAAAGAGAGAGAGAGAGAGATAGAGAGAAAGAGAGACTCAAGTCTGAGTCACTGGGCCCACATAAACTCAAAATAAAGTTATTTACCCAGTCAGATTTAGGCCGTCATTGTAAATAATAAGTTGTTCTTAACTGACTTGCCAGGTTAAATAAAGGTTAAATAAAATTTTTTATAAAAATATATAGTGTAGTGGCAAGAGGACTTATTTACTCAGTCAGATATGGAGGAGTTATTTACACAGTCAGATATAGTGTAGTGACAAGAGGAGTTATTTACACAGTCAGATATAGAGGAGTTATTTACACAGTCAGATATAGAGGAGTTATTTACCCAGTCAGATATAGTGTAGTGACAAGAGGAGTTATTTACCCAGTCAGATATAGAGGAGTTATTTACCCAGTCAGATATAGAGGAGTTATTTACCCAGTCAGATATAGAGGAGTTATTTACCCAGTCAGATATAGTGTAGTGACAAGAGGAGTTATTTACACAGTCAGATATAGAGGAGTTATTTACACAGTCAGATATAGAGGAGTTATTTACCCAGTCAGATATAGTGTAGTGACAAGAGGAGTTATTTACACAGTCAGATATAGAGGAGTTATTTACCCAGTCAGATATAGAGGAGTTATTTACCCAGTCAGATATAGAGGAGTTATTTACCCAGTCAGATATAGTGTAGTGACAAGAGGAGTTATTTACACAGTCAGATATAGAGGAGTTATTTACACAGTCAGATATAGAGGAGTTATTTACACAGTCAGATATAGAGGAGTTATTTACCCAGTCAGATATAGTGTAGTGACAAGAGGAGTTATTTACCCAGTCAGATATAGAGGAGTTATTTACCCAGTCAGATATAGAGGAGTTATTTACCCAGTCAGATATAGAGGAGTTATTTACCCAGTCAGATATAGTGTAGTGACAAGAGGAGTTATTTACACAGTCAGATATAGAGGAGTTATTTACACAGTCAGATATAGAGGAGTTATTTACCCAGTCAGATATAGTGTAGTGACAAGAGGAGTTATTTACACAGTCAGATATAGAGGAGTTATTTACCCAGTCAGGTATAGAGGAGTTATTTACCCAGTCAGATATAGAGGAGTTATTTACCCAGTCAGATATAACGTAGTGACAAGAGGAGTTATTTACCCAGTCAGATATAGAGGAGTTATTTACCCAGTCAGATATAGTGTAGTAACAAGAGGAGTTATTTACCCAGTCAGATATAGTGTAGTGACAAGAGGAGTTATTTACCCAGTCAGATATAGTGTAGTGACAAGAGGAGTTGACAGTCAGTCAGATATAGAGGAGTTATTTACCCAGTCAGATATAGTGTAGTGACAAGAGGAGTTATTCACCTAGTCAGATATAGAGGAGTTATTTACGAGGAGTTGACAGTGACAGTCAGATATAGTGTAGTGACAAGAGGAGTTATTTACACAGTCAGATATAGAGGAGTTATTTACCCAGTCAGGTATAGAGGAGTTATTTACCCAGTCAGATATAGAGGAGTTATTTACCCAGTCAGATATAACGTAGTGACAAGAGGAGTTATTTACTCAGTCAGATATAGTGTAGTGACAAGAGGAGTTATTTACTCAGTCAGATATAGAGGAGTTATTTACCCAGTCAGATATAGTGTAGTGACAAGAGGAGTTATTCACCTAGTCAGATATAGAGGAGTTATTTACACAGTCAGATATAGAGGAGTTATTTACCCAGTCAGATATAGTGTAGTGACAAGAGGAGTTATTCACCTAGTCAGATATAGAGGAGTTATTTACACAGTCAGATATAGAGGAATTATTTACACAGTCAGATATAGTGTAGTGACAAGAGGAGTTATTTACCCAGTCAGATACAGAGGAGTTATTTACCCAGTCAGATATAGAGGAGTTATTTACCCAGTCAGATATAGAGGAGTTATTTACCCAGTCAGATATAGAGGAGTTATTTACCCAGTCAGATATAGCCTCAGCCTCCAGTATTTATGCTGCAGTAGTTTATGTGTCGGGGGGCTAGGGTCAGTTTGTTATATCTGGAGTATTTCTCCTGTCCTATTCGGTGTCCTGTGTGAATCTAAGTGTGCGTTCTCTAATTCTCTCCTTCTCTCTTTCTCTCTCTCGGAGGACCTGAGCCCTAGGACCATGCCCCAGGACTACCTGACATGATGACTCCTTGCTGTCCCCAGTCCACCTGGCTGTGCTGCTGCTCCAGTTTCAACTGTTCTGCCTTATTATTATTCGACCATGCTGATCATTTATGAACATTTGAACATCTTGGCCATGTTCTGTTATAATCTCCACCCGGCACAGCCAGAAGAGGACTGGCCATCCCACATATGCTCTCTCTAATTCTCTCTTTCTTTCTCTCTCTCGGAGGACCTGAGCCCTAGGACCATGCCCCAGGAATACCTGACATGATGACTCCTTGCTGTCCCCAGTCCACCTGACTGTGCTGCTGCTCCAGTTTCAACTATTCTGCCTTATTATTATTCGACCATGCTGGTCAATTATGAACATTTGAACATCTTGACCATGTTTTGTTATAATCTCCACCCGGCACAGCCAGAAGAGGACTGGCCACCCCACATAGCCTGGTTCCTCTCTAGGTTTCTTCCTAGGTTTTGGCCTTTCTAGGGAGTTTTTCCTAGCCACCGTGCTTCTTCACCTGCATTGCTTGCTGTTTGGGGTTTTAGGCTGGGTTTCTGTACAGCACTTTGAGATATCAGCTGATGTACGAAGGGCTATATAAAATAAATTTGATTGATTGATTGAGATATAGAGGAGTTATTTACTCAGTCAGATATAGTGTAGTGACAAGAGGAGTTATTTACACAGTCAGATATAGAGGAGTTATTTACCCAGTCAGGTATAGAGGAGTTATTTACCCAGTCAGATATAGAGGAGTTATTTACCCAGTCAGATATAACGTGGTGACAAGAGGAGTTATTTACTCAGTCAGATATAGAGGAGTTATTTACCCAGTCAGATATAGTGTAGTGACAAGAGGAGTTATTCACCTAGTCAGATATAGAGGAGTTATTTACACAGTCAGATATAGAGGAATTATTTACACAGTCAGATATAGTGTAGTGACAAGAGGAGTTATTTACCCAGTCAGATATAGAGGAGTTATTTACCCAGTCAGATATAGAGGAGTTATTTACCAAGTCAGATATAGAGGAGTTATTTACCCAGTCAGATATAGAGGAGTTATTTACCCAGTCAGATATAGAGGAGTTATTTACCCAGTCAGATATAGTGTAGTGACAAGAGGAGTTATTTACCCAGTCAGATATAACGTAGTGACAAGAGGAGTTATTTACCCAGTCAGATATAGTGTAGTGACAAGAGGAGTTATTTACCCAGTCAGATATAGAGGAGTTATTTACCCAGTAAGTATAATGTTGTGGCAAGAGGAAAATAGTTGGCTATCCTTTTTCCTTTCTTTCTGTGCCACAAAATGTTTGCATATAGACTACTGGTAATGTTACCAGGGCCACGTTCACTGCAAAACGTTCTCGAAAACAACTCAACGTTATTCATTATTCAACACGTCAGAGAGGCATGTTTGTTCTACCTAAAATATTTCTATCTGAATGTTCAAAAACGTTGCGTCCTGCTGAACGCGCCCCAGGTTGTTAGCTATAGCTAGCTAATGAGGTAACAAGACTGAACAAGTTGTAACCTAAACAAATGGTTAACGGTCTGGTCCGCAAGTAGCCTAGTTTAAGAACGGCCTGTGATATGCTTTCTGAATGTCAAATGCGGCCCGCCAATGCACAATAGAAAGAAAGAATCCATACATTTGGAACGGTATACTCTTAAACCATTTTCTCTGAGAGAGACTTGGCTACGTTGGCTACAGAACCTGCCTATGAAATACAGTGGAGAAAGTGGGATGGTTGAGCGAGACTACAAATTCAAAGACTTTTGTATACTTATCTAATCAAGATATATTTGTTTTTTATTTTCCATTAATAAAGATAAATATATAATTTTTCGTCCACTTTGACATTACACAGTATTTTGCGTAGATCGTTGACAAAAAAATGACAGTTAAATACACTTTAATCCCACTTTGTAACACAACAAAATGTTTAAAAAGTAAAGTGGTGTGAATATTTTTTGAAGGCACTGTAGGCTCTGTGTGCCAGTTGTGACAAGTCTTTCCCACTGCTGAACAGAACTGCGCTGCACATACTTGCTGCTAATATTATTGTGCCTATCACTAAAAAGCTCTTAATCTTTCCAAAAACTCTTGCCCAGGCCTCTTAGTAGTCATATTTTAACTGAAATGAAAAAACATTTTTGGTTAATTATAGTTTTTTTGGGGGTCTGTTTAGTCAGTTATAGTCTCATCAGTTGTCACTTAAAAATAGGTGTTCAGTCACTATATTTGCTGACAAAATGAACACCACTAGTTGGTAGAGCCTACAACGCCAGGGTTGTGGGTTCAATTCATATGGAGGACCAGTATGGAAAAGTATTCAAACGCATGCACTCACTACTGTAAGTATCTCTGGATAAGATTGTGTGTTCAAAATGACTGAAATGTCAAATGTGTGGGTGTGTCTTCGCAAAACCACTCATCTGTCTCAGCAAATGGATGTTTTGACATAATGTCTATTATGTGTGTAGAGCACTGACTTGACTGTGTGTACGAGTGTGTTCCTTGTCAGAGGTACACATACTCTTTCAGGAGCTCAGAGATAAAGTGAGACAGACAGGTGTGGTGTCCTGGGATAGGGTGAGGGGTCTGAGAGATAATTAGTCTATCTATTGACCCAGACATATCGTTGCCTCAGTATCAGACTTCCTTTTCCTCATTTCATTAACCCTATCAATAACACCAGAAGTAATACCACCACTTTGAGACTGGCGGGTCCTGACACTATCCACAGTCATGTTCTTACTAAGAAATAAGTGCCTGGATACAGCCCTTAACTGTGGTATATTGGCCATATACCACAAACACCTGAGGTGCCTTATTGCTATTATGAACTGGTTACCAACGTAATTAGAGCAATCAAATGTTTTTTTTTTGTCATACCCGTGGTATATGGTCTGATATACCACAGCTGTCAGCCAATCAGCATTCAGGGCTTGAACCACCCGGTTTATAAACTGAAATCTACACTACCTAAAACAATGTCCATATATGGAGGTAATGTATAGCACTTTCCAAGGCGAAACCATATTTTCCCTCTGCATCTCCTTTTCAGTTCCTATGGTTTCTCACATATTTCATGTTTTCCATGAGACATTCACAACCCTGGTCTAACCCAGCCAAATGCTCTGGCATTGAAGGAACGTTCCAGTGGTCCTCCAGACTACCAATACCCCATAGTGGGGTAGCTGTGTTCCAGTGGTCCTCCAGACTACCAACACCCCATAGTGGGGTAGCTGTTTTCCAGTGGTCCTCCAGACTACCAACACCCCATAGTGGGGTAGCTGTGTTCCAGTGGTCCTCCAGACTACAAACACCCCATAGTGGGATAGCTGTGTTCCAGTGGTCCTCCAGACTACAAACACCCCATAGTGGGGTAGCTGTGTTCCAGTGGTCCTCCAGACTACCAACACCCCATAGTGGGGTAGCTGTGTTCCAGTGGTCCTCCAGACTACCAACACCCCATAGTGGGATAGCTGTGTTCCAGTGGTCCTCCAGAGACTACCAACACCCCATAGTGAGGTAGCTGTGTTCCAGTGGTCCTCCAGACTACCAACACCCCATAGTGGGGTAGCTGTGTTCCAGTGGTCCTCCAGACTACCAACACCCCATAGTGGGATAGCTGTGTTCCAGTGGTCCTCCAGACTACCAACACCCCATAGTGGGATAGCTGTGTTCCAGTGGTCCTCCAGACTACCAACACCCCATAGTGGGGTAGCTGTGTTCCAGTGGTCCTCCAGACTACAAACACCCCATAGTGGGGTAGCTGTGTTCCAGTGGTCCTCCAGACTACCAACACCCCATAGTGGGGTAGCTGTGTTCCAGTGGTCCTCCAGACTACCAACACCCCATAGTGGGATAGCTGTGTTCCAGTGGTCCTCCAGACTACCAACACCCCATAGTGGGGTAGCTGTGTTCCAGTGGTCCTCCAGACTACAAACACCCCATAGTGAGGTAGCTGTGTTCCAGTGGTCCTCCAGACTACCAACACCCCATAGTGGGGTAGCTGTGTTCCAGTGGTCCTCCAGACTACCAACACCCCATAGTGGGGTAGCTGTGTTCCAGTGGTCCTCCAGACTACAAACACCCCATAGTGAGGTAGCTGTGTTCCAGTTGTCCTCCAGACTACCAACACCCCATAGTGGGGTAGCTGTGTTCCAGTGGTCCTCCAGACTACCAACACCCCATAGTGGGGTAGCTGTGTTCCAGTGGTCCTCCAGACTACCAACACCCCATAGTGGGGTAGCTGTGTTCCAGTGGTCCTCCAGACTACCAACACCCCATAGTGGGGTAGCTGTGTTCCAGTTGTCCTCCAGACTACCAACACCCCATAGTGGGGTAGCTGTGTTCCAGTGGTCCTCCAGACTACCAACACCCCATAGTGGGGTAGCTGTGTTCCAGTGGTCCTCCAGACTACCAACACCCCATAGTGGGGTAGCTGTGTTCCAGTTGTCCTCCAGACTACCAACACCCCATAGTGGGGTAGCTGTGTTCCAGTGGTCCTCCAGACTACCAACACCCCATAGTGGGGTAGCTGTGTTCCAGTTGTCCTCCAGACTACCAACACCCCATAGTGGGGTAGCTGTGTTCCAGTTGTCCTCCAGACTACCAACACCCCATAGTGGGGTAGCTGTGTTCCAGTGGTCCTCCAGACTACCAACACCCCACAGTGGGGTAGCTGTGTTCCAGTGGTCCTCCAGACTACCAACACCCCATAGTGGGGTAGCTGTGTTCCAGTTGTCCTCCAGACTACCAACACCCCATAGTGGGGTAGCTGTGTTCCAGTTGTCCTCCAGACTACCAACACCCCATAGTGGGGTAGCTGTGTTCCAGTTGTCCTCCAGACTACCAACACCCCATAGTGGGGTAGCTGTGTTCCAGTGGTCCTCCAGACTACCAACACCCCACAGTGGGGTTTTCTAGTTCATCTCACTCTCTTCTTCTTTTTCTATTTTTATTTATGTTTTATTTATTTATTTGCACCAAAGAAAACAAGTGATTGACAGCAATACACATTCTGTTTTTTTTAAAGCGGTGTACAGGTGTGGTTGGAAGCACAAGGGTTTATATGAAAACTGCACCACAAAAAAACAAAAACATACAACATACAATACAGAAGTACAAAAATAAAACATTTGTTAAAACAGATAATAACCTACTAAATTATAAATGTATAAATGTCTCCCGTTCTCTCTATTCCTTTCACATTCTCATCTCCCTCTCCTTCTCTCTATACCTTTTCTACTCTTTCTCTTCTCTACGCCTCTCTTCAACAAATTAAATCTAAAATAAATTATATTTCTTCCATTCTTTATAGACAACAGGTGTAGACTAACAGTTAAATACTTACTTAAGGGTCCAGTTTCAACAATGCAGAGTTGAAGATAATACGACAATAGAATGTACAGTGCCTTCGGAAAGTACTCAGACCCCTTGACTTTTTTCACATTTTGTTAGGTTACATCCTTATTCTAAAATGGGTTAAAATTGTTTTTATCCCCCTCATCAATCTACACACAATACCCCATAATGACAAAGCAAATCAGTATTTTAGAAATTTTTGCTAATTTAAATGTTTAAAATATTTTAAAATATCACAAGTATTCAGACCCTTAACTCAGTACTTTGTTAAAGCACATTTGGCAGCGATTACAGCCTTGAGTCTTCTTGGGTATGACGCTACAAGCTTGGAACACCTGTATTTGGGGAGTTTCTCCCATTCTGCTCTACAGATCCTGTCAAGCTCTATCAGGTTGGATGGGGAGCGTTGCTGCACAGCTATTTTCAGATCTCTCCGTTCATCTTTGCCTTGATCCTGATTAGTCTCCCAGTCTCTGCCACAGAAAAACATCTCCACAGCATGATGCTGCCACCACCATGCTTCACAGTAGGGTTTCCTCTAGACGTGACGCTTGGCATTCAGGCCAAAGAGTTCAATCTTGGTTTAATCAGACCAGGGAATCTTGTTTCTCATGATCTGAGAGTCTTTAGGTGCATTTTGGCAAACTCCAAGCGGGTTGTCATGTGCCCTTTATTGAGGAGTGGCTTCCTTCTGGCAACTCTACCATAAAGGCCTGATTGGTGGAGTGCGGCAGAGATGGTTGTCCTTCTGGAAGGTCCTTCCATCTCCACAGAGGAACTCTAGAGCTCTGTAAGAGTGACCATTGGGTTCTTGGTCACCTCCCTGACCAAGGCCATTCTCCCCCGATTGCTCAGTTTGGCCTGGCGGCCAGCTCTAGGAAGAGTCTTGTTGGTTCCAAACTTTTTCCATTTAAGAATAATGGAGGCCACTGTAATCTTGGGGACCTTCAATGCTGCAGAATTTTGTTGGTACACTTCCCCAGATCTGTGCCTTGGCACAATCCTGTCTCAGAGCTCTATGCACTGTCAACTGTGGGACCTTATATAGACAGTTGTGTGCCTTTCCAAATCATGTCCAATCAATTCAATTTACCACAGGTGGACACCAGTCAAGTTATAGAAACATCTCATGGATGATCAATGGAAACAGGATGCACCTGAGCTCAATTTCGAGTCTCATAGCAACTAGGCAAGTCAGTTAAGAACAAATTCTTATTTCCAATGAAGAGCTAGGAACATTGGATTAACTGCCTTGTTCAGGGGAAGAATGACAGATTTTTACCTTGCCAGCTCGGGGATTCGATCTAGCAACCTTGCAGTACCTGGCTCAACGCTCTAACCACTAGGCTACCTGCTGCAGAGGGTCTGAATACTTCTGTAAATAAGGTATTTCTGTTTTTTATTTTTAATACATTTACTAAAATATCTAAAAACAGTTTTCGCTTTGTCATTATGGGGCATTGTGTGTAGATTGCTGATGATTCTTCTTTTATTTAATCCATTTTAGAGTAAGGCTGTAACGTAACAGAATGTGGAAAAAGGGAAGGTGTCTGAATACGTTTCCAAAGGCACTGTATGTGTGTGTTGGCGTGTCAGTGTAAGTATGTGTGAGTGTGTGGGTAGAGCATTGCCAACTGTTGGACCGC
The DNA here is from genome assembly GCF_057628025.1 of Oncorhynchus mykiss. Taxonomy (NCBI): domain Eukaryota; kingdom Metazoa; phylum Chordata; class Actinopteri; order Salmoniformes; family Salmonidae; genus Oncorhynchus; species Oncorhynchus mykiss. The sequence goes on along the minus strand of NC_143026.1, from coordinate 13,835,475 downwards.
AAATAGACAGGTGTGTGTGTGCCTTTCCAAATCATGTCTAATCAATTGAATTTACCACCAGTGGACTCCAATCAAGTTGTGCAAAACAGATCAAGGATGATCAATGGAAACAGGATGCACCTGAGCTCAATTTGTATTCTCAAAGCAAAGGGTCTGAATACTTATGTAAATAAGGTATTTTTATTGAATTATATTTTTTATAATTTTGCAAAAACTTTTAAAAACCTGTTTTTGCTTTGTCATTATGGGCTATAGTGTGTAGATTGATGAGGGAAAAAATGTATTTAATCAATTTTAGAATAAGGCTGTAATGTAACAAAATGTGGAAAAAGTCAAGGGGTCTGAATACTTCCGAAGGCACTGTATATCCTACCTTTTCAGTCTCCTTAAAGGTGTGTATTAATGAAGTGACGTGAATTCAAAATGAAGCTAACCTTCGTGGCCCCTCAAATACTCCTCTAACTCCACCCGAGTCACTACCTCATCATGGCTCCTCACCCTTATCACTTGACGAGGGTCTCAGTTGACCGCTTCCTCTTGTCAGGGTCTCATTAGACATGCGTGGCTGTAGGGAAGGCCAAGGGTTACATCATGGACCAGGTCCCTACAACCCCCTTAATCCTGACTCCCCAACCTAAACTGCTCATGCCCATCATCATTTTTTTGATCCTCTTTCTGTTTCTCTCGCCCGTTCTCTCATTTGCTCTGATGGTTTTCTTCTCTGTATCTCACACGTTCTCTTTTTCTCTTCTCTCATGCCTGTTCTCTCTCTTTTTCTTTCCCCTGTTATTTTTCTCTGGCTCCTTGTCTGCTCTGTGTGGGGAGTTCAGTCAGAACTCAGCATTTGGAATCCCTTCTGGTTCAGGGCATCTCTCGCTCTCTCTCTCTCACACACACACACACACACACACACACACACACACACACACACACACACACACACACACACACACACACACACACACACACACACACACACACACACACACACACACACACACACACACACACGCATGCATACAGTACACACAACACACACACACATCCTCTTGCTCGCTCTCTCTCTCCTTCTCACACACGCACACACAGACACACAGAAACACTGTGCTTTTTTTCCGCTAGCACGGACTGTTCTCTTCCACTCCCTTTCCCTGTCTCTCTCTGTCTCTTTCACTCTCTCTCCCTTCACTACCAGCACCACACAGTTCTGTTTGTGAGCCACAGAGTCCCTGACAACCAGACCATGTAGCTAGGCTACGAGTTGCTCCATTCCAAAGTCTAATCTGGGGACATTGCTCTGGCAGGCATCTGCTCGTAGCCTAGTTCGGGTAGATATAGAATGACTAGATATAGATAAAGAAAAATAGATCCATACTAGATCCTAAATATCTATGTAGAAATAAAATGTCAATGTAAGTATTAGTTATGAATGCACTGATATAGTTTTCACAGACACACTTGTAGGACACACGTAGTGTATAATTTTGTATATTTTGTTATGGTAAAAGTTTTTGATTTTATTTAAAAGTCTGCATATCAACCATCCGTGCGTGATACAAGTGAGTATTCCACGTCCATCCATGTCTGAGGACGTTGGGGCAGCAGTGAGCGCTGTTGCCTTCAAGTAGACTTTTATTTTGCCAGTGTTGTTGCTAGTGTGTTGTTGCTAGGGTGTTGTTGCTAGTGTGTTGTTGCTAGGGTGTTGTTGCTAGTGTGTTGTTGCTAGTGTGTTGTTGCTAGTGTGTTGTTGCTAGGGTGTTGTTGCTAGTGTGTTGTTGCTAGGGTGTTGTTGCTAGTGTGTTGTTGCTAGTGTGTTGTTGCTAGTGTGTTGTTGCTAGTGTGTTGTTGCTAGGGTGTTGTTGCTAGTGTGTTGTTGCTAGTGTGTTGTTGCTAGGGTGTTGTTGCTAGTGTGTTGTTGCTAGGGTGTTGTTGCTAGTGTGTTGTTGCTAGTGTGTTGTTGCTAGGGTGTTGTTGCTAGGGTGTTGTTGCTAGGGTATGTGGATGGTGATGGCGGATGGATCTGTCTCTGGTTCCAAAAGTTGCATTTTTCGAATCCTGTGATAGAAAGTTGTTTTTTAATATTTTTGTTTTAAGCCTTTACCAAACCCAATAGAATTCAGAGTTAACACTTAACCTTAACATTGGAATGATACAGAGCACTTCAAAATTTTACATTTGGAACAACTTCGAAATGTTACGTTTGAGAAACATGGATGAATGTCTAATTTTGACATGAGACTGTGAGAGCTTGTTGCATAAACTGCCTAAATCATTATGAAATAGTTGTTGACCATTAGTAAACTGCATATAAATTATATACCACCACCATATATCACATTATGCTTCAACCCTGCATAATATGCATTTATTACCAAGCCTAAATAAATCATGAACTATTGGCTTTATTTATTTATTTACTTCATTAAACGTTAAAGGCAGTCGATAAGCATATCTGTTATAGTAGCAGTTGACATAAGTTCACATGTCGTGACAACAGACATGCCATTCATCTTATAGTTAAGCAATAAGGCCCGAGGGGGTGTGGTATATGACCAACATACCACGGATAAGGGCTGTTCTTAAGCACGACGCAATGCGGAGTGCCTGGACACAGCCCTTAGCTGTGGTATGTTTTCCATATATCACAAACCCCTGAGGTACCTTATTGCTATTATAAACTGGTTGCCAACATAATTAGTGCAGTAAAAATAAAAGTTTTATCATACCCGTGGTATGAAGTCTGATTTACCACGGGCTGTCAGCCAATCAGCATTCAGGGCTCGAAACACCCAGTTTATAATGTTCATTATAATATGGTTTACAACACGGTATGCTGTTCTTCATAGACTCCATGTCACGTTCAGGCTATTTTATGGCAGATGTTATGACATTGTATATAGCTGTCATAAAGGCTTCATGAATGCATACATTAGGGTAAATAAAGTGTAAAAGAGGAAGTCCACTTTAGAACATCATGCAATACCAAGAGCAACTATTGAACAACTAGGAGTAAGAGAAGTCTCACTGGAATGCTTTCCACATGCTGAAGCAATTCCAATATGAGGTGTGTTGGTAAGAGGGAGGAGTGAGTGGGGTGCACTATAGGGCAGGGGTACTCAAATCCGAGCCGGGGGTTTCAAAATGTTTCCGTTTTTTTTCTTCTTCCTGGTAGTTAATGGATTAATGAATGTCACTGATTGGCCAGAGATGCTACTCACCTGCTGTCTCAGGTCCTTGATTGGAGGGGAAGAACACAAAAACAGTAGTGCTGAGGACACTGAAGAGATTTAAGAAGGGGGGATATGGGGTATTATAAACTGGGTGGTTTGAGCCCTGAATGCTGATTGGCTGACAGCCGTGATATATCAGACCGTATACCACGGGTATGACAAAACATTTATTTGTACTGCTCTAATTACGTTGGTAACCAGTTCATAATAGCAATAAGGCACCTCAGAGGTTTGTGGTATACAGTATGTCTAATATACCACGGCTAAGGGCGATATCCAGGCACTCCAAGTCGCGTCGAACTTAAGAACAGACCTTAGCCGTGGTATATTAACCATATACCACACCCCCCCGTGCCTTATTGCTTAAATACATCCTTCAGTGAGTTTCTTACCCATTCAAGAACATGTTTATAACGTAAGTATGTCCTGTTTTCGTTACACCTATGAGAGTAACGGTCCAATTTTAGCACAGTGGAAAGGGAAAGGGGGATACCCAGTCAGTTGTACGGTTGCTGAACTTTTAGTAGCAAGTAACTGTTAATGTAGTATATGAACCAACATTATTCAACTACGCTCGAATGAGTCCGCTTACTTGAAGCTGGCTTTGCTGTACCTTGTTCGTACAACTATTACCTCCATAAGTATTGAAGTTATTGCAGTTTATTGAGTAAAGACAGGAAAACATTGTGTGATTTGTAAGATATTCCAGCTACTTCAGATTGAGTGGGGTTTCTTTCTTTCTTAAAGTCCTTGTATGACACATTCTTTGAACTTTACATAGAACTTAACATACAACTTTAGTCTAATTTTACTGGTGGGTACTATTGAGATACCATACAGCATTCTATGTATAGTAATAACACACTTATTCCACCAGAGACTCATTACAGTCATCCAGAATGGGTCCAATGGCCAGAGACCAAAAACCACAACAAACCAAGGTATCCGTGAGTAGAATAGTACTTTTGGACTATGATACTCACTGGATTCAACTTTCTAGAGCGTGGACTAAAAACAAACACTTAAGTATCTTTCTCTTTTACGCTCTATTATCAGATAGTGGTCTGAATACCTCATTTATTTAGAGAAATTTGAAAAATAGCAATAAAACGGCGTTCCTTCTCCCTAGTTTTTGGCACTGGCTGCCTTTCAAATAACAACCCCTTCTCTGCTATACTCAATCACACACAGGCGCACACACACAACTGACACACACAACTGCATCTCTGTCTTTCTCCCTCTCCCTCTCCCTCCTACCCTCCCTCCCTCTCCCTCTCTTCACCTCCTCCTCACGCTCTGCTTCTATAATTCAAATCCTGTCAGCCCTGTTCCAGACTGCTGGCGCCAGCCTCTCTCTCCAGGAAAAAAAAGAGAAGATAGAGAGAGAGGGAGGGAGAGAGGGGGGAAAAGCAGAAGGAAAAAAATCTCTTTGAGGGACAAAGCCGCTGGAGCCACACACACAGTAAGCCAGGCCGAGCAAGAAGTAGACGGGTAGTTTTGAAAAAGCCAGCTGCATGTTTGGATTTTTCAGGGCCCAATATTTTTCTGTGTTCCGCCTCCCATTTCTCTCTTTTTTTCCTTTTCATTTATTTTCTTTTACTCGTTGTTTCTCCCTTTGATCTGCCTCCGCTGCCTTCACTGGTAAAAAGCAATAAAATATTCTCCCCCTCGCTATATTTTTCTCTTCTCAACCACTTTTATTAACCCTTTAAAAAGAGTTATAACTCGGGGGAACTTGTGTAAGATTCAACGCTTGGATGAAAAAGAATGGAGGACCTCGTTGTCAGACCAGGTCTGGTAGAGCCGAGAAGAGGACAGGGATGGCGAGATTCTTTGAAAGAAAGGAAAAAAGAGGGGATTGAGACAAAAGAGGCAAGGTTGAAAAGTCAGATGAAAAAGGAACCAGAGATCAGCCATCCACGTTTCACTCAGGACTATAAATAGCTGCAAACACAAATCCATCTATTTTGGGCTAATGAGAGAGCCAGTCATGTGACGCAAACACAGAGAAATGAAAGCCGGCATCCAAGAGCCCTCGAATGCGTCAAGGTCCCACATATCCCCCCAATCCATCCCCTCCTCTCTTCGCCGGAACTGCGCCTAGCTGGCATCACAAGATAGATACATTTGGTTTGTGTCCTTGGGACAAAGATGGCCGCCTCTCCTCTCTGGGCCCACAGGAGGATGAAGTGTCCTCTAAGCCAGTGGTTCCCAAACTGTGGGTCATGTTTTTATTTTATTTACATTTTTATACATTTTCGGGATAGAAAAACGCTTTCACTGTAAACTTAAATGACTAAAACCAAATATAAAGTATGTGGAAAAGATAATGAACCTATATATTTTTCAATAATAGCCTAAAGTCTTTGAGAATATACAATTAACAAAATAAAAGCTAGACAATCAGGCCCCCATTGATTTTGTTATAATGTTTGAGCAAAATAACACATCCTTAGCCATGTCAAAATGCATTTTCTCTCAAGCTCGATGGAAAAATGTATAGAATTGCAGGAAATCTGCTTTAAAACTGCAAAATTGTATTTCAGGTCCATGGTAGGATGTGTGGAATTGCAGGAGATTAGCTTTGAAACTGCACATTTTTCCTTATTCTTTGGTCTGTGTGTGTTTTTTCACCACTCAAACCTTATGGTGGGTCACAAAGCAAAAAAGTTCTTAACTGGCTTGTCTAGTTAAATAAAGACTAAATTAAATATAAAAACCCTGCTTGAGCGCTGATCTAAAGTCAGTTGTCTCTAACTCTCCATAATGGTTTAACCAATAATGGCTGCCTAGACCACACATGTGCAACTTTTGGGGAAGATTAGTGTACCATATACAGTGCATTCGGAAAGTATTCAGACCCCTTGACATTTTCCACATTTTGTTATGTTACAGCCTTATTCTAAAATGGATGAAATTGTTTTTCCCCCTTATCAATCAACACAGAATACCCCATAATGACAAAACAAAAGCAAGTTTTTGTAAATAAAAAGTATTCAGACCCTTTACTCAGTACTTTGTATTTGGGGAGTTTCTCCCATTTTTCGCTGCATATCCTCTCAATCTCTGTAAGGTTGGATGGGGAGTGTCGCTGCACAGCTATTTTCAGGTTTCTCCAGAGATGTTCGATCGGGTTCAAGTCCGGGCTCTGGCTAGGCCACTCAAGGACATTCAGAGACATGTCCCGAAGCCACTCCAGCATTGTATTGTCTGTGTGCTTAGGGTCGTTGTCCTGTTGGAAGGTGAACCTTCACCCCAGTCTGAGGTCCTGAGTGCTCTGGAGCAGGTTTTTATCAAGGATCTCTCTGTACTTTGCGGTGTTCATCTTTGCCTCGATCCTGACTAGTCTCCCAGTCCCTGCCTCTGAAAAACATCCCCTCAGCATGATGCTGCCACCACCATGCTTCACCGTAGGAATGGTGCCAGGTTTCTTCCAGAGGTGACGTTTGGCATTCAGGCCAAAGAGTTTAATCTTGGTTTCATCAGACCAGAGAATCTTGTTTCTCATGGTCTGAGAGTCTTTAGGTGCCTTTTGGCAAACTCCAAGCGGGATGTCATGTGCCCTTTACTGAGGAGTGGCTTTCATCTGGCAACTCTACCATAAAGGCCTGATTGGTGGAGTGCTGCAGAGATGGTTGTCCTTCTGGAAGGTTCTCCCATCTCCACAGAGGAACTCTAGAGCTCTGTAAGAGTGACCAAGTTCTTCCAAACTTCTTCCATTTAAGAATAATGGAAAAACTTCTTCCATTTAAGAACCTTCAATGCTGCACAATTTTGTTGGTACACTTCCCCAGATCTGTGCCTCGACACAATCCTGTCTCAGAGCTCTACGGACAATTCCTTCGACCTCATGGTTTGGTTTTTGCTCTGACATGCACTGTCAACTGTGGGATCTTATATAGACAGTTGTGTGCCTTTCCAAATCATGTCCAATCAATTGAATTTACCACAAGTGGACTCCAATCAAGTTATAGAAACATCTCAAGGATGATCAAGGGAAACAGGATGCACCTGAACTCAATTTCGAGTCTCATAGCAAAGGGTCTGAATACTTATGTTAGTAAGGTATTTCCTTTGCAAACGTTTCTAAAAACCAATTTTTGCTTTGTCATAATGGAATATTGTGTTTAGATTGCTGAGGAAAAAAATGTATTTAATCCATTTTAGAATAAGGCTGTAATGTAACAAAATGTGGAAAAGTCAAGGGGTCTGCATATTTTACGAAGGCACTGTATATTTTACAGCCAGTAGATAAAAAACTAATATTATAAAGTGACCACTGAATAGTGTCTGCATAAACCCTCCACCATTGGTTTTACATTTCAAAATATAGACATTACAGTGTAAAAGCTGACCCATCATGGTGACCTTTCTTCTGCAACGAGAATGTCAATGTCCTCTTGGTAAACTCCCACCTTCAGCTTCTGGAGGGGGGATTGTGGACATATTGGAAGTGAACAGATTGAATAAACACCATCAGCAGGGGTCAATTATTTTGCCTATACAGTGACTATATTGGTCACTTCACTCTTGTTGGGGATGAAGTGAGCCCCCATTTCTCATGTTGATTCTACAAAGCTAAGCGAAACTCCCCGGAGATAGAGGGTTGACGGACAGTCGGACACTAGCCTCTCCTCTTCCCCCCTCCATCTCCCTTCGTTGTTCCACAGACCTGATCGGCAGGGCTGGCTCTGATAGTGTGGCCGGTGCGTTGGCTTCAGGGGTAATTGGAACATAATGGAACATTTTCGGTGGCAAAGCCAGCCCCATTGCCCTCCTCACCTTGTGAACCTCTCAAAAAAAGATCCTTCGTCATCTGAAATGCCACAGATTTTGGGCCAGCTTTCGCCTGAATCGACACGCTTCACTAATCATCCCTCCCTCCACCCTCCTCCCTCTCTCTTCCACTTCCATCTTGGATTTTTTTCTCATCTCCACCAGCTGATTGATTGCTCCGACGATCCCTTGTTCAAATGCATCGCAGGTAACCGCCCCCGTCCTTAATCTAAAAGGAGTTGAGCTTTGATATTTGTCTTTTCACGAGCAGCTCTGGAGAAAATATATCTCTATTTCAGCAAAGTGGGACAAGAAGGCCAGCCAGGAATTATTTACCAGCCAGGAGTATGCAGGCTTCAGTATTCAGGAAGCAAATGACATTTCACATCTGAACCACTCAGTGTAACCACTCCACTCTAAGTAACCACTGCACTCAATGTAACCACTGCACTCAATGTAACCACTGCACTCAATGTAACCACTCCACTCTATGTAACCACTCCACTCTATGTAACCACTGCCCTCAATGTAACCACTGCACTCAATGTAACCACTGCACTCAATGTAACCACTCCACTCTATGTAACCACTCCACTCTATGGAACCACTCCACACTATTAAACCACTCCACTCTATGAAACCACTCCACTCTATGGAACCACCCCACACTATGAAACCACTCCACTCTATGGAACCACTCCACACTATGGAACCACTCCACTCCATGAAACCACTCCACTCTATGGAACCACTCCACACTATGGAACCACTCCACTCTATGGAACCACTCCACTCTATGGAACCACTCCACTCCATGAAACCACTCCACTCTATGGAACCACTCCACTCTATGGAACCACTCCACTCTATGGAACCACTCCACTCTATGGAACCACTCCACACTATGAAACCACTCCACTCTATGGAACCACTCCACTCTATGGAACCACTCCACTCTATGGAACCACTCCACTCCATGAAACCACTCCACTCTATGGAATCACTCCACTCTATGGAACCACTCCACTCTATGGAAACACTCCACTCTATGGAACCACTCTAGCAACTCTTATCTCGTGAGGACCCCCTGTTGTTACCTATGATCTGGTTCCAAATCCCTCCCCGTTTTGTATAATTTTAAAGCAATACTGCAAGATTCTGGCAATTAAGATGTCTATCTACTCACCCTGAGTCAGATGAAGATAGCATATGCTAGTGTACCTGGAGACTTCGTCATTGCGGTAATTCAAGTTAGCATTGGCTCACGAAAATACCTCTAACTTCATACTGCACACAGAGACATAAAATGGTATCTATGAGTTCATCTGAAGTAGAGAATTCTGAAGTAGAGAATTGCCAGAATCTCGCAGTATCAATGTAGGGTTTACATTGAGACTACCTAACACAAGGCAATGCATGATATAATGTACGTCAACCTGCCGTTTATGAATGTTTGTATGGCACCATTAAAGGTAGTATGCATGGCTTATAATTAAGTATCCCCAGATTGGGGGTCTCCAAATGCTTTGGTCTGTCCAAGTCTATATGTTGTGAACCATAGTGGCCATGGACAAAGGAACTCATCAAGGCCAACAACCCTGTCACCTCTCATCCACTAGCCCATTTATACAGACATAGCTAATGACTAGGGGTGTGGTTTTTACCATCCACCACTATCTGGCAACCCAAACCAAATCTGGCAACAGAAATGTAATCTAGCCATGTCTGGTTGTGTTAGTTTGTGTGTCTGTGTGTGTGTCCTTATCTCTTTGCCTGGCCACTTTAAATTGCCTTTTACATGCAAGGTGCAGCTGAGCCCTCCCTCCCCGAAGGACTCCATTTCAGACTGGTCACTCAAGCCCTCAGTCAATCAGCCAAGCCACTAGGGACCTTCCCCCTTTTTCCTCTTCCACAGCGCCATGCAAGTCAAAGGCACAGACAGGGGGACACAGACAGGCCCAGACACACCAAGGGTCACAGAGACAGACAGAAGAGAGAGATGGAGAGAAAGAGAAATAGAGAGAGAGGGGAGACCACCAGCTATGGAGAGGGAGGTAGAGAGAGAGGGAAAGAGGGGAAGATAAGAGAGACGGGACCACCAGCTGAGCGCGATACCACTCCCCATGTCTGTCCCCTTGAATTATTGAACTCATATGCTTTGGCCCCAGTATTCTTAAACTATTTTTCTGTCCTCGCCTATTTCCCAAAAAGCATATAAATTTACACTATGCTACTTTCATCTAGAAGCTCTAGATTTACGCTATGCTACTTTCATCTAGAAGCTATAGATTTACACTATGCTACTTTCATCTAGAAGCTATAGATTTACACTATGCTACTTTCATCTAGAAGCTATAGATTTACGCTATGCTACTTTCATCTAGAAGCTATAGATTTACGCTATGCTACTTTCATCTAGAAGCTATAGATTTACGTTATGCTACTGTAATGAAACAGGCAGGGAGCAGGTCTCGAACCCTCAACCTTCTAGCCCGAGGTCCGGCGCGCTATCGACTGTGCTGCAAAAGCATGCTCATGCGGCAGGGTCGATTCCCGGGCTTATAAACCCAGGGTCGTTACACTACTTTCAACACAATTTGTGTAGTGTCTAAACCCTTTCCCTTCTGAAGAAGAACAGCACAAAACCAGCGCAATATGCGAGGAACTAGTACTACACAGAGGAAAACAAGTGAAGAGACAAACATTTGCGAGATCTCATAAGATAATCGCTGTGAAAACAATTCTGAAAGTGCAGAAATGACACCCTGGTCCCTATGGCTCAGGCCAAGTAATGCACTATACTGTAGGGAATGGGTTGTCATTTAACACCTTTATCAGATATATCTACATGTCCTTTATTTTATTCTAATCCCTTTACCCCATCACTTTTTTGTTGGTCGGATGTATTGCAGCCATATTCACAGCCAACACCCTTTCTCTTACCGTTGCCTCCCACTTGAAATAACTTGCAGGCCCATGTCTGGATTTGAAAGAACCAACCAGCTGCACAGACATAACAGTGAGTGCCCAGACTGGATGCCTGAATGTTTCCTGTCTTTTGTGGCTTCAAAGGCAATCTGATACACCCATAGATTCTCTCTCTATGTGTGCGTGCACACACACACACACACACACACACACACACACACACACACACACACACACACACACACACACACACACACACACACACACACACACACACACATACACACACACACACACACACACACACACACACACACACACACACACACACACACACACACACACATAGTAACACACACACACACACAAACTTACACACCTACTGTGGGATCGAAAGTGTGAGGAAATATATCAGGCTGTGTGTGACCTTCAGGAGTACTTATTCCACTTTTGTGGTTCTTGTTCTCAATGAATTCTGCAGTGCTTTCCTCAAAAATAACATAGTCCATGAGTGTTGCAGTAACTGAGATACAAGATAGAAACAGACTCAAACTTGACCCAAAAGCGTAAGGTACAATTATGTAGGCCTTAGGCAGACCTTCATATAACTGCTTTATGAGTAGCCTGTGGAACTGGTCAGTAGGAACCAATCAAAATAAGGTCTTTGCTTTGTCATATACTGTATGTAGGCTGAAATGGACACATGGTAGGACAACTATTGTAGAATCCTTGTCGTTATCCTCCATGTCATATGTTTGTGATTTTTCTTTAAAGGCCCAGTACAGTCAAAAATGTGAATTTCCTGTTTTTTTTTATATAAAGTGTATTTCCACATTATAAGATTGGAATAATATTGTGAAATTGTGAAAATTAGGATGATGCCCTTTTAGTGTAAGTGCTGTTTGAAAAGACCTCCTGAAATTTCTGCCTGTTTTGGTAAGGGGGAGTTTTGGCCTTCCATGGTGACATCACCATGCGGTAAATTAGTTAATAGACCAATAAAAAATAGAGTTCCAAACCTCTCTGCCAATAACAGATACTTTTCTGTTTTCCCCTCCTCAATCAAACCACTCCCATTCAGTTCTAGCCAGTGGTGTAGTGTAGGGTATATGCTGTATACCCACTTATGTTTCAGTGGTCATTGCGTTTACTCACTTCTTAATCCCCACGATGTGTATCAAAGTAGTGCAGTGGAGGTATACGCTGTATCAATTAATAGGGCTGATGGAACAGATCGGAATGTTTAGTTTGTTGATAAACAATATATTATTTCTTCCCATTTTAGGCGCATCAGTGTACACATGGCAGTAGGCCTAAGCGTGAATGTTTCAAAATGGAATTTACAGGAAAACACAGTTCTAAAACGCGCACTGCACATGCAAGCGCACTGCACATGCAAGCGGTTTCATGGACACAGATGGAAATGTCAATTAGAAAGAGGGGGAGGATTTAAAGATGCAACAACTATTATCGGTTGCTAATATGACTAGGATGCCTTTGGCTGATAGACAATGAAAGAAAGTTGAAAGAAAACCAATAGAACAGGAGAACGCATACGAGGAAGTATTTTTTTTAATAATTGCCTCCACGTTTCTATGGAGGGATTTTGGCTATAGGCTACTTTGAAGCAAGGTAAAGACATGCCTCATAATATGAAGTAAAACGTCAGTTTCAAACAATTAAGGAACAGGAAACATATAGAGATGGTAATGATAGGTCTAACTGTCTTCTGGTAGATGGAAAGGCTTTCCCAAAAACCTTCTCTATTAAATAGAATAGAGTAGCCCATGCCTACCTGTCAGAATGATATCATGATGATTATTTGCACCAATCCAGTGGCCATTTATTTTGAAAACTCCATCTCATGTGCTACAGAAACATCACCAATCAAACAACAGTGCTAGGTGCCTGCACACTTGAATTAAAGGGTAACTACTCTCAAAAACATACATTTCTTAGGGATAGGGGATACATAGTCAGTTGTAATACTGAATGCATTCAGCTGAAATGTTTCTTCTGGCTGCCATAATTGACATCCACGTCTTCGCCGCCCAGGGGCAGAACAACATATTTTTACCTTGTCAGCTCGGGGATTCGATCCAGCAAACTCTAGGTTACTGGCACAATGCTTGGTTACTGGCCCAACACTAGGCTACCTGCCGGTATATGGTTGAGGATGGGCTTAAACCGCGAGCTACGGATCCAAGGAATCCAGGTTCAATCCCAGTATAAGAACTTGTTTAGTCATTTTAGTTTTTCTGTTTAAACCCTTTCCCAAACCTTAACCCTTTTTTGTTTTTTATTTGTTGTTTAACTAGGCAAGTCAGTTAAGAACTAATTCTTATTTACAATGACGGCCTACCCCTACCCTAACCCGGGTGACGCTGGGCCAATTGTGCACTGCCCTATGGGACTCCCAATGACAGCCGGTTGTGATACAGCCCAGGATCAAACCAGGGTCTGTAGTGACGCCTCTAGCACTGAGCTGCAGTGCCTTAGACCACTGCGCCACTTGGGAGCCCAAATACCTAGACAGCTAACATATGGCAAAATATACTGTCATTACAATGGCAACATACTCCATAATATGCAGACAGCACCACAGATGTCCCAACCATAATTAAAAGGGCCAGCCATGCCATATCTCAGTTGCCGTCATTATGGCCAGGTATGGTGTTTTCTTTGGAGATTGTGCAGGTTCAAATGTACTTTAACCTTTTAAATTCCTTAACCTTTCAGATATTAAGTTAAGTTCCTTTTAACCCTTTCAGACAACCTCTGTTGTCTCTGGTGTCCTTCGTTGCAGGCTCTCCCCACAAAACATTAGGACAGAACTACAGGCCAGGGAACGCTGCAACCCTGTGTTCATTTCATCCAAGTTACAATGGAAGGACTTCCGAGGACCATGCAGGGACTAGAACACACAAGTTATTAGAAGAGAACTTGCTACAAGACACTTAAAAAAAAAATAGAATCCCTTTTGAGATTTACCATCTTTACTGAATAGGCTGTTATTTGTTTGAAGGTGAGATTTGCACCACATGATATGTCCTCATAACCAAATAAAATACTATTTGACAATACTCTTATTCATCTCAATGTTTCAGAGTAACTAAAAGAAAATGTCTTGCTATACATTTCTAATTTCTTTCATTTGCTGCTTGTTTGATATTACAATTATCTTGGAGTAATTTTAGATTTCTTTGGAATCACAAACATTGGTGGATGAGGCTTGGATCACCTAACTTAAAAGCAGCTTGTGTGGAAATGTTTTTTCCGCATTCAAGATAGCAAGGTTATGAATTATTTATCTTATTGTTCTCTGCTGTAATGAAGACAGGGAACAATCAAGGGACGTTTGTGACCTGAGAATAAACTGTTTAAATTCGCAGTCTTCCTTTCCCTCAAATCAAAAACACCCGCCGTGTTGCCTCGGAGAGCAGATCTGAAACTCATAACTGTTTTTAAAAGGCCGCGCAAATTAACTGAAAAGTCTGGTTTCATTCAAATGGTAAAGCGCAGACAGACAAAGCAGGAACGTTGGAAGCCAGGCTGTTTGCTAGGCTCCCTTTTTCTTTCCAGGCTCACTCTGCCTCTCCCTCCCTCCCCCAGTTAGCTGGAGAGGCAGGGAGAGAGAGAAAGAGAGAGAGGAGGGGGGATACAAAAAACGCAGCTACACAAAGGCAGCGCTAGCTCTCCATCGCTGGCTTACTAATCGGCCTCTTTGTTGTGCTCGATGCATGCCTGTCGCTGTCACATGACCGCGTTTCCATGGCGACCGAGGTCTGAGTAATCATTTGCGCAATGACCTTTATTCCCTTGAGGGAAGGGGAGGGGGAGGTTAGAATGAAAGCGGAGCTGGCAAAAGCAGAGGGAGAAGGAGGGGAGGGAAGAGGGAGCGGGAAAGGAGGAGGGGTGAGCAGCCGAGTGAGGCAGTGGGGACTTAAATGGAAAAAAATAAAGGAGAAAAAATAACCGATTTTTCTCTCTCTGCAGCACTGAGAAGAATCTGTTGGGTTTGGTTAGATAACGAACATAGCTTGCTCCTGAAAAAAAGGAGAGAGCAAGGGGAAGAAAGAGGGGATGGAGTGAAAGATAGTGAGATAGAGAGAGGCCAACCGTGGGATGGGAAGAGGGGTGCCAATAAAGGGGGTTTGTTTGCACCCTCTGTCCAACAGAGGGAGAGATAGAAGGAGAGAGAGAAATCCACACTGGAAGCCATACTCACAGACACATAGCTTGCACTACACCAGCTAGCAGTCCATCCACCACACAGAGATGTCAGTTCTGACAGTAGCCCCAAATAACAAATAACAGCGTTAAGAACAATCAACTAACATAAATTATGCTTTTAGAAGAGACACTGTGTTGAGCTCGAGCCACGGAAACCGTACCATTGTCTAACATTCAAAAGATAAATTGATCCTATGTGGAAACCAGCTCTGGATCCAATTAACCATTAGCCCCACCATCCACAGCCAACATTCACACCAGACCTCAAACCTTACCCCAAACCGTGGTCATGGGCTGTTACAACCTTATCTAGGCATGAATGAATATTCAAATAAGGTGCTACCAGACGTTATTAAACTTGAGTAGCTGAAACATGATAGAGTAGAGTGAGTAGAGTAATTTAGTAGTTTTGGACCATCCCTTATGGGAAACCATGCAAACAAAATCTCTAGATGAAGTTCCCTACTGGAAGGTCATCTTTGAGTTGTTGAACCTCACTTTAATTTATTTGTATTTTTTATTCAACCTTTATTTAGGAACAAATTATTATTTACAATGACGGCCTACACAGACCAAACCAAAGTGGGGCTCCAATGTGGCACAGCAGTCAGTGCAAGAGGTATCACTATAGCCCCTAGTTAAAAAAAAAAAAATGTTTTTGTTTTTTTGTTTCATCTTTATTTAACCAGGTAGGCTAGTTGAGAACAAGTTCTCTTTTACAACTGTGACCTGTTCAAGATAAAGCAAAGCAGTGCGACACAAACATCAACACAGAGTTACACATGGAATAACAAACGCACAGTCAATAATACAATAGAAATAGTCTATATACAGTGTGTGCAAATGAGGTAGGATAAGGGAGGTTAGGCAATGAATAGGCCATAGTGGCTAAATAATTACAATATAGCAATTATACACTGGAGTGATAAATGTGCAGAAGATGAGTGTGCAAGTAGAGATACTGGGATGCAAAGGAGAAAAATAAATACAATAAATAACAGTATGGGGATGAGGTAGTTGGATGGGCTATTTACAGATGTGTTATGTACAGGTGCAGTGATCTGTGAGCTGCTCTGACAACTGGTGCTTAAAGCTAGTGAGGGAGATATGAGTTGCCAGCTGCAGTGATTTTGGCAGTTTGTTCCAGTCATTGGCAGCAGAGAACTGGAAGGAAAGGCTAAAGGAGGAATTGGCTTTGGGGGTGACCAGTGAAATATACCTGCTGGATTACGTGCTATGGGTGGGTGCTGCTATGGTGACCAGTGAGCTGAGATAAGGCGGGCTTTACCTAGCAAAGACTTATAGATGACCTGGAGCCAGTAGGTCTGGCGACGAATATGAAGCAAGGGCCAGCCAAAGAGAGCATACAGGTCGCAGTGGTGGGTAGTATATGGGGCTTTGGTGACAAAACGGATGGCACTGTGATAGACTGCATCCAATTTGTTGGGTAGAGTGTTGGAGGCTATTTTGTAAATGTCATCGCCGAAGTCAAGGATCGGTAGGATAGTCAGTTTAACGAGGGTATGTTTGGCAGCATAAGTGAATGATGCTTTGTTGCGAAATAGGAAGCTGATTCTAGGTTAAATTTTGTATTGGAGATGCTTAATAATGTGAGTCTGGAAGGAGAGTTTACAGTCTAACCAGACACCCAGGTATTTGTAGTTGTCCACATATTCTAAGTCAGAACCGCCCAGAGTAGTGATGCTGGATGGACGGGGAGGTGTGGGCAGCGATCGGTTGAAGAGCATGCATTTAGATTTACTTGGAGGCCACGGAAGGAGAGTTGTATGGCATTGAAGCTCGTTTGGAGGTTAGTTAACACAGTGTCCAAAGAAGGCCCAGAAGTATACAGAATGGTGTCGTCTGCGTAGAGGTGGATCAGAGAATCACCAGCAGCAAGAGCGACATCATTGATGTATACAGAGAAGAGAGTAGGCCCGAGGATTGAACCCTGTGGCACCCCCATAGAGACTGCCATAGGTCCGGACAACAGGCCCTCTGATTTGACATACTGAACTCTGTCTGAGAAGTAGTTGGTGAACCAGGGAGGCAGTCATTTGAGAAACCAAGGCTGTTGAGTCTGCCGATAAGAATGTGGTGATTGACATAGTCGAAAGCTTTGGCCAGGTTGATGAATACAGCTGCACAGTATCGTCTCTTATCGATGGCGGTTATGATATCGTTTAGGACCTTGAGCATGGCTGAGGTGCACCCATGACCAGCTCGGAAACCAGATTGCATAGTGGAGAAGGTACGGTGGGATTCTAAATGGTCGGTGATCTGTTTGTTAACTTGGCTTTCGAAGACCTTAGAAAGGCAGGGTAGGATAGATATAGGTCTGTAGCAGTTTGGGTCTAGAGTGTCACCCCCTTTGAAGAGGGGGATGACCACGGCAGCTTTTCAATCTTTGGGAATCTCAGATGATACGAAAGAGAGGTTGAACAGGCTAGTAATAGGGGTTGCAACAATTTTGGCGGATAATTTTAGAAAGAGAGGGTCCAGATTGTCTAGCCCGGCTGATTTGTAGGGGTCCAGATTTTGCAGCTCTTTGAGAACATCAGCTATCTGGATTTGGGTGAAGGAGCAATGGGTAGGATTGGGCATGTTGCTGTGGGGGGCGCAGGGCTGTTGACCGGGGTAGGGGTAGCCAGGTAGAAAAGATGGCCAGCCGTAGAGAAATGCTTATTGAAATTCTCAATTATCGCAGATTCATCGGTGGTCATCGCTGGGAGGAGGTGCTCTCATTCTCCGTGGACTTTACAGTGTCCCAGAACTCTTTGGAATTTGTGCTACAGGATGCAAGTTTCTGTTAGAAAAAGCTAGCCTTAGCTTTCCTTACTGCCTGTGTATATTGGTTGGTTCCTAACTTCCCTGAAAAGTTGCATATCACGGGGGCTATTCGATGCTAGTGCAGTACGCCACAGGATGTTTTTGTGCTGGTCAAGGGCAGTCAGGTCTGGAGTGAACCAAGGGCTATGTCTGTTCCTGGTAATACATTTTTTTGAATGGGGCATGGTTATTTAAGATGGTGAGGAAAGCACTTTTATAGAATAACCAGGCATCCTCTACTGACGGAATGAGGTCAATATCCTTCCAGGATACCCGGGCCAGGTTGATTAGAAATGCCTGCTCCCTGAAGTGTTTTAGGGAGCGTTTGACAGTGATGAGGGATGGTCATTTGACCGCAGACCCATTACGGACGCAGACAATGAGGCAGTGATCACTGAGATCCTGGTTGAAGACAGCAGAGGTGTATTTGGAGGGCAGGTTGGTTAGGATGATATCTATGAGGTTGCCAGTGTTTGTGGATTTGGGGTTGTACCTGATGGGTTCATTGATAATTTGTGTGAAATTGAGGGTTTCAAGCTTAGATTGTGGGATGGCCGGGGGTGTTAAGCATGTCCCAGTTTAGGTCACCTAACAGCACGAGCTCTGAAGATAGATGAGGGGCAATCAATTCACATATGGTTTCCAGGGCACAGCTGGGGGCAGAGGGTGGTCTATAGCAAGGTGAGAGACTTGTTTCTGGAAAGGTGGATTTTTAAAAGTAGAAGATCAATTTGTTTGGGCACAGACCTGGATAGTAAGACAGAACTCTGCGAGATTGCAACTCCGCCCCCTTTGGCAGTTCTATCTTGTCGGAAAATGTTATAGTTCGGGATGGAAATTTCTGCGTTTTTGGTGGTCTTCCTAAGCCAGGATTCAGACATGGCTAGGACGTCCGGGTTTGCTGAAGTAGTGAATAAAACAAACTTAGGGAGGAGGCTTCTGTTGTTAACATGCAAGAAACAAAGGCTTTTACAGTTACAGAAGTCAACAAATGAGAGCGCCTGGGGAATGAGAGTGGAGCTAGCCACTGCAGGGCCTGGATTAACCTCTACATCACCAGAGGAACAGAGGAGGACTAGGATAACGGTACAGCTAAAGGCTATAAGAACTGGTCGTCTAGTACGTTCGAACAGAGAGTAAAAGGAGCAGGTTTCTGGGCACGGTAGAATAGATTCAAGGCACAAAGGTATGGTAGGATGTGAATGCAGTTGAGGAAAAACATATGCACTTAGTGACGATGAGAGAGCTATTGTCTCTAGAAACATCATTTAAACCAGGTGAGGTCACCGCATGTGTGGGAGGTGGAACTAAAGGGTTAACTAAGGCTTATCGAGCAGAGCTAGAGGCTCTACAGTGAAATAAGGCAATCATAGGGGTCCAGTGAGTGGCTTGGCAGGTCGGAGACACAGCGTTTCAGGCAGCTAGCGGGCCGGGGCTAGCAAGCTAGCAGAAGGGCCTATGAGAGGGATCTCGACAGAAGAAGTCAGTTGTAGCCCCCTCGTGCTGTTACGTCGGCAGACCAGTCATCGTGGATCAGCAGGGCTCTGTGTGGTAAAAGGGTCCAGGCCAATCGGCAAAATAGGTATAGTGGCCAAAGAAATTGTCCGATAGGTCTCTTAAGCTAACAGTCCGATATGCTCTAGACAGTTAGCGGGCCGCGGCTAGCAGATGGGCATTCAGTGGACGTCGCAGCGGAGGAGCCAGTTGAAAAAAAACCTTGGGCGAATAACGTCGGTAGTCCAGTAGTGATGGGTTGGCGGGGGTCCAGGCCAATTGGCAAAATAGGCATTGTAGTCCAAGGAGTGGATGATGGACCTGTTCGGCTAGCCAGGAGATGGGCCTAGCAAAGGCTAGCTCTAGGCTTATTGGTTCTTGCTTCGGGACAGCGACGTTAGCCAGGAGTGGCCACTCAGATAGCAGCTGGCTAGCTGTGATGATCCAGGTGAAAAGGTTCAGAGCTTGCGGTAGGAATAAGTCCGATTTGCTCTGGTTTGAGTCGCGCTGTGCAGTCTGGTGAGAGCTGTCTGGGCTAAAGGTAGCTGATGACTGCTAGCAGTGGCTAGCTGACTACCTGCTAGTAGCTAGTTAGCTGGCTAGCCTCTGTTGGGGGTTCCGGTTATGAAGTAAAGAAAATAGCAGATCCATACCACATTAGATGAGGCAGATTGCAGGAGAGTATGTTGAAGTTGAGGTTAAGAAAAATGTAAGATAATATATAAAAATATATATACACGATATTAACACGGGACAAGACGAGGATAAAAGATGTATGACTGCTACGCCATCTTGGATCAGTCGTAGATTCAAGCTGTATCACATCTGGCTGTGATTGGGAGTCCCATAGGCCGGTGCAAAATTGGCCCAGCGTTGTCTGGGGTAGGCCGTCATTGTAAATAAGAATTGGTTCTTAACTGACTTGCCTAGTTCAATTTAAAACCCAGACAATGCTGGGCCAATTTTTCTCCGCCCTATGGGACTTCCAACCACGGCCAGATGCGATACAGCCTGGATTTGAACCATTGTGTTTGTAGTGATGCCTCAAGCACTGAGATGCAGTACCTTAGAACACTGTGCCACTTTAATAGCAATACTTGTGTTCAATGAGTCAGACACAGTTACAAAGAAGCCCTTTAAATCATTCAAACCAATTATATTTTCTGATGGGAGACAATATGAGTGTCTATGGGTTTCGCTAGGTTTCTCTTTTCACTTTTAAAGGGAGTTTGTATTTTAGTATCAAAATTGGAAAAACAAGTCAATGATAGAATATAGCAGCAATGCTTCTGATGCATTTAAGTAGTTAGTCCTGCTACCGCTATATAATGGTGTAGTAGTTAGTCCTGTTATATCATTGTGTAGAAGTTAGTCCTGCTACAGCTATATCATGGTGTGGTAGTTAGTCCTGGTATATCATAGTGTAGTAGTTAGTCCCGCTAAAGCTATATCATGGTGTGGTAGTTAGTCCTGGTATATCATGGTGTAATAGTTAGTCCTGATATATAATGGTGTAGTAGTTAGTCCTGCTATATCATTGTGTAGTAGTTAGTCCTGCTACAGCTATATCATGGTGTGGTAGTTAGTCCTGATATATCATGGTGTAATAGTTAGTCCTGATATATAATGGTGTAGTAGTTAGTCCTGCTACAGCTGTATCGTGGTGTAGTAGTTAGTCTTGCTTCAGCTTTATCATGGTTTTGTTATTAGTCCTGTTACAGCTTTATCATAGTGTAGTAGTTCATCCTGCTATATTACGGTGTAGTAGTTAGTCCTGCTACAGCTATATCATGGTGTTGTAGTTAGTTCTGCTACAATTATATCATAGTGTAGTCGTTCTTCCAGCTATATAACTGTGTAGTAGTTAGTCATGCTACAGCGATTTCATGGTGAAGTTGTTTGTCCTGCTATATGATGGTGTAGTAGTTCGTCCCGCTATATCACGGTGTAGGAGTTTTTCCTCCTACAGCTTTATTCTGAGTGTAGTAGTTTGTCCTGCTATATCATGGTGTAGTAGTTAGTCCTGCAACAGCTATGTATTGGTATAGTAGTTTGTCCAGCTATTTCAAGGCGTAGTAGTTAGTCCTGCTACATCTATATCACGGTTAAGTAGGTCGTCCTACTAAGGCTGTATCATGGTGTAGTCGTTAGTCCTGCTCCTGCTATATCATGGTGTAGTAGTTAGTCCAGCTATTTCATGGTGTGGTAGTTGGTCCTGCTGTATCATGGTGTGGTAGTTAGTCCTGCTCCTGCTATATCATGGTGTAGTAGTTAGTCCAGCTATTTCATGGTGTAGTAGTTTGTCCTGCTATATCATGGTGTGGTAGTTAGTCCTGCTCCTGCTATATCATGGTGTAGTAGTTAGTCCAGCTATTTCATGGTGTGGTAGTTAGTCCGTCTCCTGCTATATCATGGTGTAGTAGTTAGTCCAGCTATTTCATGGTGTGGTAGTTAGTCCTGCTCCTGCTATATCATGGTGTAGTAGTTAGTCCAGCTATTTCATGGTGTGGTAGTTGGTCCTGCTGTATCATGGTGGAGTAGGTAGTGCTGCTATGTCATGGTTTGGTTGTTTGTCCTGCTATATCATGGTGTAGGAGTTTGTCCTGCTACAGATATATATTGAGTTTAGAAGTGTGTCCAGCTACTTCATGGTGTAGAAGTTAGTCCTGCTTCAGCTTTATCATGGTGTAGTAGTTAGTCCTACTACAGCTGTATCGTGGTGGAATCATTAGTCCTGCTCCAGATATATCATGTTGTTGTTGTTAGTCCAGCTATAACATGGTGTAGTAGTTAGTCCTGCTATATCTTTGTGCAGTAGTTAGTCCTGCTATATCATGGTTTAGTACTTTGTCCTTCTACATCATTGTGTAGTAGTTAGTCCTCCTTCAGCTATATCACGGTGTAGTAGTTAGTCCTGCTACAGCTATATCATGGTATTGTAGATTGTCCTGCTATATCATGTTGTAGGAATTTGTCCTGCTTCCGCTATAACATGGTGTAGTAGTTAGTCATGCTATATCATGGTGTAGTAGTTAGCACTGGTAAATCATAATGAAGTAGTTAGTCCTGCTATATCATGGTGTAGTAGTTAGTCCTGCTACAATTTTGTCATGGTGTGTTAGTTAGTCATGCTACAGCTATATCATGGTGTAGTAGTTAATCCTGCTGCAGATAAATCATGGTTTAATAGTTAGTCCCGCTACAGCTTTTTAATTTTGTAGTAGTTAGTACTGCTATAACATGGTGTAGTAGTTAGTCCTGCTACTGCTATACCATGGTGTAGTAGTTAGTCCTGCTACAGCTATATCATGGTGTAGTAGTTAGTCCTGCTACAGCTATATCATGGTGTAGTAGTTAGTCCTTCTTCAGCTATTTCATGGTGTTGTAGTTAGTCCTTTTATATCATGGTGTAGGAGTTTGTCCTGCTTCAGCTTTATCTTGGTGTGTTAGTTAGTCCTGCTACAGCTATATCATGGTTTAGTAGTTTGTCCTGCTGCATCTATATCATGATGTAATAGTTAGTCCTGCTATACCATGGTGTGGTAGTTATTCCTGCTCTATCATAGTGTAGTAGTAAGTCCAGCTATATGATGGTGTAGTAGTTCGTTCTGCTATATAATGGTGTAGTAGTTAGTCCTGCTACAGCTATATCACGGTGTAGTAGTTTGTCCTGCTTTGTCATGGTGTATAAGTTAGTCCTGCTACAGCTATATCATGGTGTATTAGTTAGTCCTGCAGAATCAGGGTGTGGTAGTTATTCCAGCTATAACATGATGTAGAAGTTAGTCCTGTTACAGCTTTATCATGGTGTAGTAGTTTGTCCAGTTATTTCATGGTTTAGAAGTTAGTCCAGCTACAGCTATATCATGGTGTGTTAGTTAGTCCTGCTTTTTCATGGTTTGTTAGTTGGTCCTGCTGTATCATGGTGTTGTAGTTAGTTCTGCTGTATATTGGTGTGGTAGTTAATCCTGCTATATCATGGTGTCGTAGTTAGTTCTGCTATATCATGGTGTAGTAGTTAGTCCTGCTATTTCATGGTGTAGTAGTTAGTCCTGCTGTATATTGGTGTGGTAGTTAATCCTGCTATATCATGGTGTCGTAGTTAGTCCTGCTATTTCATGGTGTAGTAGTTAGTCCTGCTGTATATTGGTGTGGTAGTTAATCCTGCTATATCATGGTGTCGTAGTTAGTCCTGCTATTTCATGGTGTAGTAGTTAGTCCTGCTATTTCATGGTGTGGTAGTCTGTCCTGATACAGCTATATCATGGTGTTGTAGTTAGTCCTGCTATTTCATGGTGTAGTAGTTAGTCCTGCTATTTCATGGTGTGGTAGTCTGTCCTGATACAGCTATATCATGGTGTTGTAGTTAGTCCTGCTATTTCATGGTGTAGTAGTTAGTCCTGCTATATCATGGTGTAGTAGTTAGTCCTGCTATATCACGGTGTGGTAGTTAGTCCTGCTATATCATGGTGTAGTAGTTAGTCCTGCTATATCACGGTGTGGTAGTTAGTCCTGCTATATCATGGTGTAGTAGTTAGTCCTGCTATATCATGGTGTGGTAGTTAGTCCTGCTATATCACGGTGTGGTAGTTAGTCCTGCTATATCATGGTGTGGTAGTTAGTCCTGCTATATCATGGTGTAGTAGTTAGTCCTGCTATATCATGGTGTGGTAGTTAGTCCTGCTATATCATGGTGTAGTAGTTAGTCCTGCTCTATCATGGTGTAGTAGTTAGTCCTGCTATATCATGGTGTGATAGTTAGTCCTGCTATATAATGGTGTGGTAGTTAGACCTGCTATATCATGGTGTGGTAGTTAGACCTGCTATGTCATGGTGTGGTAGTTAGTCCTGCTATATCATGGTGTGGTAGTTAGTCCTGCTCTATCATGGTGTAGTAGTTAGTCCTGCTATATCATGGTGTGATAGTTAGTCCTGCTATATAATGGTGTGGTAGTTAGTCCTGCTATATCATGGTGTGGTAGTTAGACCTGCTATGTCATGGTGTGGTAGTTAGTCCTGCTATATCATGGTGTGGTAGTTAGTCTTGATATTTTATGGTGTAGTAGTTAGTCCTGCTATGTCATGGTGTGATAGTTAGTCCTGCTATATAATGGTGTGGTAGTTAGTCCTGCTATATCATGGTGTGGTCGTTAGACCTGCTATATCATGGTGTGGTAGTTAGTCCTGCTATATCATGGTGTGGTAGTTTAGTCTTGATATTTTATGGTGTAACGGCACTGTGAAAGTCGGGATGTGATCCATCAAATGAACTATTCGTATCACGTATTCATGGGAGAAAACATTGATATGGTGCTTTATTGTGAGATTTTAGGGAGTAGGGACAGATCTGAACCAGGGGCTTAGAGCAAAGAGGGCCTGATGGAAGTATGGAAATGTGTGTGTGTGTGTGTGTGTGTGTGTGTGTGTGTGTGTGTGTGTGTGTGTGTGTGTGTGTGTGTGTGTGTGTGTGTGTGTGTGTGTGTGTGTGTGTGTGTGTGTGTGCTTTCTCATCTTGTAAGAAGCCCAAAGTTTTGCCCTCCCTCTTTCTGAATACTTTAGAGAAAGAGAGAAAGAACAGCCACCCTACAACTGATCCCCCTGCTCGTATCATCCGCACCACGTCCTCATCATATCCTACAACACACACACACACGCTCTTATTGATACCCCCATTCTAAATCATACTTTCAAATTCTAAAATGTGCTAATTCAGTCTGGAATTCAATCAAAACTGCAATTGGAATGAGGGACTGTTGATGGGAAAGAGACAACGACTACATGTTTCTGGAATGCATCAAGGTCATTAACAATGTTAAAAATGTTCAGCAATGTTCAGTATTAATGCACCCAATGAACTGTTTCATAAGCTTTCTGTAAGGATTGTTGAACGTGCTAATTGAATCACGGAAGTTAATGAACTGAATTGAAATTGAACTGGCCTCAACTTTGGTTCACAGAACTCTGGTCATGTTGTGAGATATGTTACGAGATATGTTATGAGATATGAGCTGGAGGAATTGGATTTGTTTTTTTCTCAAATTTTAATTTTATTTTTTTGTGTTAGCTATTTCACCGACAAACACACACACAAGCACACTCACACACCTTTCCTCTTTAAAAAAAATCTTCCACAGACACACACACACACACACACACACACACACACACACACACACACACACACACACACACACACACACACACACACACACACACACACACACACACACACACACACACACACACACACACACACACACACACACCCAGGCAGTGTGATAGGGCACACAACAAACCAGTCGGGATGTTTGGTAAACAACCAAAAAACAACGCTCTGTGCAGGAATATGGCCCGGGAGGAGGCACGCTGGGGTGGTTGATGGGGTCAGAGAGACAGTTAATCACGGAAATGGTTCTGTTAGCCACGACAGCTAAATCAGCACTGAGGCACATGGTACCGCTAGCCACGACTGATGATCCTGCTCATGATGTCATCCCCTCCTCAGAGCGAGCTGGGTGGGGGTTGAGGGGAGGTTCTCTCAAGGTTCTCTGTGCATTGTTCAAGTTAATATATGTCTACCCTTCCTCCACATCTAGATCCCCTATACTGGGGTCTTGAAATAGGCTACAGAATGGCAAGCCGGTGGCTGAAATCAGGTTGGAGGGGGTTAGTGGAAGCCTGACTACCAGTGGACACTTTATATTTCATTTAGATTGACCACATTGGTAAATACGTGTATTTTTTATGCAGATCAACAGCGTTGTAGTTGACAGCTAATAAATGTTGTTTGTGGATTTTTCATGGAGTATCTGCAGCAATTTATACCTGTTTGGCAACAATATAATTACTATAGTAACAACATTCTATTAACAAATCGTCACGTAGTAACTTATTAATTGCTTTGCAATTGCATTTCAATGGAGTTGTGGTGTTTGTTAAGTGGATTAAAGAACCTAATGTAAAGGGATATGGAATTGTGAAAACCTACAAGAGGGTGGCTCTCCAGGAACAGGGTTGGAGAGCCATGCTTATACACTATCCAAGTGTTACCAAATGTAAACACATTGTCTTGGTTCACTGTGATGACGGCTACCTCCACTCTACCAGTTGGCTACACAGCACAACAATGTAGATTAAAAACATTTGCAGCATTGTGTTAAAAAAGTCCCGCTTATATCTGCCGCTTGCTCATGCGTTCTTCGTTCTCGTCTAATCCTGATCTGTCTGTTTACACTTATAAGATCTGGTCAAGATCAATTCACAATGCGTCTTTTAACCGTCTACACCTGCCTGAAAATGTGGACACAATCAGAATGTGGACATGATCTGGATATAGGACACATGTAAGCACCAGGTAGAAACGGGACTAAAATGGCCGCCATAGCCATCTGAACATGGCACAAGTCTACACTGGAGAACAAAGTGTTTATACAGCCATGTTGTCTAAGGGGGCGATAATAGTGGAAGTCTGGTATATTATTGTGGAACGACGAAAAGTTAATTTCTTTCAGATAGCATCACAAACAAGCAATCTCAAAGACCAAGCAAAGCCATATGACTTGTGGGAGATTTTCTCGGGACTTGGAGAACAGAAGGGTGAGTGTCAGCTCTCCTTTCTTATCTCTATCCTCCCAAAAAGAGAGGGTCATACAGAGAATATTCTGCAAGGCTCCTCGAAACTCCCCGCTTCTGGCGAGAGCCTGGTCCGTTAAGAAGGGCCAGTGTTGTGACTTGAAACGAGGATGGAAGGCCATTGGAGGGAATGATTTGGCCAGGCCTCTCACTACAGGCTGGTTCTTTGAAAGCCCCGGTCTACAGAGTGGGCAGAAGGTGCTCCATTGACGTACCAGAGAAAAGAAGGCTCCCATTCGGTCTTTCAGACGCTCCCTTCCAGAGCACAGAGGCTCTTTTGTGGAGCGAAGGAGGCCTCTCTAGATTTTCAGGGGCTGTCGGTGGTGTACAGCAGTAGACCTTTCGGTTGGTGGCCACACACAGATGGGTAAGGGGAGGGGAAGGGAAAAGAGGGAGGGAGGGATGGTGAAGGGTGTGAGACAAAGTCACAGACTCCAGTGCCTCAATGAGTCATTCCGCCCCAGTCTGCTGCAAGAGTGGCCCGTTGTATCAGGGTGGTGGCAGGGTTGCTCGGTCCTCCAGACACCCACTCTTGGCTCACTGCCGCAGCCCAGCAAGCCACCGTGGCTGGGGAAGGCAGGAAGAGGGCCAACAGTGTTCCAAGAAGGGCTTTGTTTAATTGGTAATGAAGCAATTATCCAAACAAGATAATTCTGACAGGCACAGAGACACAATCTGTGTACTTTCTTTTTATGTTGAACCACATCAACCTTGTTTACTGTAATTTAGCTGTCTGTCAGGTGTCAGACAAAATGTCACACACTACAAAATGACAAGATATTGAAGACATAGTAAATACTGATGAGACATACACACATTATCTCTCACTTGGAAAGACCAAAGTGTAAACATTTAATATCAGTCGAGCCAAACACCCTTGGATGAGAGATACATGC
Organism: Oncorhynchus mykiss; assembly: GCF_057628025.1. Classification (NCBI taxonomy): domain Eukaryota; kingdom Metazoa; phylum Chordata; class Actinopteri; order Salmoniformes; family Salmonidae; genus Oncorhynchus; species Oncorhynchus mykiss. The sequence continues at coordinate 13,807,457 of NC_143026.1, read as the reverse complement.
TTGTGTAAGCTGCCGCTCAAATAAATAGATTAGACCTGAGACAAAAGAGAGAGACAGAAAGGGGGAGGCAGAAAGAGAGAGACATAAAGGGAGAGAGGGAGAGGCAGAAAGGGAGAGACATAAAGAGAGAGACATAAAGGGAGAGAGGGAGAGGCAGAAAGAGAGAGACAAAGGGAGAGAGGGAGAGGCAAAAAGGGAGAGAGAGACATAATGGGAGAGACAGAAAGAGAGAGACATAAAGGGCGAGAGGGAGAGGCATAAAGGGAGAGAGAGACACAGAAAGGGAGAGAGAGACAGAAAGGGAGAAAGAGACAGAATGGGAGAGACAGAAAGAGAGGGAGAGACAGAAAGGGAGAGAGAGACAGAATGGGAGCGAGAGACAGAATGGAAGAGACAGAAAGAAAGGGAGAGAGGGAGAGACAGAAAGGGAGAGAGAGACAGAAAGGGAGAGAGAGGCAGAAAGGGAGAGAGAGAGAATGAGAGAGACAGAAAGAGAGGGAGAGACAGAAAGGGAGAGACAGAATGGGAGAGACAGAAAGGGGGAGAGAGAGAATGGGAGAGACAGAAAGAGAGGGAGAGACAGAAAGGGAGAGAGAGACAGAATGGGAGAGACATAAAGAAAGGAAGAGAGGGAGAGACAGAAAGGGAGAGGGAGAGAGACAGAAATAGAGGGAGAGACAGAAAGGGAGAGAGAGACAGAATGGGAGAGAGAGACAGAATGGGAGAGACAGAAAGAGAGGGAGAGACAGAAAGGGAGAGGGAGAGAGACAGAAAGAGAGGGAGAGAGAAAGGGAGAGAGAGACAGAATGGTAGAGACAGAAAGAAAGGGAGAGAGGGAGAGACAGAAAGGGAGAGGGAGAGACAGATGGGGAGACAGATAGAGAGAGAGAGAGATAGAGAGAGAGAGGGAGGGAGATGTAGAGAGAGACAGAAATAGAGACAGAAAAGGAGAGAGGGAGAGAGAGATAAAGAAAGGAAAATCCCCACCACCAGTTCATCCATCTGCCAGCTCCTGAGCCTGCTCCCCTGCTCTATACATGCAGACACACACCCTGCCCACCCCCCACTGCCCCACAGTCTCAATAAAATAAAGAAGGCCACTATGGCCACGTGTCTGTTCAATATAGCCGGACAGCTGACACACACCACCCCCAGACAGCTGACACACACAACCCCCAGCCAGAAGGCCTCATTAACCCCCACTGGGCAATAGGCTGAAGACACACACACACACACAAAACATTGAATGATATTTTAAATCAACAGTGTGTAGCAATAGCATCGCAATAAGACGTATGGATTTTCTGGGTTCAGTATCCTAAGTGTTTTTATGTGTGTATGTGTGTGTGTTTGTGTGTATGTGTGTGTGTGCACATGTGACTGCATGCATACTTGCGTGGGTGTGTTGCTTGTGTGAGTGTGTGTGAAAGAGAACTCTTCTCTGCTTCCCTTCCCAATCCCCCCTGAATTGCAGTGAAAATTGTTATTTAATAGACAATTACATTAAGAACACTGTATTCAGCTTCAGTCGGATGAAGACAGCTTTAGAAGACTGTAATCAGCTTCAGTGGGATGAAGACAGCTTTAGAAGACTGTAATCAGCTTCAGTGGGATTAAGACAGTTTTAGAAGACTGTAATCAGCTTTAGTGGGATGAAGACAACTAGAGAACACTGTAATCAGCTTCAGTGGGATGAAGACAGTTTTAGAAGACTGTAATCAGCTTCAATGGGATGAAGACAGCTTTAGAAGACTGTAATCAGCTTCAGTGGGATGAAGACATCTTTAGAAGAAAATAATTTACTTCAGTGGGATGAAGACAGCTTTAGAAGAAAATAATCAGCTTCAGTGGAATGAAGACAGCTTTAGAAGACTGTAATCAGCTTCAGTGGGATGAAGACATCTTTAGAAGAAAATAATCAGCTTCAGTGGGATGAAGACAGCTTTAGAAGAAAATAATCAGCTTCAGTAGGATGAAGACAGTTTTAGAAGACGGTAATCAGCTTCAGTGGGATGAAGACAGCTTTAGAAGACTGTAATAAGCTTCAGTGGGATGAAGACAGCTTTAGAAGACTGTAATCAGCTTCAGTGGGATTAAGACAGCTTTAGAAGAAAATAATCAGCTTCAGTAGGATGAAGACAGTTTTAGAAGACTGTAATCAGCTTCAGTGGGATGAAGACAGCTTTAGAAGACTGTTCTCAGCTTTAGTGGGATGAAGACAACTAGAGAACACTGTAATCAGCTTCAGTGGGATGAAGACAGTTTTAGAAGACTGTAATCAGCTTCAGTGGGATGAAGACAGCTTTAGAAGACTGAAATCAGCTTCATTGGAATGAAGACATCTTTAGAAGAAAATAATTTACTTCAGTGGGATGAAGACAGCTTTAGAAGAAAATAATCAGCTTCAGTGGAATGAAGACAGCTTTAGAAGACTGTAATCAGCTTCAGTGGGATGAAGACACCTTTAGAAGACAAGAATCAGCTTCAGTGGGATGAAGACAGCTTTAGAAGAAAATAATCAGCTTCAGTAGGATGAAGACAGTTTTAGAAGACTGTAATCGGCTTCAATGGGATGAAGACAGCTTTAGAAGACTATAATCAGCTTCAGTGGGATGAAGACAGCTTTAGAAGACTGTAATCAGGTTCAGTGGGATGAAGACAGCTTTAGAAGAATGTAATCAGCTTCAGTGGGATGAAGACAGCTTTAGAAGACTGTAATCAGCTTCAGTGGGATGAAGACAGCTTTAGAAGACTGTAATCAGCTTCAGTGGGATGAAGACATCTTTAGAAGAAAATAATTTGCTTCAGTGGGATGAAGACAGCTTTAGAAGAAAATAACCACCTTCAGTGAAATGAAGACAGCTTTAGAAGACTGTAATCAGCTTCAGTGGGATGAAGACATCTTTAGAAGAAAATAATCAGTTTCAGTGGGATGAAGACAGCTTCAGAAGAATGTAATCAGCTTCAGTGGGATGAAGACAGCTAGAGAAGACTGTAATCAGCTTCAGTGGGATGAAGACAGTTTTAGAAGAATGTAATCAGCTTCAGTGGGATGAAGACAGCTAGAGAAGACTGTAATCAGCTTCAGTGGGATGAAGACAGTTTTAGAAGACTGTAATCAGCTTCAGTGGGATGAAGACAGCTTTAGAAGACTGTAATCAGCTTCAGTGGGATGAAGACAGCTTTAGAAGACTGTAATCAGCTTCCGTGGGATGAAGACAGCTTTAGAAGACTGTAATCAGCTTCCATGGGATGAAGACAGCTTTAGAAGACTGTGATCAGCTTCAGTGGAATGAAGACAGCTTTAGAAGACTGTAATCAGCTTCAGTGGGATGAAGACAGCTTTAGAAGACTGTAATCAGCTTCAGTGGGATGAAGACAGCTTTAGAAGACTGTAATCAGCTTTAGTGGGATGAAGATAGTTTTAGAAGACTGTAATCAGCTTCAGTGGGATGAAGACAGCTTTAGAAGACTGTAATCATCTTCAGTGGGATGAAGACAGCTTTAGAAGACTGTAATCAGCTTCAGTGGGATTAAGACAGTTTTAGAAGAATGTAATCAGCTTCAGTGGGATGAAGACAGCTAGAGAAGACTGTAATCAGCTTCAGTGGGATGAAGACAGTTTTAGAAGACTGTAATCAGCTTCAGTGGGATGAAGACAGCTTTAGAAGACTGTAATCAGCTTCAGTGGGATGAAGACAGCTTTAGAAGACTGTAATCAGCTTCAGTGGGATGAAGACAGCTTTAGAAGACTGTAATCAGCTTCAGTGGGATGAAGACATCTTTAGAAGAAAATAATTTGCTTCAGTGGGATGAAGACAGCTTTAGAAGAAAATAACCACCTTCAGTGAAATGAAGACAGCTTTAGAAGACTGTAATCAGCTTCAGTGGGATGAAGACATCTTTAGAAGAAAATAATCAGTTTCAGTGGGATGAAGACAGCTTCAGAAGAAAATAATCAGCTTCAGTAGGATGAAGACAGTTTTAGAAGACTGTAATCGGCTTCAGTGGGTTGAAGACAGCTTTAGAAGTCTATAATCAGCTTCAGTGGGATGAAGACAGCTTTAGAAGACTGTAATCAGCTTCAGTGGGATGAAGACAGCTTTAGAAGAATGTAATCAGCTTCAGTGGGATGAAGACAGCTTTAGAAGACTGTAATCAGCTTCAGTGGGATGAAGACAGCTTTAGAAGACTGTAATCAGCTTCAGTGGGATGAAGACATCTTTAGAATAAAATAATTTGCTTCAGTGGGATGAAGACAGCTTTAGAAGAAAATAACCACCTTCAGTGAAATGAAGACAGCTTTAGAAGACTGTAATCAGCTTCAGTGGGATGAAGACATCTTTAGAAGAAAATAATCAGTTTCAGTGGGATGAAGACAGCTTCAGAAGAAAATAATCAGCTTCAGTAGGATGAAGACAGTTTTAGAAGACTGTAATCGGCTTCAGTGGGATGAAGACAGCTTTAGAAGACTGTAATCAGCTTCAGTGGGATGAAGAGAGCTTTAGAAGACTGTAATCAGCTTCAGTGGGATGAAGACAGCTTTAGAAGACTGTAATCAGCTTCAGTGGGATGAAGACAGCTTTAGAAGACTGTAATCAGCTTCAGTGGGATGAAGGCATCTTTAGAAGACTGTAATCAGCTTCCATGGGATGAAGACAGTTTTAGAAGACTGTAATCAGCTTCAGTGGGATGAAGACAGCTTTAGAAGACTGTAATCAGCTTCAGTGGGATGAAGACAGCTTTAGAAGACTGTAATCGGCTTCCGTGGGATGAAGACAGCTTTAGAAGACTGTAATCAGCTTCCATGGGATGAAGACAGCTTTAGAAGACTGTGATCAGCTTCAGTGGGATGAAGACAGCTTTAGAAGACTGTAATCAGCTTCAGTGGGATGAAGACAGCTTTAGAAGACTGTAATCAGCTTCAGTGGGATGAAGACAGCTTTAGAAGACTGTAATCAGCTTTAGTGGGATGAAGATAGTTTTAGAAGACTGTAATCAGCTTCAGTGGGATGAAGACAGCTTTAGAAGACTGTAATCATCTTCAGTGGGATGAAGACAGCTTTAGAAGACTGTAATCAGCTTCAGTGGGATTAAGACAGTTTTAGAAGACTGTAATCAGCTTCAGTGGGATGAAGACAGCTAGAGAAGACTGTAATCAGCTTCAGTGGGATGAAGACAGTTTTAGAAGACTGTAATCAGCTTCAGTGGGATGAAGACAGCTTTAGAAGACTGTAATCAGCTTCAGTGGGATGAAGACAGCTTTAGAAGACTGTAATCAGCTTCAGTGGGATGAAGACAGCTTTAGAAGACTAATCAGCTTCAGTGGGATGAAGACATCTTTAGAAGAAAATAATTTGCTTCAGTGGGATGAAGACAGCTTTAGAAGAAAATAACCACCTTCAGTGAAATGAAGACAGCTTTAGAAGACTGTAATCAGCTTCAGTGGGATGAAGACACCTTTAGAAGAAAATAATCAGTTTCAGTGGGATGAAGACAGCTTCAGAAGAAAATAATCAGCTTCAGTAGGATGAAGACAGTTTTAGAAGACTGTAATCGGCTTCAGTGGGATGAAGACAGCTTTAGAAGACTGTAATCAGCTTCAGTGGGATGAAGAGAGCTTTAGAAGACTGTAATCAGCTTCAGTGGGATGAAGACAGCTTTAGAAGACTGTAATCAGCTTCAGTGGGATGAAGACAGCTTTAGAAGACTGTAATCAGCTTCAGTGGGATGAAGACAGCTTTAGAAGACTGTAATCATTTTCCATGGGATGAAGACAGTTTTAGAAGACTGTAATCAGCTTCAGTGGGATGAAGACAGCTTTAGAAGACTGTAATCAGCTTCAGTGGGATGAAGACAGCTTTAGAAGACTGTAATCAGCTTCCGTGGGATGAAGACAGCTTTAGAAGACTGTAATCAGCTTCCATGGAATGAAGACAGCTTTAGAAGACTGTGATCAGCTTCAGTGGGATGAAGACAGCTTTAGAAGACTGTAATCAGCTTCAGTGGGATGAAGACAGCTTTAGAAGACTGTAATCAGCTTCAGTGGGATGAAGACAGCTTTAGAAGACTGTAATCAGCTTTAGTGGGATGAAGATTGTTTTAGAAGACTGTAATCAGCTTCAGTGGGATGAAGACAGCTTTAGAAGACTGTAATCATCTTCAGTGGGATGAAGACAGCTTTAGAAGACTGTAATCAGCTTCAGTGGGATTAAGACAGTTTTAGAAGACTGTAATCAGCTTCAGTGGGATGAAGACAGCTTTAGAAGACTGTAATCAGCTTCAGTGGGATGAAGACAGCTTTAGAAGACTGTAATCAGCTTCAGTGGGATGAAGACAGCTTTAGAAGACTGTAATCAGCTTCAGTGGGATGAAGACAGCTTTAGAAGACTGTAATCAGCTTCTGTGGGATGAAGACAGCTTTAGAAGACTGTAATCAGCATCCCTGGGATGAAGACAGCTTTAGAAGACTGTAATCAGCTTCAGTGGGATGAAGACAGCTTTAGAAGACTGTAATCAGCTTCAGTGGGATGAAGACAGCTTTAGAAGACTGTAATCAGCTTCAATGGGATGAAGACAACTTTAGAATACTGTAATCAGCTTCAGTGGGATGAAGACAGCTTTAGAAGACTGTAATCAGCTTCAGTGGGATGAAGACAGCTTTAGAAGACTGTAATCAGCTTCAGTGGGATGAAGACAGCTTTAGAAGACTGTAATCAGCTTCAGTGGGATGAAGACAGCTTTAGAAGACTGTAATCAGCTTCAGTGGGATGAAGACATCTTTAGAATAAAATAATTTGCTTCAGTGGGATGAAGACAGATTTAGAAGGAAATAACCAGCTTCAGTGGAATGAAGACAGCTTTAGAAGACTGTTATCAGCTTCAGTGGGATGAAGACAGCTTTAGAATACTGTAATCAGCTTCAGTGGGATGAAGACAGCTTTATAAGACTGTAATCAGCTTTAGTGGGATGAAGATAGTTTTAGAAGACTGTAATCAGCTTCAGTGGGATGAAGACAGCTTTAGAAGACTGTAATCATCTTCAGTGGGATGAAGACAGCTTTAGAAGACTGTAATCAGCTTCAGTGGGATTAAGACAGTTTTAGAAGAATGTAATCAGCTTCAGTGGGATGAAGACAGCTAGAGAAGACTGTAATCAGCTTCAGTGGGATGAAGACAGTTTTAGAAGACTGTAATCAGCTTTAGTGGGATGAAGACAGCTTTAGAAGACTGTAATCAGCTTCAGTGGGATGAAGACAGCTTTAGAAGACTGTAATCAGCTACAGTGGGATGAAGACAGCTTTAGAAGACTGTAATCAGCTTCAGTGGGATGAAGACAGCTTTAGAAGACTGTAATCAGCTTCTGTGGGATGAAGACAGCTTTAGAAGACTGTAATCAGCATCCATGGGATGAAGACAGCTTTAGAAGACTGTAATCAGCTTCAGTGGGATGAAGACAGCTTTAGAAGACTGTAATCAGCTTCAGTGGGATGAAGACAGCTTTAGAAGACTGTAATCAGCTTCAGTGGGATGAAGACATCTTTAGAAGAAAATAATTTGCTTCAGTGGGATGAAGACAGCTTTAGAAGAAAATAACCAGCTTCAGTGGAATGAAGACAGCTTTAGAAGACTGTAATCAGCTTCAGTGGGATGAAGACATCTTTAGAAGAAAATAATCAGTTTCAGTGGGATGAAGACAGCTTTAGAAGAAAATAATCAGCTTCAGTAGGATGAAGACAGTTTTAGAAGACTGTAATCGGCTTCAGTGGGATGAAGACAGCTTTAGAAGACTGTAATCAGCTTCAGTGGGATGAAGAGAGCTTTAGAAGACTGTAATCAGCTTCAGTGGGATGAAGACAGCTTTAGAAGACTGTAATCAGCTTCAGTGGGATGAAGACAGCTTTAGAAGACTGTAATCAGCTTCCGTGGGATGAAGACAGCTTTAGAAGACTGTAATCAGCTTCCATGGGATGAAGACAGCTTTAGAAGACTGTAATCAGCTTCAGTGGGATGAAGACAGCTTTAGAAGACTGTAATCAGCTTCAGTGGGATGAAGACAGCTTTAGAAGACTGTAATCAGCTTCAGTGGGATGAAGACAGCTTTAGAAGACTGTAATCAGCTTCAGTGGGATGAAGACAGCTTTAGAAGACTGTAATCAGCTTCAGTGGGATGAAGAGATCTTTAGAAGACTGTAATCAGCTTCAGTGGGATGAAGACAGCTTTAGAAGACTGTAATCAGCTTCAGTGGGATGAAGACAGCTTTAGAAGACTGTAATCAGCTTCAGTGGGATGAAGACAGCTTTAGAAGACTGTAATCAGCTTCAGTGGGATGAAGACAGCTTTAGAAGACTGTAATCAGCTTTAGTGGGATGAAGATAGTTTTAGAAGACTGTAATCAGCTTCAGTGGGATGAAGACAGCTTTAGAAGACTGTAATCATCTTCAGTGGGATGAAGACAGCTTTAGAAGACTGTAATCAGCTTCAGTGGGATTAAGACAGTTTTAGAAGAATGTAATCAGCTTCAGTGGGATGAAGACAGCTAGAGAAGACTGTAATCAGCTTCAGTGGGATGAAGACAGTTTTAGAAGACTGTAATCAGCTTCAGTGGGATGAAGACAGCTTTAGAAGACTGTAATCAGCTTCGGTGGGATGAAGACAGCTTTAGAAGACTGTAATCAGCTTCAGTGGGATGAAGACAGCTTTCGAAGACTGTAATCAGCTTCAGTGGGATGAAGACAGCTTTAGAAGACTGTAATCAGCTTCTGTGGGATGAAGACAGCTTTAGAAGACTGTAATCAGCATCCATGGGATGAAGACAGCTTTAGAAGACTGTAATCAGCTTTAGTGGGATGAAGACAGCTTTAGAAGACTGTAATCAGCTTCAGTGGGATGAAGACAGCTTTAGAAGACTGTAATCAGCTTCAGTGGGATGAAGACAGCTTTAGAAGACTGGAATCAGCTTCAGTGGGATGAAGACAGCTTTAGAAGACTGTAATCAGCTTCAGTGGAATGAAGATAGTTTTAGAAGACTGTAATCAGCTTCAGTGGGATGAAGACAGCTTTAGAAGACTGTAATCATCTTCAGTGGGATGAAGACAGCTTTAGAAGACTGTAATCAGCTTCAGTGGGATGAAGAAAGCTTTAGAAGACTGTAATCAGCTTCAGTGGGATGAAGACAGCTTTAGAAGACTGTAATCAGCTTCAGTGGGATGAAGACAGCTTTAGAAGACTGTAATCAGCTTCAGTGGGATGAAGACAGCTTTAGAAGACTGTAATCAGCTTCAGTGGGATGAAGACATCTTTAGAAGAAAATAATTTGCTTCAGTGGGATGAAGACAGCTTTAGAAGAAAATAACCAGCTTCAGTGGAATGAAGACAGCTTTTGAAGACTGTAATCAGCTTCAGTGGGATAAAGACATCTTTAGAAGAAAATAATCAGTTTCAGTGGGATGAAGACAGCTTTAGAAGAAAATATTCAGCTTCAGTAGGATGAAGACAGTTTTAGAAGACTGTAATCGGCTTCAGTGGGATGAAGACAGCTTTAGAAGACTGTAATCAGCTTCAGTGGGATGAAGAGATATTTAGAAGACTGTAATCAGCTTCAGTGGGATGAAGACAGCTAGAGAAGACTGTTATCAGCTTCAGTGGGATGAAGACAGCTTTAGAAGACTGTAATCAGCTTCAGTGGGATGAAGACAGCTTTAGAAGACTGTAATCAGCTTCCGTGGGATGAAGACAGCTTTAGAAGACTGTAATCAGCTTCCATGGGACGAAGACAGCTTTAGAAGACTGTAATCAGCTTCAGTGGGATGAAGACAGCTTTAGAAGACTGTAATCAGCTTCAGTGGGATGAAGACAGCTTTAGAAGACTGTAATCATCTTCAGTGGGATGAAGACAGCTTTAGAAGACTGTAATCAGCTTCAGTGGGATTAAGACAGTTTTAGAAGAATGTAATCAGCTTCAGTGGGATGAAGACAGCTAGAGAAGACTGTAATCAGCTTCAGTGGGATGAAGACAGTTTTAGAAGACTGTAATCAGCTTCAGTGGGATGAAGACAGCTTTAGAAGACTGTAATCAGCTTCGGTGGGATGAAGACAGCTTTAGAAGACTGTAATCAGCTTCAGTGGGATGAAGACAGCTTTAGAAGACTGTAATCAGCTTCAGTGGGATGAAGACAGCTTTAGAAGACTGTAATCAGCTTCTGTGGGATGAAGACAGCTTTAGAAGACTGTAATCAGCATCCATGGGATGAAGACAGCTTTAGAAGACTGTAATCAGCTTTAGTGGGATGAAGACAGCTTTAGAAGACTGTAATCAGCTTCAGTGGGATGAAGACAGCTTTAGAAGACTGTAATCAGCTTCAGTGGGATGAAGACAGCTTTAGAAGACTGGAATCAGCTTCAGTGGGATGAAGACAGCTTTAGAAGACTGTAATCAGCTTCAGTGGAATGAAGATAGTTTTAGAAGACTGTAATCAGCTTCAGTGGGATGAAGACAGCTTTAGAAGACTGTAATCATCTTCAGTGGGATGAAGACAGCTTTAGAAGACTGTAATCAGCTTCAGTGGGATGAAGAAAGCTTTAGAAGACTGTAATCAGCTTCAGTGGGATGAAGACAGCTTTAGAAGACTGTAATCAGCTTCAGTGGGATGAAGACAGCTTTAGAAGACTGTAATCAGCTTCAGTGGGATGAAGACAGCTTTAGAAGACTGTAATCAGCTTCAGTGGGATGAAGACATCTTTAGAAGAAAATAATTTGCTTCAGTGGGATGAAGACAGCTTTAGAAGAAAATAACCAGCTTCAGTGGAATGAAGACAGCTTTTGAAGACTGTAATCAGCTTCAGTGGGATAAAGACATCTTTAGAAGAAAATAATCAGTTTCAGTGGGATGAAGACAGCTTTAGAAGAAAATATTCAGCTTCAGTAGGATGAAGACAGTTTTAGAAGACTGTAATCGGCTTCAGTGGGATGAAGACAGCTTTAGAAGACTGTAATCAGCTTCAGTGGGATGAAGAGAGATTTAGAAGACTGTAATCAGCTTCAGTGGGATGAAGACAGCTAGAGAAGACTGTTATCAGCTTCAGTGGGATGAAGACAGCTTTAGAAGACTGTAATCAGCTTCAGTGGGATGAAGACAGCTTTAGAAGACTGTAATCAGCTTCCGTGGGATGAAGACAGCTTTAGAAGACTGTAATCAGCTTCCATGGGACGAAGACAGCTTTAGAAGACTGTAATCAGCTTCAGTGGGATGAAGACAGCTTTAGAAGACTGTAATCAGCTTCAGTGGGATGAAGACAGCTTTAGAAGACTGTAATCAGCTTCAGTGGGATGAAGACAGCTTTAGAAGACTGTAATCAGCTTCAGTGGGATGAAGACAGCTTTAGAAGACTGTAATCAGCTTCAGTGGGATGAAGACAGCTTTAGAAGACTGTAATCAGCTTTAGTGGGATGAAGATAGTTTTAGAAGACTGTAATCAGCTTCAGTGGGATGAAGACAGCTTTAGAAGACTGTAATCATCTTCAGTGGGATGAAGACAGCTTTAGAAGACTGTAATCAGCTTCAGTGGGATTAAGACAGTTTTAAAAGAATGTAATCAGCTTCAGTGGGATGAAGACAGCTAGAGAAGACTGTAATCAGCTTCAGTGGGATGAAGACAGTTTTAGAAGACTGTAATCAGCTTCAGTGGGATGAAGACAGCTTTAGAAGACTGTAATCAGCTTCGGTGGGATGAAGACAGCTTTAGAAGACTGTAATCAGCTTCAGTGGGATGAAGACAGCTTTAGAAGACTGTAATCAGCTTCAGTGGGATGAAGACAGCTTTAGAAGACTGTAATCAGCTTCTGTGGGATGAAGACAGCTTTAGAAGACTGTAATCAGCTTTAGTGGGATGAAGACAGCTTTAGAAGACTGTAATCAGCTTCAGTGGGATGAAGACAGCTTTAGAAGACTGTAATCAGCTTCAGTGGGATGAAGACAGCTTTAGAATACTGTAATCAGCTTCAGTGGGATGAAGACAGCTTTAGAAGACTGTAATCAGCTTCCGTGGGATGAAGACAGCTTTAGAAGACTGTAATCAGCTTCCATGGGATGAAGACCGCTTTAGAAGACTGTAATCAGCTTCAGTGGGATGAAGACAGCTTTAGAAGACTGTAATCAGCTTCAGTGGGATGAAGACAGCTTTAGAAGACTGTAATCAGCTTCAGTGGGATGAAGACAGCTTTAGAAGACTGTAATCAGCTTCAGTGGGATGAAGACAGCTAGAGAAGACTATAATCAGCTTCAGTGGGATGAAGACAGCTTTAGAAGACTGTAATCAGCTTCAGTGGGATGAAGACAGCTTTAGAAGACTGTAATCAGCTTCAGTGGGATGAAGACAGCTTTAGAAGACTGTAATCAGCTTCAGTGGGATGAAGACAGCTTTAGAAGACTGTAATCAGCTTCAGTGGGATGAAGACAGCTTTAGAAGACTGTAATCAGCTTTAGTGGGATGAATATAGTTTTAGAAGACTGTAATCAGCTTCAGTGGGATGAAGACAGCTTTAGAAGACTGTAATCATCTTCAGTGGGATGAAGACAGCTTTAGAAGACTGTAATCAGCTTCAGTGGGATTAAGACAGTTTTAGAAGAATGTAATCAGCTTCAGTGGGATGAAGACAGCTAGAGAAGACTGTAATCAGCTTCAGTGGGATGAAGACAGTTTTAGAAGACTGTAATCAGCTTCAGTGGGATGAAGACAGCTTTAGAAGACTGTAATCAGCTTCGGTGGGATGAAGACAGCTTTAGAAGACTGTAATCAGCTTCAGTGGGATGAAGACAGCTTTAGAAGACTGTAATCAGCTTCAGTGGGATGAAGACAGCTTTAGAAGACTGTAATCAGCTTCTGTGGGATGAAGACAGCTTTAGAAGACTGTAATCAGCATCCATGGGATGAAGACAGCTTTAGAAGACTGTAATCAGCTTTAGTGGGATGAAGACAGCTTTAGAAGACTGTCATCAGCTTCAGTGGGATGAAGACAGCTTTAGAAGACTGTAATCAGCTTCAGTGGGATGAAGACAGCTTTAGAAGACTGGAATCAGCTTCAGTGGGATGAAGACAGCTTTAGAAGACTGTAATCAGCTTCAGTGGGATGAAGATAGTTTTAGAAGACTGTAATCAGCTTCAGTGGGATGAAGACAGCTTTAGAAGACTGTAATCATCTTCAGTGGGATGAAGACAGCTTTAGAAGACTGTAATCAGCTTCAGTGGGATGAAGAAAGCTTTAGAAGACTGTAATCAGCTTCAGTGGGATGAAGACAGCTTTAGAAGACTGTAATCAGCTTCAGTGGGATGAAGACAGCTTTAGAAGACTGTAATCAGCTTCAGTGGGATGAAGACAGCTTTAGAAGACTGTAATCAGCTTCAGTGGGATGAAGACATCTTTAGAAGAAAATAATTTGCTTCAGTGGGATGAAGACAGCTTTAGAAGAAAATAACCAGCTTCAGTGGAATGAAGACAGCTTTTGAAGACTGTAATCAGCTTCAGTGGGATGAAGACATCTTTAGAAGACTGTAATCAGCTTCAGTGGGATGAAGACAGCTTTAGAAGACTGTAATCAGCTTCAGTGGGATGAAGACAGCTTTAGAAGACTGTAATCAGCTTCAGTGGGATGAAGACAGCTTTAGAAGACTGTAATCAGCTTCAGTGGGATGAAGACAGCTTTAGAAGACTGTAATCAGCTTCCGTGGGATGAAGACAGCTTTAGAAGACTGTAATCAGCTTCCATGGGATGAAGACCGCTTTAGAAGACTGTAATCAGCTTCAGTGGGATGAAGACAGCTTTAGAAGACTGTAATCAGCTTCAGTGGGATGAAGACAGCTTTAGAAGACTGTAATCAGCTTCAGTGGGATGAAGACAGCTTTAGAAGACTGTAATCAGCTTCAGTGGGATGAAGACAGCTAGAGAAGACTATAATCAGCTTCAGTGGGATGAAGACAGCTTTAGAAGACTGTAATCAGCTTCAGTGGGATGAAGACAGCTTTAGAAGACTGTAATCAGCTTCAGTGGGATGAAGACAGCTTTAGAAGACTGTAATCAGCTTCAGTGGGATGAAGACAGCTTTAGAAGACTGTAATCAGCTTCAGTGGGATGAAGACAGCTTTAGAAGACTGTAATCAGCTTTAGTGGGATGAATATAGTTTTAGAAGACTGTAATCAGCTTCAGTGGGATGAAGACAGCTTTAGAAGACTGTAATCATCTTCAGTGGGATGAAGACAGCTTTAGAAGACTGTAATCAGCTTCAGTGGGATTAAGACAGTTTTAGAAGAATGTAATCAGCTTCAGTGGGATGAAGACAGCTAGAGAAGACTGTAATCAGCTTCAGTGGGATGAAGACAGTTTTAGAAGACTGTAATCAGCTTCAGTGGGATGAAGACAGCTTTAGAAGACTGTAATCAGCTTCGGTGGGATGAAGACAGCTTTAGAAGACTGTAATCAGCTTCAGTGGGATGAAGACAGCTTTAGAAGACTGTAATCAGCTTCAGTGGGATGAAGACAGCTTTAGAAGACTGTAATCAGCTTCTGTGGGATGAAGACAGCTTTAGAAGACTGTAATCAGCATCCATGGGATGAAGACAGCTTTAGAAGACTGTAATCAGCTTTAGTGGGATGAAGACAGCTTTAGAAGACTGTCATCAGCTTCAGTGGGATGAAGACAGCTTTAGAAGACTGTAATCAGCTTCAGTGGGATGAAGACAGCTTTAGAAGACTGGAATCAGCTTCAGTGGGATGAAGACAGCTTTAGAAGACTGTAATCAGCTTCAGTGGGATGAAGATAGTTTTAGAAGACTGTAATCAGCTTCAGTGGGATGAAGACAGCTTTAGAAGACTGTAATCATCTTCAGTGGGATGAAGACAGCTTTAGAAGACTGTAATCAGCTTCAGTGGGATGAAGAAAGCTTTAGAAGACTGTAATCAGCTTCAGTGGGATGAAGACAGCTTTAGAAGACTGTAATCAGCTTCAGTGGGATGAAGACAGCTTTAGAAGACTGTAATCAGCTTCAGTGGGATGAAGACAGCTTTAGAAGACTGTAATCAGCTTCAGTGGGATGAAGACATCTTTAGAAGAAAATAATTTGCTTCAGTGGGATGAAGACAGCTTTAGAAGAAAATAACCAGCTTCAGTGGAATGAAGACAGCTTTTGAAGACTGTAATCAGCTTCAGTGGGATGAAGACATCTTTAGAAGAAAATAATCAGTTTCAGTGGGATGAAGATAGTTTTAGAAGAAAATATTCAGCTTCAGTAGGATGAAGACAGTTTTAGAAGACTGTAATCGGCTTCAGTGGGATGAAGACAGCTTTAGAAGACTGTAATCAGCTTCAGTGGGATGAAGAGAGCTTTAGAAGACTGTAATCAGCTTCAGTGGGATGAAGACAGCTAGAGAAGACTGTTATCAGCTTCAGTGGGATGAAGACAGCTTTAGAAGACTGTAATCAGCTTCCGTGGGATGAAGACAGCTTTAGAAGACTGTAATCAGCTTCCATGGGACGAAGACAGCTTTAGAAGACTGTAATCAGCTTCAGTGGGATGAAGACTGCTTTAGAAGACTGTAATCAGCTTCAGTGGGATGAAGACAGCTTTAGAAGACTGTAATCAGCTTCAGTGGGATGAAGACAGCTTTAGAAGACTGTAATCAGCTTCAGTGGGATGAAGACAGCTTTAGAAGACTGTAATCAGCTTTAGTGGGATGAAGATAGTTTTAGAAGACTGTAATCAGCTTCAGTGGGATGAAGACAGCTTTAGAAGACTGTAATCATCTTCAGTGGGATGAAGACAGCTTTAGAAGACTGTAATCAGCTTCAGTGGGATTAAGACAGCTTTAGAAGAATGTAATCAGCTTCAGTGGGATGAAGACAGCTAGAGAAGACTGTAATCAGCTTCAGTGGGATGAAGACAGTTTTAGAAGACTGTAATCAGCTTCAGTGGGATGAAGACAGCTTTAGAAGACTGTAATCAGCTTCGGTGGGATGAAGACAGCTTTAGAAGACTGTAATCAGCTTCAGTGGGATGAAGACAGCTTTAGAAGACTGTAATCAGCTTCAGTGGGATGAAGACAGCTTTAGAAGACTGTAATCAGCTTCTGTGGGATGAAGACAGCTTTAGAAGACTGTAATCAGCTTTAGTGGGATGACGACAGCTTTAGAAGACTGTAATCAGCTTCAGTGGGATGAAGACAGCTTTAGAAGACTGTAATCAGCTTCAGTGGGATGAAGATATCTTTAGAAGAAAATAATCAGTTTCAGTGGGATGAAGACAGCTTTAGAAGAAAATAATCAGCTTCAGTGGGATGAAGACAGCTTTAGAAGACTGTAATCAGCTTCAGTGGGATGAAGATAGTTTTAGAAGACTGTAATCAGCTTCAGTGGGATGAAGACAGCTTTAGAAGACTGTAATCATCTTCAGTGGGATGAAGACAGCTTTAGAAGACTGTAATCAGCTTCAGTAGGATTAAGACAGTTTTAGAAGAATGTAATCAGCTTCAGTGGGATGAAGACAGCTAGAAAAGACTGTAATCAGCTTCAGTGGGATGAAGACAGTTTTAGAAGACTGTAATCAGCTTCAGTGGGATGAAGACAGCTTTAGAAGACTGTAATCAGCTTCAGTGGGATGAAGACAGCTTTAGAAGACTGTAATCAGCTTCAGTGGGATGAAGACATCTTTAGAAGAAAATAATCAGTTTCAGTGGGATGAAGACAGCTTTAGAAGAAAATAATCAGCTTCAGTAGGATGAAGACAGTTTTAGAAGACTGTAATCAGCTTCAGTGGGATGAAGACAGCTTTAGAAGACTGTAATCAGCTTCAGTGGAATGAAGACAGCTTTAGAAGACTGTAATCAGCTTCAGTGGGATGAAGACAGCTTTAGAAGACTGTAATCAGCTTCAGTGGGATGAAGACAGCTTTAGAAGACTGTAATCAGCTTCCATGGGATGAAGACAGCTTTAGAAGACTGTAATCAGCTTCAGTGGGATGAAGACAGCTTTAGAAGACTGTAATCAGCTTCTGTGGGATGAAGACAGCTTTAGAAGAAAATAATCAGCTTCAGTGGAATGAAGACAGCTAGAGAAGACTGTTATCAGCTTCAGTGGGATGAAGACAGCTTTAGAAGACTGTAATCAGCTTCCGTGGGATGAAGACAGCTTTAGAAGACTGTAATCAGCTTCCATGGGACGAAGACAGCTTTAGAAGACTGTAATCAGCTTCAGTGGGATGAAGACTGCTTTAGAAGACTGTAATCAGCTTCAGTGGGATGAAGACAGCTTTAGAAGACTGTAATCAGCTTCAGTGGGATGAAGACAGCTTTAGAAGACTGTAATCAGCTTCAGTGGGATGAAGACAGCTTTAGAAGACTGTAATCAGCTTTAGTGGGATGAAGATAGTTTTAGAAGACTGTAATCAGCTTCAGTGGGATGAAGACAGCTTTAGAAGACTGTAATCATCTTCAGTGGGATGAAGACAGCTTTAGAAGACTGTAATCAGCTTCAGTGGGATTAAGACAGCTTTAGAAGAATGTAATCAGCTTCAGTGGGATGAAGACAGCTAGAGAAGACTGTAATCAGCTTCAGTGGGATGAAGACAGTTTTAGAAGACTGTAATCAGCTTCAGTGGGATGAAGACAGCTTTAGAAGACTGTAATCAGCTTCGGTGGGATGAAGACAGCTTTAGAAGACTGTAATCAGCTTCAGTGGGATGAAGACAGCTTTAGAAGACTGTAATCAGCTTCAGTGGGATGAAGACAGCTTTAGAAGACTGTAATCAGCTTCTGTGGGATGAAGACAGCTTTAGAAGACTGTAATCAGCTTTAGTGGGATGAAGACAGCTTTAGAAGACTGTAATCAGCTTCAGTGGGATGAAGACAGCTTTAGAAGACTGTAATCAGCTTCAGTGGGATGAAGATATCTTTAGAAGAAAATAATCAGTTTCAGTGGGATGAAGACAGCTTTAGAAGAAAATAATCAGCTTCAGTGGGATGAAGACAGCTTTAGAAGACTGTAATCAGCTTCAGTGGGATGAAGATAGTTTTAGAAGACTGTAATCAGCTTCAGTGGGATGAAGACAGCTTTAGAAGACTGTAATCATCTTCAGTGGGATGAAGACAGCTTTAGAAGACTGTAATCAGCTTCAGTAGGATTAAGACAGTTTTAGAAGAATGTAATCAGCTTCAGTGGGATGAAGACAGCTAGAAAAGACTGTAATCAGCTTCAGTGGGATGAAGACAGTTTTAGAAGACTGTAATCAGCTTCAGTGGGATGAAGACAGCTTTAGAAGACTGTAATCAGCTTCAGTGGGATGAAGACAGCTTTAGAAGACTGTAATCAGCTTCAGTGGGATGAAGACATCTTTAGAAGAAAATAATCAGTTTCAGTGGGATGAAGACAGCTTTAGAAGAAAATAATCAGCTTCAGTAGGATGAAGACAGTTTTAGAAGACTGTAATCAGCTTCAGTGGGATGAAGACAGCTTTAGAAGACTGTAATCAGCTTCAGTGGAATGAAGACAGCTTTAGAAGACTGTAATCAGCTTCAGTGGGATGAAGACAGCTTTAGAAGACTGTAATCAGCTTCAGTGGGATGAAGACAGCTTTAGAAGACTGTAATCAGCTTCCATGGGATGAAGACAGCTTTAGAAGACTGTAATCAGCTTCAGTGGGATGAAGACAGCTTTAGAAGACTGTAATCAGCTTCAGTGGGATGAAGACAGCTTTAGAAGAAAATAATCAGCTTCAGTGGAATGAAGACAGCTTTAGAAGACTGTAATCAGCTTCAGTGGGATGAAGACAGCTTTAGAAGAAAATAATCAGCTTCAGTAGGATGAAGACAGTTTTAGAAGACTGTAATCGGCTTCAGTGGGATGAAGACAGCTTTAGAAGACTGTAATCAGCTTCAGTGGGATGAAGACAGCTTTAGAAGACTGTAATCAGCTTCAGTGGGATGAAGACAGCTTTAGAAGACTGTAATCATCTTCAGTGGGATGAAGACAGCTTTAGAAGACTGTAATCAGCTTCAGTAGGATTAAGACAGTTTTAGAAGAATGTAATCAGCTTCAGTGGGATGAAGACAGCTAGAGAAGACTGTAATCAGCTTCAGTGGGATGAAGACAGTTTTAGAAGACTGTAATCAGCTTCAGTGGGATGAAGACAGCTTTAGAAGACTGTAATCAGCTTCAGTGGGATGAAGACAGCTTTAGAAGACTGTAATCAGCTTCAGTGGGATGAAAATATCTTTAGAAGAAAATAATCAGTTTCAGTGGGATGAAGACAGCTTTAGAAGAAAATAATCAGCTTCAGTAGGATGAAGACAGTTTTAGAAGACTGTAATCAGCTTCAGTGGGATGAAGACAGCTTTAGAAGACTGTAATCAGCTTCAGTGGGATGAAGAAAGCTTTAGAAGACTGTAATCAGCTTCAGTGGGATGAAGACAGCTTTAGAAGACTGTAATCAGCTTCAGTGGGATGAAGACAGCTTTAGAAGACTGTAATCAGCTTCAGTGGGATGAAGACAGCTTTAGAAGACTGTAATCAGCTTCAGTGGGATGAAGACATCTTTAGAAGAAAATAATTTGCTTCAGTGGGATGAAGACAGCTTTAGAAGAAAATAACCAGCTTCAGTGGAATGAAGACAGCTTTTGAAGACTGTAATCAGCTTCAGTGGGATGAAGACATCTTTAGAAGAAAATAATCAGTTTCAGTGGGATGAAGATAGTTTTAGAAGAAAATATTCAGCTTCAGTAGGATGAAGACAGTTTTAGAAGACTGTAATCGGCTTCAGTGGGATGAAGACAGCTTTAGAAGACTGTAATCAGCTTCAGTGGGATGAAGAGAGCTTTAGAAGACTGTAATCAGCTTCAGTGGGATGAAGACAGCTAGAGAAGACTGTTATCAGCTTCAGTGGGATGAAGACAGCTTTAGAAGACTGTAATCAGCTTCCGTGGGATGAAGACAGCTTTAGAAGACTGTAATCAGCTTCCATGGGACGAAGACAGCTTTAGAAGACTGTAATCAGCTTCAGTGGGATGAAGACTGCTTTAGAAGACTGTAATCAGCTTCAGTGGGATGAAGACAGCTTTAGAAGACTGTAATCAGCTTCAGTGGGATGAAGACAGCTTTAGAAGACTGTAATCAGCTTCAGTGGGATGAAGACAGCTTTAGAAGACTGTAATCAGCTTTAGTGGGATGAAGATAGTTTTAGAAGACTGTAATCAGCTTCAGTGGGATGAAGACAGCTTTAGAAGACTGTAATCATCTTCAGTGGGATGAAGACAGCTTTAGAAGACTGTAATCAGCTTCAGTGGGATTAAGACAGTTTTAGAAGAATGTAATCAGCTTCAGTGGGATGAAGACAGCTAGAGAAGACTGTAATCAGCTTCAGTGGGATGAAGACAGTTTTAGAAGACTGTAATCAGCTTCAGTGGGATGAAGACAGCTTTAGAAGACTGTAATCAGCTTCGGTGGGATGAAGACAGCTTTAGAAGACTGTAATCAGCTTCAGTGGGATGAAGACAGCTTTAGAAGACTGTAATCAGCTTCAGTGGGATGAAGACAGCTTTAGAAGACTGTAATCAGCTTCTGTGGGATGAAGACAGCTTTAGAAGACTGTAATCAGCTTTAGTGGGATGAAGACAGCTTTAGAAGACTGTAATCAGCTTCAGTGGGATGAAGACAGCTTTAGAAGACTGTAATCAGCTTCAGTGGGATGAAGACAGCTTTAGAAGACTGTAATCAGCTTCAGTGGGATGAAGATAGTTTTAGAAGACTGTAATCAGCTTCAGTGGGATGAAGACAGCTTTAGAAGACTGTAATCATCTTCAGTGGGATGAAGACAGCTTTAGAAGACTGTAATCAGCTTCAGTAGGATTAAGACAGTTTTAGAAGAATGTAATCAGCTTCAGTGGGATGAAGACAGCTAGAGAAGACTGTAATCAGCTTCAGTGGGATGAAGACAGTTTTAGAAGACTGTAATTAGCTTCAGTGGGATGAAGACAGCTTTAGAAGACTGTAATCAGCTTCAGTGGGATGAAGACAGCTTTAGAAGACTGTAATCAGCTTCAGTGGGATGAAGATATCTTTAGAAGAAAATAATCAGTTTCAGTGGGATGAAGACAGCTTTAGAAGAAAATAATCAGCTTCAGTGGGATGAAGACAGCTTTAGAAGACTGTAATCAGCTTCAGTGGGATGAAGATAGTTTTAGAAGACTGTAATCAGCTTCAGTGGGATGAAGACAGCTTTAGAAGACTGTAATCATCTTCAGTGGGATGAAGACAGCTTTAGAAGACTGTAATCAGCTTCAGTAGGATTAAGACAGTTTTAGAAGAATGTAATCACCTTCAGTGGGATGAAGACAGCTAGAAAAGACTGTAATCAGCTTCAGTGGGATGAAGACAGTTTTAGAAGACTGTAATCAGCTTCAGTGGGATGAAGACAGCTTTAGAAGACTGTAATCAGCTTCAGTGGGATGAAGACAGCTTTAGAAGACTGTAATCAGCTTCAGTGGGATGAAGACATCTTTAGAAGAAAATAATCAGTTTCAGTGGGATGAAGACAGCTTTAGAAGAAAATAATCAGCTTCAGTAGGATGAAGACAGTTTTAGAAGACTGTAATCAGCTTCAGTGGGATGAAGACAGCTTTAGAAGACTGTAATCAGCTTCAGTGGAATGAAGACAGCTTTAGAAGACTGTAATCAGCTTCAGTGGGATGAAGACAGCTTTAGAAGACTGTAATCAGCTTCAGTGGGATGAAGACAGCTTTAGAAGACTGTAATCAGCTTCCATGGGATGAAGACAGCTTTAGAAGACTGTAATCAGCTTCAGTGGGATGAAGACAGCTTTAGAAGACTGTAATCAGCTTCAGTGGGATGAAGACAGCTTTAGAAGAAAATAATCAGCTTCAGTGGAATGAAGACAGCTTTAGAAGACTGTAATCAGCTTCAGTGGGATGAAGACAGCTTTAGAAGAAAATAATCAGCTTCAGTAGGATGAAGACAGTTTTAGAAGACTGTAATCAGCTTCAGTGGGATGAAGACAGCTAGAGAAGACTGTAATCAGCTTCAGTGGGATGAAGACAGTTTTAGAAGACTGTAATCAGCTTCAGTGGGATGAAGACAGCTTTAGAAGACTGTAATCAGCTTCAGTGGGATGAAGACAGCTTTAGAAGACTGTAATCAGCTTCAGTGGGATGAAAATATCTTTAGAAGAAAATAATCAGTTTCAGTGGGATGAAGACAGCTTTAGAAGAAAATAATCAGCTTCAGTGGGATGAAGACAGCTTTAGAAGAAAATAATCAGCTTCAGTGGGATGAAGACAGCTTTAGAAGACTGTAATCAGCTTCAGTGGGATGAAGATAGTTTTAGAAGAAAATAATCAGTTTCAGTGGGATGAAGACAGCTTTAGAAGAAAATAATCAGCTTCAGTGGGATGAAGACAGCTTTAGAAGACTGTAATCAGCTTCAGTGGGATGAAGATAGTTTTAGAAGACTGTAATCAGCTTCAGTGGGATGAAGACAGCTTTAGAAGACTGTAATCATCTTCAGTGGGATGAAGACAGCTTTAGAAGACTGTAATCAGCTTCAGTAGGATTAAGACAGTTTTAGAAGAATGTAATCAGCTTCAGTGGGATGAAGACAGCTAGAAAAGACTGTAATCAGCTTCAGTGGGATGAAGACAGTTTTAGAAGACTGTAATCAGCTTCAGTGGGATGAAGACAGCTTTAGAAGACTGTAATCAGCTTCAGTGGGATGAAGACAGCTTTAGAAGACTGTAATCAGCTTCAGTGGGATGAAGACATCTTTAGAAGAAAATAATCAGTTTCAGTGGGATGAAGACAGCTTTAGAAGAAAATAATCAGCTTCAGTAGGATGAAGACAGTTTTAGAAGACTGTAATCAGCTTCAGTGGGATGAAGACAGCTTTAGAAGACTGTAATCAGCTTCAGTGGAATGAAGACAGCTTTAGAAGACTGTAATCAGCTTCAGTGGGATGAAGACAGCTTTAGAAGACTGTAATCAGCTTCAGTGGGATGAAGACAGCTTTAGAAGACTGTAATCAGCTTCCATGGGATGAAGACAGCTTTAGAAGACTGTAATCAGCTTCAGTGGGATGAAGACAGCTTTAGAAGACTGTAATCAGCTTCAGTGGGATGAAGACAGCTTTAGAAGAAAATAATCAGCTTCAGTGGAATGAAGACAGCTTTAGAAGACTGTAATCAGCTTCAGTGGGATGAAGACAGCTTTAGAAGAAAATAATCAGCTTCAGTAGGATGAAGACAGTTTTAGAAGACTGTAATCGGCTTCAGTGGGATGAAGACAGCTTTAGAAGACTGTAATCAGCTTCAGTGGGATGAAGACAGCTTTAGAAGACTGTAATCAGCTTCAGTGGGATGAAGACAGCTTTAGAAGACTGTAATCATCTTCA
Organism: Oncorhynchus mykiss; assembly: GCF_057628025.1. Classification (NCBI taxonomy): domain Eukaryota; kingdom Metazoa; phylum Chordata; class Actinopteri; order Salmoniformes; family Salmonidae; genus Oncorhynchus; species Oncorhynchus mykiss. The sequence continues at coordinate 13,784,012 of NC_143026.1, read as the reverse complement.
GTGGGATGAAGACAGCTTTAGAAGACTGTAATCAGCTTCAGGAGGATTAAGACAGTTTTAGAAGAATGTAATCAGCTTCAGTGGGATGAAGACAGCTAGAGAAGACTGTAATCAGCTTCAGTGGGATGAAGACAGTTTTAGAAAACTGTAATCAGCTTCAGTGGGATGAAGACAGCTTTAGAAGACTGTAATCAGCTTCAGTGGGATGAAGACAGCTTTAGAAGACTGTAATCAGCTTCAGTGGGATGAAAATATCTTTAGAAGAAAATAATCAGTTTCAGTGGGATGAAGACAGCTTTAGAAGAAAATAATCAGCTTCAGTGGGATGAAGACAGCTTTAGAAGAAAATAATCAGCTTCAGTGGGATGAAGACAGCTTTAGAAGACTGTAATCAGCTTCAGTGGGATGAAGATAGTTTTAGAAGATTGTAATCAGCTTCAGTGGGATGAAGACAGCTTTAGAAGACTGTAATCAGCTTCAGTGGGATGAAGACAGCTTTAGAAGACTGTAATCAGCTTCAGTGGGATGAAGACAGCTTTAGAAGACTGTAATCAGCTTCAGTGGGATGAAGACAGCTTTAGAAGACTGTAATCAGCTTCAGTGGGATGAAGACAGCTTTAGAAGACTGTAATCAGCTTCAGTGGGATGAAGACAGCTTTAGAAGACTGTAATCAGCTTCCGTGGGATGAAGACAGCTTTAGAAGACTGTAATCAGCTTCAGTGGGATGAAGACAGCTTTAGAAGACTGTAATCAGCTTCAGTGGGATGAAGACAGCTTTAGAAGACTGTAATCAGCTTCAGTGGGATGAAGACAGCTTTAGAAGACTGTAATCAGCTTCAGTGGGATGAAGACAGCTAGAGAAGACTATAATCAGCTTCAGTGGGATGAAGACAGCTTTAGAAGACTGTAATCAGCTTCAGTGGGATGAAGACAGCTTTAGAAGACTGTAATCAGCTTCAGTGGGATGAAGACAGCTTTAGAAGACTGTAATCAGCTTCAGTGGGATGAAGACAGCTTTAGAAGACTGTAATCAGCTTCAGTGGGATGAAGACAGCTTTAGAAGACTGTAATCAGCTTTAGTGGGATGAAGATAGTTTTAGAAGACTGTAATCAGCTTCAGTGGGATGAAGACAGCTTTAGAAGACTGTAATCATCTTCAGTGGGATGAAGACAGCTTTAGAAGACTGTAATCAGCTTCAGTGGAATTAAGACAGTTTTAGAAGAATGTAATCAGCTTCAGTGGGATGAAGACAGCTAGAGAAGACTGTAATCAGCTTCAGTGGGATGAAGACAGTTTTAGAAGACTGTAATCAGCTTCAGTGGGATGAAGACAGCTTTAGAAGACTGTAATCAGCTTCGGTGGGATGAAGACAGCTTTAGAACACTGTAATCAGCTTCAGTGGGATGAAGACAGCTTTAGAAGACTGTAATCAGCTTCAGTGGGATGAAGACAGCTTTAGAAGACTGTAATCAGCTTCTGTGGGATGAAGACAGCTTTAGAAGACTGTAATCAGCATCCATGGGATGAAGACAGCTTTAGAAGACTGTAATCAGCTTCTGTGGGATGAAGACAGCTTTAGAAGACTGTAATCAGCTTCAGTGGGATGAAGACAGCTTTAGAAGACTGTAATCAGCTTCAGTGGGATGAAGACAGCTTTAGAAGACTGTAATCAGCTTCAGTGGGATGAAGACAGCTTTAGAAGACTGTAATCAGCTTCAGTGGGATGAAGATAGTTTTAGAAGACTGTAATCAGCTTCAGTGGGATGAAGACAGCTTTAGAAGACTGTAATCATCTTCAGTGGGATGAAGACAGCTTTAGAAGACTGTAATCAGCTTCAGTGGGATGAAGAAAGCTTTAGAAGACTGTAATCAGCTTCAGTGGGATGAAGACAGCTTTAGAAGACTGTAATCAGCTTCAGTGGGATGAAGACAGCTTTAGAAGACTGTAATCAGCTTCAGTGGGATGAAGACAGCTTTAGAAGACTGTAATCAGCTTCAGTAGGATTAAGACAGTTTTAGAAGAATGTAATCAGCTTCAGTGGGATGAAGACAGCTAGAGAAGACTGTAATCAGCTTCAGTGGGATGAAGATAGTTTTAGAAGACTGTAATCAGCTTCAGTGGGATGAAGACAGCTTTAGAAGACTGTAATCATCTTCAGTGGGATGAAGACAGCTTTAGAAGACTGTAATCAGCTTCAGTAGGATTAAGACAGTTTTAGAAGAATGTAATCAGCTTCAGTGGGATGAAGACAGCTAGAGAAGACTGTAATCATCTTCAGTGGGATGAAGACAGCTTTAGAAGACTGTAATCAGCTTCAGTAGGATTAAGACAGTTTTAGAAGAATGTAATCAGCTTCAGTGGGATGAAGACAGCTTTAGAAGACTGTAATCAGCTTCAGTGGGATGAAGACAGTTTTAGAAGACTGTAATCAGCTTCAGTGGGATGAAGACAGCTTTAGAAGACTATACTCAGCTTCAGTGGGATGAAGACAGCTTTAGAAGACTGTAATCAGCTTCAGTGGGATGAAGACATCTTTAGAAGAAAATAATCAGTTTCAGTGGGATGAAGACAGCTTTAGAAGAAAATAATCAGCTTCAGTAGGATGAAGACAGTTTTAGAAGACTGTAATCAGCTTCAGTGGGATGAAGACAGCTTTAGAAGACTGTAATCAGCTTCAGTGGAATGAAGACAGCTTTAGAAGACTGTAATCAGCTTCAGTGGGATGAAGACAGCTTTAGAAGACTGTAATCAGCTTCAGTGGAATGAAGACAGCTTTAGAAGACTGTAATCAGCTTCAGCGGGATGAAGACAGCTTTAGAAGACTGTAATCAGCTTCAGTGGGATGAAGACAGCTTTAGAAGACTGTAATCAGCTTCAGTGGGATGAAGACAGCTTTAGAAGACTGTAATCATCTTCAGTGGGATGAAGACAGCTTTAGAAGACTGTAATCAGCTTCAGTAGGATTAAGACAGTTTTAGAAGAATGTAATCAGCTTCAGTGGGATGAAGACAGCTAGAAAAGACTGTAATCAGCTTCAGTGGGATGAAGACAGTTTTAGAAGACTGTAATCAGCTTCAGTGGGATGAAGACAGCTTTAGAAGACTGTAATCAGCTTCAGTGGGATGAAGACAGCTTTAGAAGACTGTAATCAGCTTCAGTGGGATGAAGATAGTTTTAGAAGACTGTAATCAGCTTCAGTGGGATGAAGACAGCTTTAGAAGACTGTAATCATCTTCAGTGGGATGAAGACAGCTTTAGAAGACTGTAATCAGCTTCAGTAGGATTAAGACAGTTTTAGAAGAATGTAATCAGCTTCAGTGGGATGAAGACAGCTAGAAAAGACTGTAATCAGCTTCAGTGGGATGAAGACAGTTTTAGAAGACTGTAATCAGCTTCAGTGGGATGAAGACAGCTTTAGAAGAAGACTGTAATCAGCTTCAGTGGGATGAAGACAGCTTTAGAAGACTGTAATCAGCTTCAGTGGGATGAAGACATCTTTAGAAGAAAATAATCAGTTTCAGTGGGATGAAGACAGCTTTAGAAGAAAATAATCAGCTTCAGTAGGATGAAGACAGTTTTAGAAGACTGTAATCAGCTTCAGTGGGATGAAGACAGCTTTAGAAGACTGTAATCAGCTTCAGTGGAATGAAGACAGCTTTAGAAGACTGTAATCAGCTTCAGTGGGATGAAGACAGCTAGAGAAGACTGTAATCAGCTTCAGTGGGATGAAGACAGCTTTAGAAGACTGTAATCAGCTTCCATGGGATGAAGACAGCTTTAGAAGACTGTAATCAGCTTCAGTGGGATGAAGACAGCTTTAGAAGACTGTAATCAGCTTCAGTGGGATGAAGACAGCTTTAGAAGAAAATAATCAGCTTCAGTGGAATGAAGACAGCTTTAGAAGACTGTAATCAGCTTCAGTGGGATGAAGACAGCTTTAGAAGAAAATAATCAGCTTCAGTAGGATGAAGACAGTTTTAGAAGACTGTAATCGGCTTCAGTGGGATGAAGACAGCTTTAGAAGACTGTAATCAGCTTCAGTGGGATGAAGACAGCTTTAGAAGACTGTAATCAGCTTCAGTGGGATGAAGACAGCTTTAGAAGACTGTAATCATCTTCAGTGGGATGAAGACAGCTTTAGAAGACTGTAATCAGCTTCAGTAGGATTAAGACAGTTTTAGAAGAATGTAATCAGCTTCAGTGGGATGAAGACAGCTAGAGAAGACTGTAATCAGCTTCAGTGGGATGAAGACAGTTTTAGAAAACTGTAATCAGCTTCAGTGGGATGAAGACAGCTTTAGAAGACTGTAATCAGCTTCAGTGGGATGAAGACAGCTTTAGAAGACTGTAATCAGCTTCAGTGGGATGAAAATATCTTTAGAAGAAAATAATCAGTTTCAGTGGGATGAAGACAGCTTTAGAAGAAAATAATCAGCTTCAGTGGGATGAAGACAGCTTTAGAAGAAAATAATCAGCTTCAGTGGGATGAAGACAGCTTTAGAAGACTGTAATCAGCTTCAGTGGGATGAAGATAGTTTTAGAAGATTGTAATCAGCTTCAGTGGGATGAAGACAGCTTTAGAAGACTGTAATCAGCTTCAGTGGGATGAAGACAGCTTTAGAAGACTGTAATCAGCTTCAGTGGGATGAAGACAGCTTTAGAAGACTGTAATCAGCTTCAGTGGGATGAAGACAGCTTTAGAAGACTGTAATCAGCTTCAGTGGGATGAAGACAGCTTTAGAAGACTGTAATCAGCTTCAGTGGGATGAAGACAGCTTTAGAAGACTGTAATCAGCTTCCGTGGGATGAAGACAGCTTTAGAAGACTGTAATCAGCTTCAGTGGGATGAAGACAGCTTTAGAAGACTGTAATCAGCTTCAGTGGGATGAAGACAGCTTTAGAAGACTGTAATCAGCTTCAGTGGGATGAAGACAGCTTTAGAAGACTGTAATCAGCTTCAGTGGGATGAAGACAGCTAGAGAAGACTATAATCAGCTTCAGTGGGATGAAGACAGCTTTAGAAGACTGTAATCAGCTTCAGTGGGATGAAGACAGCTTTAGAAGACTGTAATCAGCTTCAGTGGGATGAAGACAGCTTTAGAAGACTGTAATCAGCTTCAGTGGGATAAGGACAGCTTTAGAAGACTGTAATCAGCTTCAGTGGGATGAAGACAGCTTTAGAAGACTGTAATCAGCTTTAGTGGGATGAAGATAGTTTTAGAAGACTGTAATCAGCTTCAGTGGGATGAAGACAGCTTTAGAAGACTGTAATCATCTTCAGTGGGATGAAGACAGCTTTAGAAGACTGTAATCAGCTTCAGTGGGATTAAGACAGTTTTAGAAGAATGTAATCAGCTTCAGTGGGATGAAGACAGCTAGAGAAGACTGTAATCAGCTTCAGTGGGATGAAGACAGTTTTAGAAGACTGTAATCAGCTTCAGTGGGATGAAGACAGCTTTAGAAGACTGTAATCAGCTTCGGTGGGATGAAGACAGCTTTAGAACACTGTAATCAGCTTCAGTGGGATGAAGACAGCTTTAGAAGACTGTAATCAGCTTCAGTGGGATGAAGACAGCTTTAGAAGACTGTAATCAGCTTCTGTGGGATGAAGACAGCTTTAGAAGACTGTAATCAGCATCCATGGGATGAAGACAGCTTTAGAAGACTGTAATCAGCTTCTGTGGGATGAAGACAGCTTTAGAAGACTGTAATCAGCTTCAGTGGGATGAAGACAGCTTTAGAAGACTGTAATCAGCTTCAGTGGGATGAAGACAGCTTTAGAAGACTGGAATCAGCTTCAGTGGGATGAAGACAGCTTTAGAAGACTGTAATCAGCTTCAGTGGGATGAAGATAGTTTTAGAAGACTGTAATCAGCTTCAGTGGGATGAAGACAGCTTTAGAAGACTGTAATCATCTTCAGTGGGATGAAGACAGCTTTAGAAGACTGTAATCAGCTTCAGTGGGATGAAGAAAGCTTTAGAAGACTGTAATCAGCTTCAGTGGGATGAAGACAGCTTTAGAAGACTGTAATCAGCTTCAGTGGGATGAAGACAGCTTTAGAAGACTGTAATCAGCTTCAGTGGGATGAAGACAGCTTTAGAAGACTGTAATCAGCTTCAGTGGGATGAAGACATCTTTAGAAGAAAATAATTTGCTTCAGTGGGATGAAGACAGCTTTAGAAGAAAATAACCAGCTTCAGTGGGATGAAGATAGTTTTAGAAGTCTGTAATCAGCTTCAGTGGGATGAAGACAGCTTTAGAAGACTGTAATCATCTTCAGTGGGATGAAGACAGCTTTAGAAGACTGTAATCAGCTTCAGTAGGATTAAGACAGCTTTAGAAGAATGTAATCAGCTTCAGTGGGATGAAGACAGCTAGAGAAGACTGTAATCAGCTTCAGTGGGATGAAGACAGTTTTAGAAGACTGTAATCAGCTTCAGTTGGATGAAGACAGCTTTAGAAGACTGTAATCAGCTTCAGTGGGATGAAGACAGCTTTAGAAGACTGTAATCAGCTTCAGTGGGATGAAGATATCTTTAGAAGAAAATAATCAGTTTCAGTGGGATGAAGACAGCTTTAGAAGAAAATAATCAGCTTCAGTGGGATGAAGACAGCTTTAGAAGACTGTAATCAGCTTCAGTGGGATGAAGATAGTTTTAGAAGACTGTAATCAGCTTCAGTGGGATGAAGACAGCTTTAGAAGACTGTAATCATCTTCAGTGGGATGAAGACAGCTTTAGAAGACTGTAATCAGCTTCAGTGGGATGAAGACAGCTTTAGAAGACTGTAATCAGCTTCAGTGGGATGAAGACAGCTTTAGAAGACTGTAATCATCTTCAGTGGGATGAAGACAGCTTTAGAAGACTGTAATCAGCTTCAGTAGGATTAAGACAGTTTTAGAAGAATGTAATCAGCTTCAGTGGGATGAAGACAGCTAGAAAAGACTGTAATCAGCTTCAGTGGGATGAAGACAGTTTTAGAAGACTGTAATCAGCTTCAGTGGGATGAAGACAGCTTTAGAAGACTGTAATCAGCTTCAGTGGGATGAAGACAGCTTTAGAAGACTGTAATCAGCTTCAGTGGGATGAAGACATCTTTAGAAGAAAATAATCAGTTTCAGTGGGATGAAGACAGCTTTAGAAGAAAATAATCAGCTTCAGTAGGATGAAGACAGTTTTAGAAGACTGTAATCAGCTTCAGTGGGATGAAGACAGCTTTAGAAGACTGTAATCAGCTTCAGTGGAATGAAGACAGCTTTAGAAGACTGTAATCAGCTTCAGTGGGATGAAGACAGCTTTAGAAGACTGTAATCAGCTTCAGTGGAATGAAGACAGCTTTAGAAGACTGTAATCAGCTTCAGCGGGATGAAGACAGCTTTAGAAGACTGTAATCAGCTTCAGTGGGATGAAGACAGCTTTAGAAGACTGTAATCAGCTTCAGTGGGATGAAGACAGCTTTAGAAGACTGTAATCATCTTCAGTGGGATGAAGACAGCTTTAGAAGACTGTAATCAGCTTCAGTGGGATGAAGACAGTTTTAGAAGACTGTAATCAGCTTCAGTGGGATGAAGACAGCTTTAGAAGACTGTAATCAGCTTCAGTGGGATGAAGACAGCTTTAGAAGACTGTAATCAGCTTCAGTGGGATGAAAATATCTTTAGAAGAAAATAATCAGTTTCAGTGGGATGAAGACAGCTTTAGAAGAAAATAATCAGCTTCAGTGGGATGAAGACAGCTTTAGAAGACTGTAATCAGCTTCAGTGGGATGAAGATAGTTTTAGAAGACTGTAATCAGCTTCAGTGGGATGAAGACAGCTTTAGAAGAAAATAATCAGCTTCAGTGGGATGAAGACAGCTTTAGAAGACTGTAATCAGCTTCAGTAGGATTAAGACAGTTTTAGAAGAATGTAATCAGCTTCAGTGGGATGAAGACAGCTAGAGAAGACTGTAATCAGCTTCAGTGGGATGAAGACAGTTTTAGAAGACTGTAATCAGCTTCAGTGGGATGAAGACAGCTTTAGAAGACTGTAATCAGCTTCAGTGGGATGAAGACAGCTTTAGAAGACTGTAATCAGCTTCAGTGGGATGAAGATATCTTTAGAAGAAAATAATCCGTTTCAGTGGGATGAAGACAGCTTTAGAAGAAAATAATCAGCTTCAGTGGGATGAAGACAGCTTTAGAAGACTGTAATCAGCTTCAGTGGGATGAAGATAGTTTTAGAAGACTGTAATCAGCTTCAGTGGGATGAAGACAGCTTTAGAAGACTGTAATCATCTTCAGTGGGATGAAGACAGCTTTAGAAGACTGTAATCAGCTTCAGTAGGATTAAGACAGTTTTAGAAGAATGTAATCAGCTTCAGTGGGATGAAGACAGCTAGAGAAGACTGTAATCAGCTTCAGTGGGATGAAGACAGTTTTAGAAGACTGTAATCAGCTTCAGTGGGATGAAGACAGCTTTAGAAGACTGTAATCAGCTTCAGTGGGATGAAGACAGCTTTAGAAGACTGTAATCAGCTTCAGTGGGATGAAGATAGTTTTAGAAGACTGTAATCAGCTTCAGTGGGATGAAGACAGCTTTAGAAGACTGTAATCATCTTCAGTGGGATGAAGACAGCTTTAGAAGACTGTAATCAGCTTCAGTGGGATGAAGACAGTTTTAGAAGACTGTAATCAGCTTCAGTGGGATGAAGACAGCTTTAGAAGACTGTAATCAGCTTCAGTGGGATGAAGACAGTTTTAGAAGACTGTAATCAGCTTCAGTGGGATGAAGACAGCTTTAGAAGACTATACTCAGCTTCAGTGGGATGAAGACAGCTTTAGAAGACTGTAATCAGCTTCAGTGGGATGAAGACATCTTTAGAAGAAAATAATCAGTTTCAGTGGGATGAAGACAGCTTTAGAAGAAAATAATCAGCTTCAGTAGGATGAAGACAGTTTTAGAAGACTGTAATCAGCTTCAGTGGGATGAAGACAGCTTTAGAAGACTGTAATCAGCTTCAGTGGAATGAAGACAGCTTTAGAAGACTGTAATCAGCTTCAGTGGGATGAAGACAGCTAGAGAAGACTGTAATCAGCTTCAGTGGGATGAAGACAGTTTTAGAAGACTGTAATCAGCTTCAGTTGGATGAAGACAGCTTTAGAAGACTGTAATCAGCTTCAGTGGGATGAAGACAGCTTTAGAATACTGTAATCAGCTTCAGTGGGATGAAGATATCTTTAGAAGAAAATAATCAGTTTCAGTGGGATGAAGACAGCTTTAGAAGAAAATAATCAGCTTCAGTGGGATGAAGACAGCTTTAGAAGACTGTAATCAGCTTCAGTGGGATGAAGATAGTTTTAGAAGACTGTAATCAGCTTCAGTGGGATGAAGACAGCTTTAGAAGACTGTAATCATCTTCAGTGGGATGAAGACAGCTTTAGAAGACTGTAATCAGCTTCAGTAGGATTAAGACAGTTTTAGAAGAATGTAATCAGCTTCAGTGGGATGAAGACAGCTTTAGAAGACTGTAATCAGCTTCAGTGGGATGAAGACAGCTTTAGAAGACTGTAATCAGCTTCAGTAGGATTAAGACAGTTTTAGAAGAATGTAATCAGCTTCAGTGGGATGAAGACAGCTAGAGAAGACTGTAATCAGCTTCAGTGGGATGAAGACAGTTTTAGAAGACTGTAATCAGCTTCAGTGGGATGAAGACAGCTTTAGAAGACTGTAATCAGCTTCAGTGGGATGAAGACAGCTTTAGAAGACTGTAATCAGCTTCAGTGGGATGAAGATAGTTTTAGAAGACTGTAATCAGCTTCAGTGGGATGAAGACAGCTTTAGAAGACTGTAATCATCTTCAGTGGGATGAAGACAGCTTTAGAAGACTGTAATCAGCTTCAGTGGGATGAAGACAGTTTTAGAAGACTGTAATCAGCTTCAGTGGGATGAAGACAGCTTTAGAAGACTGTAATCAGCTTCAGTGGGATGAAGACAGTTTTAGAAGACTGTAATCAGCTTCAGTGGGATGAAGACAGCTTTAGAAGACTGTAATCAGCTTCAGTGGGATGAAGACAGTTTTAGAAGACTGTAATCAGCTTCAGTGGGATGAAGACAGCTTTAGAAGACTATACTCAGCTTCAGTGGGATGAAGACAGCTTTAGAAGACTGTAATCAGCTTCAGTGGGATGAAGACAGCTTTAGAAGACTGTAATCAGCTTCAGTGGGATGAAGACAGCTTTAGAAGACTGTAATCATCTTCAGTGGGATGAAGACAGCTTTAGAAGACTGTAATCAGCTTCAGTAGGATTAAGACAGTTTTAGAAGAATGTAATCAGCTTCAGTGGGATGAAGACAGCTAGAAAAGACTGTAATCAGCTTCAGTGGGATGAAGACAGTTTTAGAAGACTGTAATCAGCTTCAGTGGGATGAAGACAGCTTTAGAAGACTGTAATCAGCTTCAGTGGGATGAAGACAGCTTTAGAAGACTGTAATCAGCTTCAGTGGGATGAAGACATCTTTAGAAGAAAATAATCAGTTTCAGTGGGATGAAGACAGCTTTAGAAGAAAATAATCAGCTTCAGTAGGATGAAGACAGTTTTAGAAGACTGTAATCAGCTTCAGTGGGATGAAGACAGCTTTAGAAGACTGTAATCAGCTTCAGTGGAATGAAGACAGCTTTAGAAGACTGTAATCAGCTTCAGTGGGATGAAGACAGCTTTAGAAGACTGTAATCAGCTTCAGTGGAATGAAGACAGCTTTAGAAGACTGTAATCAGCTTCAGCGGGATGAAGACAGCTTTAGAAGACTGTAATCAGCTTCAGTGGGATGAAGACAGCTTTAGAAGACTGTAATCAGCTTCAGTGGGATGAAGACAGCTTTAGAAGACTGTAATCATCTTCAGTGGGATGAAGACAGCTTTAGAAGACTGTAATCAGCTTCAGTGGGATGAAGACAGTTTTAGAAGACTGTAATCAGCTTCAGTGGGATGAAGACAGCTTTAGAAGACTGTAATCAGCTTCAGTGGGATGAAGACAGCTTTAGAAGACTGTAATCAGCTTCAGTGGGATGAAAATATCTTTAGAAGAAAATAATCAGTTTCAGTGGGATGAAGACAGCTTTAGAAGAAAATAATCAGCTTCAGTGGGATGAAGACAGCTTTAGAAGACTGTAATCAGCTTCAGTGGGATGAAGATAGTTTTAGAAGACTGTAATCAGCTTCAGTGGGATGAAGACAGCTTTAGAAGAAAATAATCAGCTTCAGTGGGATGAAGACAGCTTTAGAAGACTGTAATCAGCTTCAGTAGGATTAAGACAGTTTTAGAAGAATGTAATCAGCTTCAGTGGGATGAAGACAGCTAGAGAAGACTGTAATCAGCTTCAGTGGGATGAAGACAGTTTTAGAAGACTGTAATCAGCTTCAGTGGGATGAAGACAGCTTTAGAAGACTGTAATCAGCTTCAGTGGGATGAAGACAGCTTTAGAAGACTGTAATCAGCTTCAGTGGGATGAAGATATCTTTAGAAGAAAATAATCCGTTTCAGTGGGATGAAGACAGCTTTAGAAGAAAATAATCAGCTTCAGTGGGATGAAGACAGCTTTAGAAGACTGTAATCAGCTTCAGTGGGATGAAGATAGTTTTAGAAGACTGTAATCAGCTTCAGTGGGATGAAGACAGCTTTAGAAGACTGTAATCATCTTCAGTGGGATGAAGACAGCTTTAGAAGACTGTAATCAGCTTCAGTAGGATTAAGACAGTTTTAGAAGAATGTAATCAGCTTCAGTGGGATGAAGACAGCTAGAGAAGACTGTAATCAGCTTCAGTGGGATGAAGACAGTTTTAGAAGACTGTAATCAGCTTCAGTGGGATGAAGACAGCTTTAGAAGACTGTAATCAGCTTCAGTGGGATGAAGACAGTTTTAGAAGACTGTAATCAGCTTCAGTGGGATGAAGACAGCTTTAGAAGACTGTAATCAGCTTCAGTGGGATGAAGACAGCTTTAGAAGACTGTAATCAGCTTCAGTGGGATGAAGACATCTTTAGAAGAAAATAATCAGTTTCAGTGGGATGAAGACAGCTTTAGAAGAAAATAATCAGCTTCAGTAGGATGAAGACAGTTTTAGAAGACTGTAATCAGCTTCAGTGGGATGAAGACAGCTTTAGAAGACTGTAATCAGCTTCAGTGGAATGAAGACAGCTTTAGAAGACTGTAATCAGCTTCAGTGGGATGAAGACAGCTTTAGAAGACTGTAATCAGCTTCAGTGGAATGAAGACAGCTTTAGAAGACTGTAATCAGCTTCAGCGGGATGAAGACAGCTTTAGAAGACTGTAATCAGCTTCAGTGGGATGAAGACAGCTTTAGAAGACTGTAATCAGCTTCAGTGGGATGAAGACAGCTTTAGAAGACTGTAATCATCTTCAGTGGGATGAAGACAGCTTTAGAAGACTGTAATCAGCTTCAGTGGGATGAAGACAGTTTTAGAAGACTGTAATCAGCTTCAGTGGGATGAAGACAGCTTTAGAAGACTGTAATCAGCTTCAGTGGGATGAAGACAGCTTTAGAAGACTGTAATCAGCTTCAGTGGGATGAAAATATCTTTAGAAGAAAATAATCAGTTTCAGTGGGATGAAGACAGCTTTAGAAGAAAATAATCAGCTTCAGTGGGATGAAGACAGCTTTAGAAGACTGTAATCAGCTTCAGTGGGATGAAGATAGTTTTAGAAGACTGTAATCAGCTTCAGTGGGATGAAGACAGCTTTAGAAGAAAATAATCAGCTTCAGTGGGATGAAGACAGCTTTAGAAGACTGTAATCAGCTTCAGTAGGATTAAGACAGTTTTAGAAGAATGTAATCAGCTTCAGTGGGATGAAGACAGCTAGAGAAGACTGTAATCAGCTTCAGTGGGATGAAGACAGTTTTAGAAGACTGTAATCAGCTTCAGTGGGATGAAGACAGCTTTAGAAGACTGTAATCAGCTTCAGTGGGATGAAGACAGCTTTAGAAGACTGTAATCAGCTTCAGTGGGATGAAGATATCTTTAGAAGAAAATAATCCGTTTCAGTGGGATGAAGACAGCTTTAGAAGAAAATAATCAGCTTCAGTGGGATGAAGACAGCTTTAGAAGACTGTAATCAGCTTCAGTGGGATGAAGATAGTTTTAGAAGACTGTAATCAGCTTCAGTGGGATGAAGACAGCTTTAGAAGACTGTAATCAGCTTCAGTGGGATGAAGACAGCTTTAGAAGACTGTAATCAGCTTCAGTGGGATGAAGATAGTTTTAGAAGACTGTAATCAGCTTCAGTGGGATGAAGACAGCTTTAGAAGACTGTAATCATCTTCAGTGGGATGAAGACAGCTTTAGAAGACTGTAATCAGCTTCAGTAGGATTAAGACAGTTTTAGAAGAATGTAATCAGCTTCAGTGGGATGAAGACAGCTAGAGAAGACTGTAATCAGCTTCAGTGGGATGAAGACAGTTTTAGAAGACTGTAATCAGCTTCAGTGGGATGAAGACAGCTTTAGAAGACTGTAATCAGCTTCAGTGGGATGAAGACAGCTTTAGAAGACTGTAATCAGCTTCAGTGGGATGAAGATAGTTTTAGAAGACTGTAATCAGCTTCAGTGGGATGAAGACAGCTTTAGAAGACTGTAATCATCTTCAGTGGGATGAAGACAGCTTTAGAAGACTGTAATCAGCTTCAGTGGGATGAAGACAGTTTTAGAAGACTGTAATCAGCTTCAGTGGGATGAAGATAGTTTTAGAAGACTGTAATCAGCTTCAGTGGGATGAAGACAGCTTTAGAAGACTGTAATCATCTTCAGTGGGATGAAGACAGCTTTAGAAGACTGTAATCAGCTTCAGTAGGATTAAGACAGTTTTAGAAGAATGTAATCAGCTTCAGTGGGATGAAGACAGCTTTAGAAGACTGTAATCAGCTTCAGTGGGATGAAGACAGTTTTAGAAGACTGTAATCAGCTTCAGTGGGATGAAGACAGCTTTAGAAGACTATACTCAGCTTCAGTGGGATGAAGACAGCTTTAGAAGACTGTAATCAGCTTCAGTGGGATGAAGACAGCTTTAGAAGACTGTAATCAGCTTCAGTGGGATGAAGACAGCTTTAGAAGACTGTAATCATCTTCAGTGGGATGAAGACAGCTTTAGAAGACTGTAATCAGCTTCAGTAGGATTAAGACAGTTTTAGAAGAATGTAATCAGCTTCAGTGGGATGAAGACAGCTAGAAAAGACTGTAATCAGCTTCAGTGGGATGAAGACAGTTTTAGAAGACTGTAATCAGCTTCAGTGGGATGAAGACAGCTTTAGAAGACTGTAATCAGCTTCAGTGGGATGAAGACAGCTTTAGAAGACTGTAATCAGCTTCAGTGGGATGAAGACATCTTTAGAAGAAAATAATCAGTTTCAGTGGGATGAAGACAGCTTTAGAAGAAAATAATCAGCTTCAGTAGGATGAAGACAGTTTTAGAAGACTGTAATCAGCTTCAGTGGGATGAAGACAGCTTTAGAAGACTGTAATCAGCTTCAGTGGAATGAAGACAGCTTTAGAAGACTGTAATCAGCTTCAGTGGGATGAAGACAGCTTTAGAAGACTGTAATCAGCTTCAGTGGAATGAAGACAGCTTTAGAAGACTGTAATCAGCTTCAGCGGGATGAAGACAGCTTTAGAAGACTGTAATCAGCTTCAGTGGGATGAAGACAGCTTTAGAAGACTGTAATCAGCTTCAGTGGGATGAAGACAGCTTTAGAAGACTGTAATCATCTTCAGTGGGATGAAGACAGCTTTAGAAGACTGTAATCAGCTTCAGTGGGATGAAGACAGTTTTAGAAGACTGTAATCAGCTTCAGTGGGATGAAGACAGCTTTAGAAGACTGTAATCAGCTTCAGTGGGATGAAGACAGCTTTAGAAGACTGTAATCAGCTTCAGTGGGATGAAAATATCTTTAGAAGAAAATAATCAGTTTCAGTGGGATGAAGACAGCTTTAGAAGAAAATAATCAGCTTCAGTGGGATGAAGACAGCTTTAGAAGACTGTAATCAGCTTCAGTGGGATGAAGATAGTTTTAGAAGACTGTAATCAGCTTCAGTGGGATGAAGACAGCTTTAGAAGAAAATAATCAGCTTCAGTGGGATGAAGACAGCTTTAGAAGACTGTAATCAGCTTCAGTAGGATTAAGACAGTTTTAGAAGAATGTAATCAGCTTCAGTGGGATGAAGACAGCTAGAGAAGACTGTAATCAGCTTCAGTGGGATGAAGACAGTTTTAGAAGACTGTAATCAGCTTCAGTGGGATGAAGACAGCTTTAGAAGACTGTAATCAGCTTCAGTGGGATGAAGACAGCTTTAGAAGACTGTAATCAGCTTCAGTGGGATGAAGATATCTTTAGAAGAAAATAATCCGTTTCAGTGGGATGAAGACAGCTTTAGAAGAAAATAATCAGCTTCAGTGGGATGAAGACAGCTTTAGAAGACTGTAATCAGCTTCAGTGGGATGAAGATAGTTTTAGAAGACTGTAATCAGCTTCAGTGGGATGAAGACAGCTTTAGAAGACTGTAATCATCTTCAGTGGGATGAAGACAGCTTTAGAAGACTGTAATCAGCTTCAGTAGGATTAAGACAGTTTTAGAAGAATGTAATCAGCTTCAGTGGGATGAAGACAGCTAGAGAAGACTGTAATCAGCTTCAGTGGGATGAAGACAGTTTTAGAAGACTGTAATCAGCTTCAGTGGGATGAAGACAGCTTTAGAAGACTGTAATCAGCTTCAGTGGGATGAAGACAGTTTTAGAAGACTGTAATCAGCTTCAGTGGGATGAAGACAGCTTTAGAAGACTGTAATCAGCTTCAGTGGGATGAAGACAGCTTTAGAAGACTGTAATCAGCTTCAGTGGGATGAAGACATCTTTAGAAGAAAATAATCAGTTTCAGTGGGATGAAGACAGCTTTAGAAGAAAATAATCAGCTTCAGTAGGATGAAGACAGTTTTAGAAGACTGTAATCAGCTTCAGTGGGATGAAGACAGCTTTAGAAGACTGTAATCAGCTTCAGTGGAATGAAGACAGCTTTAGAAGACTGTAATCAGCTTCAGTGGGATGAAGACAGCTTTAGAAGACTGTAATCAGCTTCAGTGGAATGAAGACAGCTTTAGAAGACTGTAATCAGCTTCAGCGGGATGAAGACAGCTTTAGAAGACTGTAATCAGCTTCAGTGGGATGAAGACAGCTTTAGAAGACTGTAATCAGCTTCAGTGGGATGAAGACAGCTTTAGAAGACTGTAATCATCTTCAGTGGGATGAAGACAGCTTTAGAAGACTGTAATCAGCTTCAGTGGGATGAAGACAGTTTTAGAAGACTGTAATCAGCTTCAGTGGGATGAAGACAGCTTTAGAAGACTGTAATCAGCTTCAGTGGGATGAAGACAGCTTTAGAAGACTGTAATCAGCTTCAGTGGGATGAAAATATCTTTAGAAGAAAATAATCAGTTTCAGTGGGATGAAGACAGCTTTAGAAGAAAATAATCAGCTTCAGTGGGATGAAGACAGCTTTAGAAGACTGTAATCAGCTTCAGTGGGATGAAGATAGTTTTAGAAGACTGTAATCAGCTTCAGTGGGATGAAGACAGCTTTAGAAGAAAATAATCAGCTTCAGTGGGATGAAGACAGCTTTAGAAGACTGTAATCAGCTTCAGTAGGATTAAGACAGTTTTAGAAGAATGTAATCAGCTTCAGTGGGATGAAGACAGCTAGAGAAGACTGTAATCAGCTTCAGTGGGATGAAGACAGTTTTAGAAGACTGTAATCAGCTTCAGTGGGATGAAGACAGCTTTAGAAGACTGTAATCAGCTTCAGTGGGATGAAGACAGCTTTAGAAGACTGTAATCAGCTTCAGTGGGATGAAGATATCTTTAGAAGAAAATAATCCGTTTCAGTGGGATGAAGACAGCTTTAGAAGAAAATAATCAGCTTCAGTGGGATGAAGACAGCTTTAGAAGACTGTAATCAGCTTCAGTGGGATGAAGATAGTTTTAGAAGACTGTAATCAGCTTCAGTGGGATGAAGACAGCTTTAGAAGACTGTAATCATCTTCAGTGGGATGAAGACAGCTTTAGAAGACTGTAATCAGCTTCAGTAGGATTAAGACAGTTTTAGAAGAATGTAATCAGCTTCAGTGGGATGAAGACAGCTTTAGAAGACTGTAATCAGCTTCAGTGGGATGAAGACAGCTTTAGAAGACTGTAATCAGCTTCAGTAGGATTAAGACAGTTTTAGAAGAATGTAATCAGCTTCAGTGGGATGAAGACAGCTAGAGAAGACTGTAATCAGCTTCAGTGGGATGAAGACAGTTTTAGAAGACTGTAATCAGCTTCAGTGGGATGAAGACAGCTTTAGAAGACTGTAATCAGCTTCAGTGGGATGAAGACAGCTTTAGAAGACTGTAATCAGCTTCAGTGGGATGAAGATAGTTTTAGAAGACTGTAATCAGCTTCAGTGGGATGAAGACAGCTTTAGAAGACTGTAATCATCTTCAGTGGGATGAAGACAGCTTTAGAAGACTGTAATCAGCTTCAGTGGGATGAAGACAGTTTTAGAAGACTGTAATCAGCTTCAGTGGGATGAAGACAGCTTTAGAAGACTGTAATCAGCTTCAGTGGGATGAAGACAGTTTTAGAAGACTGTAATCAGCTTCAGTGGGATGAAGACAGCTTTAGAAGACTATACTCAGCTTCAGTGGGATGAAGACAGCTTTAGAAGACTGTAATCAGCTTCAGTGGGATGAAGACATCTTTAGAAGAAAATAATCAGTTTCAGTGGGATGAAGACAGCTTTAGAAGAAAATAATCAGCTTCAGTAGGATGAAGACAGTTTTAGAAGACTGTAATCAGCTTCAGTGGGATGAAGACAGCTTTAGAAGACTGTAATCAGCTTCAGTGGAATGAAGACAGCTTTAGAAGACTGTAATCAGCTTCAGTGGGATGAAGACAGCTTTAGAAGACTGTAATCAGCTTCAGTGGAATGAAGACAGCTTTAGAAGACTGTAATCAGCTTCAGCGGGATGAAGACAGCTTTAGAAGACTGTAATCAGCTTCAGTGGGATGAAGACAGCTTTAGAAGACTGTAATCAGCTTCAGTGGGATGAAGACAGCTTTAGAAGACTGTAATCATCTTCAGTGGGATGAAGACAGCTTTAGAAGACTGTAATCAGCTTCAGTAGGATTAAGACAGTTTTAGAAGAATGTAATCAGCTTCAGTGGGATGAAGACAGCTAGAAAAGACTGTAATCAGCTTCAGTGGGATGAAGACAGTTTTAGAAGACTGTAATCAGCTTCAGTGGGATGAAGACAGCTTTAGAAGACTGTAATCAGCTTCAGTGGGATGAAGACAGCTTTAGAAGACTGTAATCAGCTTCAGTGGGATGAAGACATCTTTAGAAGAAAATAATCAGTTTCAGTGGGATGAAGACAGCTTTAGAAGAAAATAATCAGCTTCAGTAGGATGAAGACAGTTTTAGAAGACTGTAATCAGCTTCAGTGGGATGAAGACAGCTTTAGAAGACTGTAATCAGCTTCAGTGGAATGAAGACAGCTTTAGAAGACTGTAATCAGCTTCAGTGGGATGAAGACAGCTTTAGAAGACTGTAATCAGCTTCAGTGGAATGAAGACAGCTTTAGAAGACTGTAATCAGCTTCAGCGGGATGAAGACAGCTTTAGAAGACTGTAATCAGCTTCAGTGGGATGAAGACAGCTTTAGAAGACTGTAATCAGCTTCAGTGGGATGAAGACAGCTTTAGAAGACTGTAATCATCTTCAGTGGGATGAAGACAGCTTTAGAAGACTGTAATCAGCTTCAGTGGGATGAAGACAGTTTTAGAAGACTGTAATCAGCTTCAGTGGGATGAAGACAGCTTTAGAAGACTGTAATCAGCTTCAGTGGGATGAAGACAGCTTTAGAAGACTGTAATCAGCTTCAGTGGGATGAAAATATCTTTAGAAGAAAATAATCAGTTTCAGTGGGATGAAGACAGCTTTAGAAGAAAATAATCAGCTTCAGTGGGATGAAGACAGCTTTAGAAGACTGTAATCAGCTTCAGTGGGATGAAGATAGTTTTAGAAGACTGTAATCAGCTTCAGTGGGATGAAGACAGCTTTAGAAGAAAATAATCAGCTTCAGTGGGATGAAGACAGCTTTAGAAGACTGTAATCAGCTTCAGTAGGATTAAGACAGTTTTAGAAGAATGTAATCAGCTTCAGTGGGATGAAGACAGCTAGAGAAGACTGTAATCAGCTTCAGTGGGATGAAGACAGTTTTAGAAGACTGTAATCAGCTTCAGTGGGATGAAGACAGCTTTAGAAGACTGTAATCAGCTTCAGTGGGATGAAGACAGCTTTAGAAGACTGTAATCAGCTTCAGTGGGATGAAGATATCTTTAGAAGAAAATAATCCGTTTCAGTGGGATGAAGACAGCTTTAGAAGAAAATAATCAGCTTCAGTGGGATGAAGACAGCTTTAGAAGACTGTAATCAGCTTCAGTGGGATGAAGATAGTTTTAGAAGACTGTAATCAGCTTCAGTGGGATGAAGACAGCTTTAGAAGACTGTAATCATCTTCAGTGGGATGAAGACAGCTTTAGAAGACTGTAATCAGCTTCAGTAGGATTAAGACAGTTTTAGAAGAATGTAATCAGCTTCAGTGGGATGAAGACAGCTAGAGAAGACTGTAATCAGCTTCAGTGGGATGAAGACAGTTTTAGAAGACTGTAATCAGCTTCAGTGGGATGAAGACAGCTTTAGAAGACTGTAATCAGCTTCAGTGGGATGAAGACAGCTTTAGAAGACTGTAATCAGCTTCAGTGGGATGAAGATAGTTTTAGAAGACTGTAATCAGCTTCAGTGGGATGAAGACAGCTTTAGAAGACTGTAATCATCTTCAGTGGGATGAAGACAGCTTTAGAAGACTGTAATCAGCTTCAGTAGGATTAAGACAGTTTTAGAAGAATGTAATCAGCTTCAGTGGGATGAAGACAGCTAGAGAAGACTGTAATCAGCTTCAGTGGGATGAAGACAGTTTTAGAAGACTGTAATCAGCTTCAGTGGGATGAAGATATCTTTAGAAGAAAATCATCAGTTTCAGTGGGATGAAGACAGCTTTAGAAGAAAATAATCAGCTTCAGTGGGATGAAGACAGCTTTAGAAGACTGTAATCAGCTTCAGTGGGATGAAGATAGTTTTAGAAGACTGTAATCAGCTTCAGTGGGATGAAGACAGCTTTAGAAGACTGTAATCATCTTCAGTGGGATGAAGACAGCTTTAGAAGACTGTAATCATCTTCAGTGGGATGAAGACAGCTTTAGAAGACTGTAATCAGCTTCAGTAGGATTAAGACAGTTTTAGAAGAATGTAATCAGCTTCAGTGGGATGAAGACAGCTAGAGAAGACTGTAATCAGCTTCAGTGGGATGAAGACAGTTTTAGAAGACTGTAATCAGCTTCAGTGGGATGAAGACAGCTTTAGAAGACTGTAATCAGCTTCAGTGGGATGAAGACAGCTTTAGAAGACTGTAATCAGCTTCAGTGGGATGAAGATAGTTTTAGAAGACTGTAATCAGCTTCAGTGGGATGAAGACAGCTTTAGAAGACTGTAATCATCTTCAGTGGGATGAAGACAGCTTTAGAAGACTGTAATCAGCTTCAGTAGGATTAAGACAGTTTTAGAAGAATGTAATCAGCTTCAGTGGGATGAAGACAGCTAGAGAAGACTGTAATCAGCTTCAGTGGGATGAAGACAGTTTTAGAAGACTGTAATCAGCTTCAGTGGGATGAAGATATCTTTAGAAGAAAATAATCAGTTTCAGTGGGATGAACAGCTTTAGAAGAAAATAATCAGCTTCAGTGGGATGAAGACAGCTTTAGAAGACTGTAATCAGCTTCAGTGGGATGAAGATAGTTTTAGAAGACTGTAATCAGCTTCAGTGGGATGAAGACAGCTTTAGAAGACTGTAATCATCTTCAGTGGGATGAAGACAGCTTTAGAAGACTGTAATCAGCTTCAGTAGGATTAAGACTGTTATGGTGCGTGAATGAGGACCCAAAAGCGAATTAACAAACAGAGTACTTTAATGACGAACATACGTGGGCTCAGATGGACAGGTAGATTCCGACAGGACAGGACAAGGTTGCAGCACACACGATGATAGTCTGGTTCAGGCATGAGACACACAAACAAACAAACAAGAATCCGACAAGGACAGGAGCAGAAACAGAGACAGATATAGGGACCTAATCAGAGGGAAAAAGGGAACAGGTGGGGAACGGGGTGACGAGGTAGTTAGGAGGAGACAGGGCACAGCTGGGGAAAAGAGGGGGAGAAAAGGTAACATAACAACGACCAGCAGAGGGAGACAGGGTGAAGGGAAAGGACAGAGACAAGACAACATGACAGTACATGACAGTACCCCCCCACTCACCGAGCGCCTCCTGGCGCACTCGAGGAGGAAACCTGGCGGCAACGGAGGAAATCATCAATCAGCGCACGGTCCAGCACGTCCCGAGAGGGAACCCAACTCCTCTCCTCAGGACCGTACCCCTCCCAGTCAACTAGGTACTGATGACCACGGCCCCGAGGACGCATGTCCAAGATTTTACGGACCCTGTAGATAGGTGCGCCCTCGACAAGGATGGGGGGGGGGGGGGAAGACGAGCGGGGGCGCGAAGAGCGGGCTTAACACAGGAGACATGGAAGACCGGGTGGACGCGACGAAGATATCGCGGAAGAAGAAGTCGCACTGCGACAGGATTAATGACCTGAGAGATACGGAATGGACCAATGAACCGCGGGGTCAACTTGCGAGAAGCCGTCTTAAGGGGAAGGTTCTGAGTGGAGAGCCAAACTCTCTGACCGCGACAATATCTAGGGCTCTTCGTTCTACGCTTATTAGCAGCTCTCACAGTCTGCGCCCTATAACGGCAAAGTGCAGACCTGACCCTCTTCCAGGTGCGCTCGCAACGTTGGACAAAAGCCTGAGCGGAGGGGACGCTGGACTCGGCGAACTGAGATGAGAACAACGGAGGCTGGTACCCGAGGCTACTCTGAAAAGGAGATAGCCCGGTCGCAGACGAAGGAAGCGAGTTGTGGGCGTATTCTGCCCAGGGGAGCTGTTCTGACCAAGACGCAGGGTTGCGAAAAGAAAGACTGCGTAAGATGCGACCAATAGTCTGATTGGCCCGTTCTGCTTGACCGTTAGACTGGGGGTGAAAGCCGGAAGAGAGACTGACGGAAGCCCCAATCAAACGGCAAAACTCCCTCCAAAATTGAGACGTGAATTGCGGACCTCTGTCCGAAACGACGTCTGACGGAAGGCCATGAATTCTGAAAACATTCTCGATGATGATTTGTGCCGTCTCTTTAGCAGAAGGAAGCTTAGCAAGGGGAATGAAATGAGCCGCCTTAGAGAACCTATCGACAACCGTAAGAATAACAGTCTTCCCCGCTGACGAAGGCAGTCCGGTGACAAAATCTAAGGCGATGTGAGACCACGGTCGAGAGGGAATAGGAAGCGGCCTGAGACGGCCGGCAGGAGGAGAGTTACCGGACTTAGTCTGCGCGCAGACCGAACAAGCAGCCACGAAACGACGCGTGTCATGCTCCCGGGTGGGCCACCAGAAACGCTGGCGAATGGAAGCAAGCGTACCCCGAACGCCAGGGTGGCCGGCTAACTTGGCAGAGTGAGCCCACTGAAGAACGGCCAGACGAGTAGGAACGGGAACGAAAAGAAGGTTCCTAGGACAAGCGCGCGGCGACGGAGTTTGAGTGAGTGCTTGCTTTACCTGCCTCTCAATTCCCCAGACAGTCAACCCGACAACACGCCCCTCAGGGAGAATCCCCTCGGGATCAGTGGAGGCTACTGAAGAACTGAAGAGACGAGACAAAGCATCAGGCTTGGTGTTCTTAGAGCCCGGACGATAAGAAATCACGAACTCGAAACGAGCGAAAAACAGCGCCCAACGCGCCTGACGCGCATTAAGTCGTTTGGCAGAACGGATGTACTCAAGGTTCCTATGGTCAGTCCAAACGACAAAAGGAACGGTCGCCCCCTCCAACCACTGTCGCCATTCGCCTAGGGCTAACCGGATGGCGAGCAGTTCGCGGTTACCCACATCATAGTTACGTTCCGACGGCGACAGGCGATGAGAAAAATACGCGCATGGGTGGACCTTGTCGTCAGAGAGGGAGCGCTGAGAAAGGATGGCTCCCACTCCCACCTCTGACGCGTCAACCTCGACAACGAACTGTCTAGAGACGTCAGGTGTAACAAGGATAGGAGCGGATGTAAAACGATTCTTGAGGAGATCAAAAGCTCCCTGGGCGGAAACGGACCACTTAAAGCACGTCTTGACAGAAGTAAGGGCTGTGAGAGGAGCTGCCACCTGACCGAAATTACGGATGAAACGACGATAGAAGTTCGCGAAGCCGAGAAAGCGCTGCAGCTCGACGCGTGACTTAGGGACGGGCCAATCAATGACAGCTTGGACCTTAGCGGGATCCATCTTAATGCCTTCAGCGGAAATAACAGAACCGAGAAATGTGACGGAGGAGGCATGAAAAGTGCACTTCTCAGCCTTCACGAAAAGACAATTCTCTAAAAGGCGCTGGAGGACACGTCGAACGTGCTGAACATGAACCTGGAGTGACGGTGAAAAAATCAGGATATCGTCAAGGTAAACGAAAACAAAGATGTTCAGCATGTCTCTCAGGACATCATTGACTAATGCCTGAAAGACAGCTGGAGCGTTAGCGAGGCCGAAAGGAAGAACCCGGTATTCAAAGTGCCCTAACGGAGTGTTAAACGCCGTCTTCCACTCGTCCCCCTCCCTGATGCGCACGAGATGGTAAGCGTTACGAAGGTCCAACTTAGTGAAAAACCTGGCTCCCTGCAGGATCTCGAAGGCTGAAGACATAAGAGGAAGCGGATAACGATTCTTCACTGTTATGTCATTCAGCCCTCGATAATCTATGCAGGGGCGCAGAGACCCGTCCTTCTTCTTGACAAAAAAAAAACCCCGCTCCGGCGGGAGAGGAGGAGGGGACTATGGTACCGGCGTCAAGAGCTACAGACAAATAATCTTCGAGAGCCTTACGTTCGGGAGCCGACAGAGAGTATAGTCTACCCCGGGGGGGGGTGGTTCCCGGAAGGAGATCAATACTACAATCATACGACCGGTGTGGAGGAAGAGAGGTGGCCCTGGACCGACTGAACACCGTGCGCAGATCGTGATATTCCTCCGGCACCCCTGTCAAATCACCAGGCTCCTCCTGTGAAGAAGAGACAGAGGAAACAGGAGGGATAGCAGACATTAAACATTTCACATGACAAGAGACGTTCCAGGAGAGGATAGAATTACTAGACCAATTAATGGAAGGATTATGACAAACTAGCCAGGGATGGCCCAAAACAACAGGTGTAAAAGGTGAACGAAAAATTAAAAAAGAAATGGTTTCACTATGATTACCAGAAACAGTGAGGGTTAAAGGTAGCGTCTCACGCTGAATCCTGGGGAGAGGACTACCATCCAGGGCGAACAAGGCCGTGGGCTCCTTTAACTGTCTGAGAGGAATGTCATGTTCCCGAGCCCAGGTCTCGTCCATAAAACAGCCCTCCGCCCCAGAGTCTATTAAGGCACTGCAGGAAGCTGACGAACCGGTCCAGCGTAGATGGACCGACAAGGTAGTGCAGGATCTTGAAGGAGAGACAGGAGTAGTAGCGCTCACCAGTAGCCCTCCGCTTACTGACGAGCTCTGGCCTTTTACTGGACATGAAGTGGCAAAATGACCAGCGGAACCGCAATAGAGACAGAGGCGGTTGGTGATTCTCCGTTCCCTCTCCTTAGTCGAGATGCGGATACCTCCCAGCCGCATGGGCTCAGCACCCGAGCCGGCAGAGGAAGATGGTAGTGATGCGGAGAGGGAGGCGACGGAGAGCGCGAGCTCCTTTCCACGAGCTCGGTGACGAAGATCAACCCGTCGCTCAATGCGAATAGCGAGTTCAATCAAGGAATCCACGCTGGAAGGAACCTCCCGGGAGAGAATCTCATCCTTTACCTCTGCGCGGAAACCCTCCAGAAGACGAGCGAGCAAGGCCGGCTCGTTCCAGCCACTGGAGACAGCAAGAGTGCGAAACTCAATAGAGTAGTCTGTTATGGATCGATTGCCTTGACATAGGGAAGACAGGGCCCTGGAAGCCTCCTCCCCAAAAACAGATCGATCAAAAACCCGTATCCTCTCCTCCTTAAAGTCTTGATACTGGTTAATACACTCAGCCCTTGCCTCCCAGATTGCCGTGCCCCACTCACGAGCCCGTCCAATAAGGAGAGATATGACGTAGGCGACACGAGCAGTGCTCCTGGAGTAAGTGTTGGGCTGGAGAGAAAACACAATATCACACTGGGTGAGGAACGAGCGGCATTCAGTGGGCTCCCCAGAGTAACACGGCGGGTTATTGATTCTGGGCTCCGGAGATTCGAAAGCCCTGGAAGTGGCCGGTGGATCGAGGCGGAGATGGTGAACCTGTTCTGTGAGGTTGGAGACTTGGGTGGCCAGGGTCTCAACGGCATGTCGAGCAGCAGACAATTCCTGCTTGTGTCTGCCTAGCATCGCTCCCTGGATCTCGACGGCTGAGTGGAGAGGATCCGAAGTCGCTGGGTCCATTCTTGGTCGGATTCTTCTGTTATGGTGCGTGAATGAGGACCCAAAAGCGAATTAACAAACAGAGTACTTTAATGACGAACATACGTGGGCTCAGATGGACAGGTAGATTCCGACAGGACAGGACAAGGTTGCAGCACACACGATGATAGTCTGGTTCAGGCATGAGACACACAAACAAACAAACAAGAATCCGACAAGGACAGGAGCAGAAACAGAGACAGATATAGGGACCTAATCAGAGGGAAAAAGGGAACAGGTGGGGAACGGGGTGACGAGGTAGTTAGGAGGAGACAGGGCACAGCTGGGGAAAAGAGGGGGAGAAAAGGTAACATAACAACGACCAGCAGAGGGAGACAGGGTGAAGGGAAAGGACAGAGACAAGACAACATGACAGTACATGACAAAGACAGTTTTAGAAGAATGTAATCAGCTTCAGTGGGATGAAGACAGTTTTAGAAGACTGTAATCAGCTTCAGTGGGATGAAGACAGCTTTAGAAGACTGTAATCAGCTTCAGTAGGATTAAGACAGTTTTAGAAGAATGTAATCAGCTTCAGTGGGATGAAGACAGTTTTAGAAGACTGTAATCAGCTTCAGTGGGATGAAGATATCTTTAGAAGAAAATAATCAGTTTCAGTGGGATGAACAGCTTTAGAAGAAAATAATCAGCTTCAGTGGGATGAAGACAGCTTTAGAAGACTGTAATCAGCTTCAGTGGGATGAAGATAGTTTTAGAAGACTGTAATCAGCTTCAGTGGGATGAAGACAGCTTTAGAAGACTGTAATCATCTTCAGTGGGATGAAGACAGCTTTAGAAGACTGTAATCAGCTTCAGTAGGATTAAGACAGTTTTAGAAGAATGTAATCAGCTTCAGTGGGATGAAGACAGCTAGAGAAGACTGTAATCAGCTTCAGTGGGATGAAGACAGTTTTAGAAGACTGTAATCAGCTTCAGTGGGATGAAGACAGCTTTAGAAGACTGTAATCAGCTTCAGTGAGATGAAGACAGCTTTAGAAGACTGTAATCAGCTTCAGTGGGATGAAGACAGCTTTAGAAGACTGTAATCATCTTCAGTGGGATGAAGACAGCTTTAGAAGACTGTAATCAGCTTCAGTAGGATTAAGACAGTTTTAGAAGAATGTAATCAGCTTCAGTGGGATGAAGACAGCTTTAGAAGACTGTAATCAGCTTCAGTGGGATGAAAATATCTTTAGAAGAAAATAATCAGCTTCAGTGGGATGAAGACAGCTTTAGAAGAAAATAATCAGCTTCAGTGGGATGAAGACAGCTTTAGAAGACTGTAATCAGCTTCAGTGGGATGAAGATAGTTTTAGAAGACTGTAATCAGCTTCAGTGGGATGAAGACAGCTTTAGAAGACTGTAATCATCTTCAGTGGGATGAAGACAGCTTTAGAAGACTGTAATCAGCTTCAGTAGGATTAAGACAGTTTTAGAAGAATGTAATCAGCTTCAGTGGGATGAAGACAGCTAGAGAAGACTGTAATCAGCTTCAGTGGGATGAAGACAGTTTTAGAAGACTGTAATCAGCTTCAGTGGGATTAAGACAGTTTTAGAAGAATGTAATCAGTTTCAGTGGGATGAAGACAGCTTTAGAAGAAAATAATCAGCTTCAGTGGGATGAAGACAGCTTTAGAAGACTGTAATCAGCTTCAGTGGGATGAAGATAGTTTTAGAAGACTGTAATCAGCTTCAGTGGGATGAAGACAGCTTTAGAAGACTGTAATCATCTTCAGTGGGATGAAGACAGCTTTAGAAGACTGTAATCAGCTTCAGTAGGATTAAGACAGTTTTAGAAGAATGTAATCAGCTTCAGTGGGATGAAGACAGCTAGAGAAGACTGTAATCAGCTTCAGTGGGATGAAGACAGTTTTAGAAGACTGTAATCAGCTTCAGTGGGATGAAGACAGCTTTAGAAGACTGTAATCAGCTTCAGTGGGATGAAGACAGCTTTAGAAGACTGTAATCAGCTTCAGTGGGATGAAGATATCTTTAGAAGAAAATAATCAGTTTCAGTGGGATGAAGACAGCTTTAGAAGAAAATAATCAGCTTCAGTGGGATGAAGACAGCTTTAGAAGACTGTAATCAGCTTCAGTGGGATGAAGACAGTTTTAGAAGACTGTAATCAGCTTCAGTGGGATGAAGATAGTTTTAGAAGACTGTAATCAGCTTCAGTGGGATGAAGACAGCTTTAGAAGACTGTAATCATCTTCAGTGGGATGAAGACAGCTTTAGAAGACTGTAATCAGCTTCAGTAGGATTAAGACAGTTTTAGAAGACTGTAATCAGCTTCCGTGGGATGAAGACAGCTTTAGAAGACTGTAATCATCTTCAGTGGGATGAAGACAGCTTTAGAAGACTGTAATCAGCTTCAGTAGGATTAAGACAGTTTTAGAAGAATGTAATCAGCTTCAGTGGGATGAAGACAGCTAGAGAAGACTGTAATCAGCTTCAGTGGGATGAAGACAGCTTTAGAAGACTGTAATCAGCTTCAGTGAGATGAAGACAGCTTTAGAAGACTGTAATCAGCTTCAGTGGGATGAAGATAGTTTTAGAAGACTGTAATCAGCTTCAGTGGGATGAAGACAGCTTTAGAAGACTGTAATCATCTTCAGTGGGATGAAGACAGCTTTAGAAGACTGTAATCAGCTTCAGTAGGATTAAGACAGTTTTAGAAGAATGTAATCAGCTTCAGTGGGATGAAGACAGCTTTAGAAGACTGTAATCAGCTTCAGTGGGATGAAAATATCTTTAGAAGAAAATAATCAGCTTCAGTGGGATGAAGACAGCTTTAGAAGAAAATAATCAGCTTCAGTGGGATGAAGACAGCTTTAGAAGACTGTAATCAGCTTCAGTTGGATGAAGATAGTTTTAGAAGACTGTAATCAGCTTCAGTGGGATGAAGACAGCTTTAGAAGACTATAATCATCTTCAGTGGGATGAAGACAGCTTTAGAAGACTGTAATCAGCTTCAGTAGGATTAAGACAGTTTTAGAAGAATGTAATCAGCTTCAGTGGGATGAAGACAGCTAGAGAAGACTGTAATCAGCTTCAGTGGGATGAAGACAGTTTTAGAAGACTGTAATCAGCTTCAGTGGGATGAAGACAGCTTTAGAAGACTGTAATCAGCTTCAGTGGGATGAAGACAGCTTTAGAAGACTGTAATCAGCTTCAGTGGGATGAATATATCTTTAGAAGAAAATAATCAGTTTCAGTGGGATGAAGACAGCTTTAGAAGAAAATAATCAGCTTCAGTGGGATGAAGACAGCTTTAGAAGACTGTAATCAGCTTCAGTGGGATGAAGATAGTTTTAGAAGACTGTAATCAGCTTCAGTGGGATGAAGACAGCTTTAGAAGACTGTAATCATCTTCAGTGGGATGAAGACAGCTTTAGAAGACTGTAATCAGCTTCAGTAGGATTAAGACAGTTTTAGAAGACTGTAATCAGCTTCAGTGGGATGAAGACAGCTAGAGAAGACTGTAATCAGCTTCAGTGGGATGAAGACAGTTTTGGAAGACTGTAATCAGCTTCAGTGGGATGAAGACAGCTTTAGAAGACTGTAATCAGCTTCAGTGGGATGAAAATATCTTTAGAAGAAAATAATCAGTTTCAGTGGGATGAAGACAGCTTTAGAAGAAAATAATCAGCTTCAGTGGGATGAAGACAGCTTTAGAAGACTGTAATCAGCTTCAGTGGGATGAAGATAGTTTTAGAAGACTGTAATCAGCTTCAGTGGGATGAAGACAGCTTTAGAAGACTGTAATCATCTTCAGTGGGATGAAGACAGCTTTAGAAGACTGTAATCAGCTTCAGTAGGATTAAGACAGTTTTAGAAGAATGTAATCAGCTTCAGTGGGATGAAGACAGCTAGAGAAGACTGTAATCAGCTTCAGTGGGATGAAGACAGTTTTAGAAGACTGTAATCAGCTTCAGTGGGATGAAGACAGCTTTAGAACACTGTAATCAGCTTCAGTGGGATGAAGACAGCTTTAGAAGACTGTAATCAGCTTCAGTGGGATGAAGAAATCTTTAGAAGAAAATAATCAGTTTCAGTGGGATGAAGACAGATTTAGAAGAAAATAATCAGCTTCAGTGGGATGAAGACAGCTTTAGAAGACTGTAATCAGCTTCAGTGGGATGAAGACAGATTTAGAAGACTGTAATCATCTTCAGTGGGATGAAGACAGCTTTAGAAGACTGTAATCAGCTTCAGTAGGATTAAGACAGTTTTAGAAGAATGTAATCAGCTTCAGTGGGATGAAGACAGCT
Source organism: Oncorhynchus mykiss (assembly GCF_057628025.1). Classification (NCBI taxonomy): domain Eukaryota; kingdom Metazoa; phylum Chordata; class Actinopteri; order Salmoniformes; family Salmonidae; genus Oncorhynchus; species Oncorhynchus mykiss. The sequence goes on along the minus strand of NC_143026.1, from coordinate 13,754,028 downwards.
AGAGAAGACTGTAATCAGCTTCAGTGGGATGAAGACAGTTTTAGAAGACTGTAATCAGCTTCAGTGGGATGAAGACAGCTTTAGAAGACTGTAATCAGCTTCAGTGGGATGAAGACAGCTTTAGAAGACTGTAATCAGCTTCAGTGGGATGAAGACAGCTTTAGAAGACTGTAATCAGCTTCAGTGGGATGAAGACAGTTTTAGAAGACTGTAATCAGCTTCAGTGGGATGAAGACAGCTTTAGAAGACTGTAATCAGCTTCAGTGGGATGAAGACAGCTTTAGAAGACTGTAATCAGCTTCAGTGGGATGAAGATAGTTTTAGAAGACTGTAATCAGCTTCAGTGGGATGAAGACAGCTTTAGAAGACTGTAATCATCTTCAGTGGGATGAAGACAGCTTTAGAAGACTGTAATCAGCTTCAGTAGGATTAAGACAGTTTTAGAAGAATGTAATCAGCTTCAGTGGGATGAAGACAGCTAGAGAAGACTGTAATCAGCTTCAGTGGGATGAAGACAGTTTTAGAAGACTGTAATCAGCTTCAGTGGGATGAAGACAGCTTTAGAAGACTGTAATCAGCTTCAGTGGGATGAAGATAGTTTTAGAAGACTGTAATCAGCTTCAGTGGGATGAAGACAGCTTTAGAAGACTGTAATCATCTTCAGTGGGATGAAGACAGCTTTAGAAGACTGTAATCAGCTTCAGTAGGATTAAGACAGTTTTAGAAGAATGTAATCAGCTTCAGTGGGATGAAGACAGCTAGAGAAGACTGTAATCAGCTTCAGTGGGATGAAGACAGCTTTAGAAGACTGTAATCAGCTTCAGTGAGATGAAGACAGCTTTAGAAGACTGTAATCAGCTTCAGTGGGATGAAGATAGTTTTAGAAGACTGTAATCAGCTTCAGTGGGATGAAGACAGCTTTAGAAGACTGTAATCATCTTCAGTGGGATGAAGACAGCTTTAGAAGACTGTAATCAGCTTCAGTAGGATTAAGACAGTTTTAGAAGAATGTAATCAGCTTCAGTGGGATGAAGACAGCTTTAGAAGACTGTAATCAGCTTCAGTGGGATGAAAATATCTTTAGAAGAAAATAATCAGCTTCAGTGGGATGAAGACAGCTTTAGAAGAAAATAATCAGCTTCAGTGGGATGAAGACAGCTTTAGAAGACTGTAATCAGCTTCAGTTGGATGAAGATAGTTTTAGAAGACTGTAATCAGCTTCAGTGGGATGAAGACAGCTTTAGAAGACTATAATCATCTTCAGTGGGATGAAGACAGCTTTAGAAGACTGTAATCAGCTTCAGTAGGATTAAGACAGTTTTAGAAGAATGTAATCAGCTTCAGTGGGATGAAGACAGCTAGAGAAGACTATAATCAGCTTCAGTGGGATGAAGACAGTTTTAGAAGACTGTAATCAGCTTCAGTGGGATGAAGACAGCTTTAGAAGACTGTTATCAGCTTCAGTGGGATGAAGACAGCTTTAGAAGACTGTAATCAGCTTCAGTGGGATGAATATATCTTTAGAAGAAAATAATCAGTTTCAGTGGGATGAAGACAGCTTTAGAAGAAAATAATCAGCTTCAGTGGGATGAAGACAGCTTTAGAAGACTGTAATCAGCTTCAGTGGGATGAAGATAGTTTTAGAAGACTGTAATCAGCTTCAGTGGGATGAAGACAGCTTTAGAAGACTGTAATCATCTTCAGTGGGATGAAGACAGCTTTAGAAGACTGTAATCAGCTTCAGTAGGATTAAGACAGTTTTAGAAGACTGTAATCAGCTTCAGTGGGATGAAGACAGCTAGAGAAGACTGTAATCAGCTTCAGTGGGATGAAGACAGTTTTGGAAGACTGTAATCAGCTTCAGTGGGATGAAGACAGCTTTAGAAGACTGTAATCAGCTTCAGTGGGATGAAAATATCTTTAGAAGAAAATAATCAGTTTCAGTGGGATGAAGACAGCTTTAGAAGAAAATAATCAGCTTCAGTGGGATGAAGACAGCTTTAGAAGACTGTAATCAGCTTCAGTGGGATGAAGATAGTTTTAGAAGACTGTAATCAGCTTCAGTGGGATGAAGACAGCTTTAGAAGACTGTAATCATCTTCAGTGGGATGAAGACAGCTTTAGAAGACTGTAATCAGCTTCAGTAGGATTAAGACAGTTTTAGAAGAATGTAATCAGCTTCAGTGGGATGAAGACAGCTAGAGAAGACTGTAATCAGCTTCAGTGGGATGAAGACAGTTTTAGAAGACTGTAATCAGCTTCAGTGGGATGAAGACAGCTTTAGAACACTGTAATCAGCTTCAGTGGGATGAAGACAGCTTTAGAAGACTGTAATCAGCTTCAGTGGGATGAAGAAATCTTTAGAAGAAAATAATCAGTTTCAGTGGGATGAAGACAGCTTTAGAAGAAAATAATCAGCTTCAGTGGGATGAAGACAGCTTTAGAAGACTGTAATCAGCTTCAGTGGGATGAAGATAGTTTTAGAAGACTGTAATCAGCTTCAGTGGGATGAAGACAGATTTAGAAGACTGTAATCATCTTCAGTGGGATGAAGACAGCTTTAGAAGACTGTAATCAGCTTCAGTAGGATTAAGACAGTTTTAGAAGAATGTAATCAGCTTCAGTGGGATGAAGACAGCTAGAGAAGACTGTAATCAGCTTCAGTGGGATGAAGACAGTTTTAGAAGACTGTAATCAGCTTCAGTGGGATGAAGACAGCTTTAGAAGACTGTAATCAGCTTCAGTGGGATGAAGACAGCTTTAGAAGACTGTAATCAGCTTCAGTGGGATGAAGACAGCTTTAGAAGACTGTAATCAGCTTCAGTGGGATGAAGACAGTTTTAGAAGACTGTAATCAGCTTCAGTGGGATGAAGACAGCTTTAGAAGACTGTAATCAGCTTCAGTGGGATGAAGACAGCTTTAGAAGACTGTAATCAGCTTCAGTGGGATGAAGATAGTTTTAGAAGACTGTAATCAGCTTCAGTGGGATGAAGACAGCTTTAGAAGACTGTAATCATCTTCAGTGGGATGAAGACAGCTTTAGAAGACTGTAATCAGCTTCAGTAGGATTAAGACAGTTTTAGAAGAATGTAATCAGCTTCAGTGGGATGAAGACAGCTAGAGAAGACTGTAATCAGCTTCAGTGGGATGAAGACAGTTTTAGAAGACTGTAATCAGCTTCAGTGGGATGAAGACAGCTTTAGAAGACTGTAATCAGCTTCAGTGGGATGAAGACAGCTTTAGAAGACTGTAATCAGCTTCAGTGGGATGAAAATATCTTTAGAAGAAAATAATCAGTTTCAGTGGGATGAAGACAGCTTTAGAAGAAAATAATCAGCTTCAGTGGGATGAAGACAGCTTTAGAAGACTGTAATCAGCTTCAGTGGGATGAAGATAGTTTTAGAAGACTGTAATCAGCTTCAGTGGGATGAAGACAGCTTTAGAAGACTGTAATCATCTTCAGTGGGATGAAGACAGCTTTAGAAGACTGTAATCAGCTTCAGTAAGATTAAGACAGTTTTAGAAGACTGTAATCAGCTTCAGTGGGATGAAGACAGCTAGAGAAGACTGTAATCAGCTTCAGTGGGATGAAGACAGTTTTAGAAGACTGTAATCAGCTTCAGTGGGATGAAGACAGCTTTAGAAGACTGTAATCAGCTTCAGTGGGATGAAGACAGCTTTAGAAGACTGTAATCAGCTTCAGTGGGATGAAGATATCTTTAGAAGAAAATAGTCAGTTTCAGTGGGATGAAGACAGCTTTAGAAGAAAATAATCAGCTTCAGTGGGATGAAGACAGCTTTAGAAGACTGTAATCAGCTTCAGTGGGATGAAGATAGTTTTAGAAGACTGTAATCAGCTTCAGTGGGATGAAGACAGCTTTAGAAGACTGTAATCATCTTCAGTGGGATGAAGACAGCTTTAGAAGACTGTAATCAGCTTCAGTAGGATTAAGACAGTTTTAGAAGACTGTAATCAGCTTCAGTGGGATGAAGACAGCTAGAGAAGACTGTAATCAGCTTCAGTGGGATGAAGACAGTTTTAGAAGACTGTAATCAGCTTCAGTGGGATGAAGACAGCTTTAGAAGAAAATAATCAGCTTCAGTAGGATGAAGACAGTTTTAGAAGACTGTAATCAGCTTCAGTGGGATGAAGACACCTTTAGAAGACTGTAATCAGCTTCAGTGGGATGAAGACAGCTTTAGAAGACTGTAATCAGCTTCATTGGGATGAAGACATCTTTAGAAGAAAATAATCAGCTTCAGTGGGATGAAGACAGCTTTAGAAGACTGTAATCAGCTTCAGTGGGATGAAGATAGTTTTAGAAGACTGTAATCAGCTTCAGTGGGATGAAGACAGCTTTAGAAGACTGTAATCAGCTTCAGTGGGATGAAGACAGCTTTAGAAGACTGTAATCAGCTTCAGTGGGATGAAAATATCTTTAGAAGAAAATAATCAGTTTCAGTGGGATGAAGACAGCTTTAGAAGAAAATAATCAGCTTCAGTGGGATGAAGACAGCTTTAGAAGACTGTAATCAGCTTCAGTGGGATGAAGATAGTTTTAGAAGACTGTAATCAGCTTCAGTGGGATGAAGACAGCTTTAGAAGACTGTAATCATCTTCAGTGGGATGAAGACAGCTTTAGAAGACTGTAATCAGCTTCAGTAAGATTAAGACAGTTTTAGAAGACTGTAATCAGCTTCAGTGGGATGAAGACAGCTAGAGAAGACTGTAATCAGCTTCAGTGGGATGAAGACAGTTTTAGAAGACTGTAATCAGCTTCAGTGGGATGAAGACAGCTTTAGAAGACTGTAATCAGCTTCAGTGGGATGAAGACAGCTTTAGAAGACTGTAATCAGCTTCAGTGGGATGAAGATATCTTTAGAAGAAAATAATCAGTTTCAGTGGGATGAAGACAGCTTTAGAAGAAAATAATCAGCTTCAGTGGGATGAAGACAGCTTTAGAAGACTGTAATCAGCTTCAGTGGGATGAAGATAGTTTTAGAAGACTGTAATCAGCTTCAGTGGGATGAAGACAGCTTTAGAAGACTGTAATCATCTTCAGTGGGATGAAGACAGCTTTAGAAGACTGTAATCAGCTTCAGTAGGATTAAGACAGTTTTAGAAGACTGTAATCAGCTTCAGTGGGATGAAGACAGCTAGAGAAGACTGTAATCTGCTTCAGTGGGATGAAGACAGCTTTAGAAGACTGTAATCATCTTCAGTGGGATGAAGACAGCTTTAGAAGACTGTAATCAGCTTCAGTAGGATTAAGACAGTTTTAGAAGAATGTAATCAGCTTCAGTGGGATGAAGACAGCTTTAGAAGACTGTAATCAGCTTCAGTGGGATGAAGACAGCTTTAGAAGACTGTAATCAGCTTCAGTGGGATGAAGATATCTTTAGAAGAAAATAATCAGTTTCAGTGGGATGAAGACAGCTTTAGAATAAAATAATCAGCTTCAGTGGGATGAAGACAGCTTTAGAAGACTGTAATCATCTTCAGTGGGATGAAGACAGCTTTAAAAGACTGTAATCAGCTTCAGTAGGATTAAGACAGTTTTAGAAGAATGTAATCAGCTTCAGTGGGATGAAGACAGCTAGAGAAGACTGTAATCAGCTTCAGTGGGATGAAGACAGTTTTAGAAGACTGTAATCAGCTTCAGTGGGATGAAGACAGCTTTAGAAGACTGTAATCAGCTTCAGTGGGATGAAGACAGCTTTAGAAGACTGTAATCAGCTTCAGTGGGATGAAAATATCTTTAGAAGAAAATAATCAGTTTCAGGGGGATGAAGACAGCTTTAGAAGAAAATAATCAGCTTCAGTGGGATGAAGACAGCTTTAGAAGACTGTAATCAGCTTCAGTGGGATGAAGATAGTTTTAGAAGACTGTAATCTGCTTCAGTGGGATGAAGACAGCTTTAGAAGACTGTAATCATCTTCAGTGGGATGAAGACAGCTTTAGAAGACTGTAATCAGCTTCAGTAGGATTAAGACAGTTTTAGAAGAATGTAATCAGCTTCAGTGGGATGAAGACAGCTTTAGAAGACTGTAATCAGCTTCAGTGGGATGAAGACAGCTTTAGAAGACTGTAATCAGCTTCAGTGGGATGAAGATATCTTTAGAAGAAAATAATCAGTTTCAGTGGGATGAAGACAGCTTTAGAAGAAAATAATCAGCTTCAGTGGGATGAAGACAGCTTTAGAAGACTGTAATCAGCTTCAGTGGGATGAAGATAGTTTTAGAAGACTGTAATCAGCTTCAGTGGGATGAAGACAGCTTTAGAAGACTGTAATCATCTTCAGTGGGATGAAGACAGCTTTAGAAGACTGTAATCAGCTTCAGTAGGATTAAGACAGTTTTAGAAGAATGTAATCAGCTTCAGTGGGATGAAGACAGCTAGAGAAGACTGTAATCAGCTTCAGTGGGATGAAGACAGTTTTAGAAGACTGTAATCAGCTTCAGTGGGATGAAGACAGCTTTAGAAGACTGTAATCAGCTTCAGTGGGATGAAGACAGCTTTAGAAGACTGTAATCAGCTTCAGTGGGATGAAGACAGCTTTAGAAGACTGTAATCAGCTTCAGTGGGATGAAGACAGCTTTAGAAGACTGTATTCATCTTCAGTGGGATGAAGACAGCTTTAAAAGACTGTAATCAGCTTCAGTAGGATTAAGACAGTTTTAGAAGAATGTAATCAGCTTCAGTGGGATGAAGACAGCTAGAGAAGACTGTAATCAGCTTCAGTGGGATGAAGACAGTTTTAGAAGACTGTAATCAGCTTCAGTGGGATGAAGACAGCTTTAGAAGACTGTAATCAGCTTCAGTGGGATGAAGACAGCTTTAGAAGACTGTAATCAGCTTCAGTGGGATGAAAATATCTTTAGAAGAAAATAATCAGTTTCAGGGGGATGAAGACAGCTTTAGAAGAAAATAATCAGCTTCAGTGGGATGAAGACAGCTTTAGAAGACTGTAATCAGCTTCAGTGGGATGAAGATAGTTTTAGAAGACTGTAATCTGCTTCAGTGGGATGAAGACAGCTTTAGAAGACTGTAATCATCTTCAGTGGGATGAAGACAGCTTTAGAAGACTGTAATCAGCTTCAGTGGGATGAAGATAGTTTTAGAAGACTGTAATCAGCTTCAGTGGGATGAAGACAGCTTTAGAAGACTGTAATCATCTTCAGTGGGATGAAGACAGCTTTAGAAGACTGTAATCAGCTTCAGTAGGATTAAGACAGTTTTAGAAGACTGTAATCAGCTTCAGTGGGATGAAGACAGCTAGAGAAGACTGTAATCAGCTTCAGTGGGATGAAGACAGTTTTAGAAGACTGTAATCAGCTTCAGTGGGATGAAGACAGCTTTAGAAGAAAATAATCAGCTTCAGTAGGATGAAGACAGTTTTAGAAGACTGTAATCAGCTTCAGTGGGATGAAGACACCTTTAGAAGACTGTAATCAGCTTCAGTGGGATGAAGACAGCTTTAGAAGACTGTAATCAGCTTCATTGGGATGAAGACATCTTTAGAAGAAAATAATCAGCTTCAGTGGGATGAAGACAGCTTTAGAAGACTGTAATCAGCTTCAGTGGGATGAAGATAGTTTTAGAAGACTGTAATCAGCTTCAGTGGGATGAAGACAGCTTTAGAAGACTGTAATCAGCTTCAGTGGGATGAAGACAGCTTTAAAAGACTGTAATCAGCTTCAGTGGGATGAAAATATCTTTAGAAGAAAATAATCAGTTTCAGTGGGATGAAGACAGCTTTAGAAGAAAATAATCAGCTTCAGTGGGATGAAGACAGCTTTAGAAGACTGTAATCAGCTTCAGTGGGATGAAGATAGTTTTAGAAGACTGTAATCAGCTTCAGTGGGATGAAGACAGCTTTAGAAGACTGTAATCATCTTCAGTGGGATGAAGACAGCTTTAGAAGACTGTAATCAGCTTCAGTAAGATTAAGACAGTTTTAGAAGACTGTAATCAGCTTCAGTGGGATGAAGACAGCTAGAGAAGACTGTAATCAGCTTCAGTGGGATGAAGACAGTTTTAGAAGACTGTAATCAGCTTCAGTGGGATGAAGACAGCTTTAGAAGACTGTAATCAGCTTCAGTGGGATGAAGACAGCTTTAGAAGACTGTAATCAGCTTCAGTGGGATGAAGATATCTTTAGAAGAAAATAATCAGTTTCAGTGGGATGAAGACAGCTTTAGAAGAAAATAATCAGCTTCAGTGGGATGAAGACAGCTTTAGAAGACTGTAATCAGCTTCAGTGGGATGAAGATAGTTTTAGAAGACTGTAATCAGCTTCAGTGGGATGAAGACAGCTTTAGAAGACTGTAATCATCTTCAGTGGGATGAAGACAGCTTTAGAAGACTGTAATCAGCTTCAGTAGGATTAAGACAGTTTTAGAAGACTGTAATCAGCTTCAGTGGGATGAAGACAGCTAGAGAAGACTGTAATCTGCTTCAGTGGGATGAAGACAGCTTTAGAAGACTGTAATCATCTTCAGTGGGATGAAGACAGCTTTAGAAGACTGTAATCAGCTTCAGTAGGATTAAGACAGTTTTAGAAGAATGTAATCAGCTTCAGTGGGATGAAGACAGCTTTAGAAGACTGTAATCAGCTTCAGTGGGATGAAGACAGCTTTAGAAGACTGTAATCAGCTTCAGTGGGATGAAGATATCTTTAGAAGAAAATAATCAGTTTCAGTGGGATGAAGACAGCTTTAGAATAAAATAATCAGCTTCAGTGGGATGAAGACAGCTTTAGAAGACTGTAATCATCTTCAGTGGGATGAAGACAGCTTTAAAAGACTGTAATCAGCTTCAGTAGGATTAAGACAGTTTTAGAAGAATGTAATCAGCTTCAGTGGGATGAAGACAGCTAGAGAAGACTGTAATCAGCTTCAGTGGGATGAAGACAGTTTTAGAAGACTGTAATCAGCTTCAGTGGGATGAAGACAGCTTTAGAAGACTGTAATCAGCTTCAGTGGGATGAAGACAGCTTTAGAAGACTGTAATCAGCTTCAGTGGGATGAAAATATCTTTAGAAGAAAATAATCAGTTTCAGGGGGATGAAGACAGCTTTAGAAGAAAATAATCAGCTTCAGTGGGATGAAGACAGCTTTAGAAGACTGTAATCAGCTTCAGTGGGATGAAGATAGTTTTAGAAGACTGTAATCTGCTTCAGTGGGATGAAGACAGCTTTAGAAGACTGTAATCATCTTCAGTGGGATGAAGACAGCTTTAGAAGACTGTAATCAGCTTCAGTAGGATTAAGACAGTTTTAGAAGAATGTAATCAGCTTCAGTGGGATGAAGACAGCTTTAGAAGACTGTAATCAGCTTCAGTGGGATGAAGACAGCTTTAGAAGACTGTAATCAGCTTCAGTGGGATGAAGATATCTTTAGAAGAAAATAATCAGTTTCAGTGGGATGAAGACAGCTTTAGAAGAAAATAATCAGCTTCAGTGGGATGAAGACAGCTTTAGAAGACTGTAATCAGCTTCAGTGGGATGAAGATAGTTTTAGAAGACTGTAATCAGCTTCAGTGGGATGAAGACAGCTTTAGAAGACTGTAATCATCTTCAGTGGGATGAAGACAGCTTTAGAAGACTGTAATCAGCTTCAGTAGGATTAAGACAGTTTTAGAAGAATGTAATCAGCTTCAGTGGGATGAAGACAGCTAGAGAAGACTGTAATCAGCTTCAGTGGGATGAAGACAGTTTTAGAAGACTGTAATCAGCTTCAGTGGGATGAAGACAGCTTTAGAAGACTGTAATCAGCTTCAGTGGGATGAAGACAGCTTTAGAAGACTGTAATCAGCTTCAGTGGGATGAAGACAGCTTTAGAAGACTGTAATCAGCTTCAGTGGGATGAAGACAGCTTTAGAAGACTGTATTCATCTTCAGTGGGATGAAGACAGCTTTAAAAGACTGTAATCAGCTTCAGTAGGATTAAGACAGTTTTAGAAGAATGTAATCAGCTTCAGTGGGATGAAGACAGCTAGAGAAGACTGTAATCAGCTTCAGTGGGATGAAGACAGTTTTAGAAGACTGTAATCAGCTTCAGTGGGATGAAGACAGCTTTAGAAGACTGTAATCAGCTTCAGTGGGATGAAGACAGCTTTAGAAGACTGTAATCAGCTTCAGTGGGATGAAAATATCTTTAGAAGAAAATAATCAGTTTCAGGGGGATGAAGACAGCTTTAGAAGAAAATAATCAGCTTCAGTGGGATGAAGACAGCTTTAGAAGACTGTAATCAGCTTCAGTGGGATGAAGATAGTTTTAGAAGACTGTAATCTGCTTCAGTGGGATGAAGACAGCTTTAGAAGACTGTAATCATCTTCAGTGGGATGAAGACAGCTTTAGAAGACTGTAATCAGCTTCAGTAGGATTAAGACAGTTTTAGAAGAATGTAATCAGCTTCAGTGGGATGAAGACAGCTTTAGAAGACTGTAATCAGCTTCAGTGGGATGAAGACAGCTTTAGAAGACTGTAATCAGCTTCAGTGGGATGAAGATATCTTTAGAAGAAAATAATCAGTTTCAGTGGGATGAAGACAGCTTTAGAAGAAAATAATCAGCTTCAGTGGGATGAAGACAGCTTTAGAAGACTGTAATCAGCTTCAGTGGGATGAAGATAGTTTTAGAAGACTGTAATCAGCTTCAGTGGGATGAAGACAGCTTTAGAAGACTGTAATCATCTTCAGTGGGATGAAGACAGCTTTAGAAGACTGTAATCAGCTTCAGTAGGATTAAGACAGTTTTAGAAGAATGTAATCAGCTTCAGTGGGATGAAGACAGCTAGAGAAGACTGTAATCAGCTTCAGTGGGATGAAGACAGTTTTAGAAGACTGTAATCAGCTTCAGTGGGATGAAGACAGCTTTAGAAGACTGTAATCAGCTTCAGTGGGATGAAGACAGCTTTAGAAGACTGTAATCAGCTTCAGTGGGATGAAGACAGCTTTAGAAGACTGTAATCAGCTTCAGTGGGATGAAGACAGCTTTAGAAGACTGTAATCAGCTTTAGTGGGATGAAGATAGTTTTAGAAGACTGTAATCAGCTTCAGTGGGATGAAGACAGCTTTAGAAGACTGTAATCATCTTCAGTGGGATGAAGACAGCTTTAGAAGACTGTAATCAGCTTCAGTGGGATTAAGACAGTTTTAGAAGAATGTAATCAGCTTCAGTGGGATGAAGACAGCTAGAGAAGACTGTAATCAGCTTCAGTGGGATGAAGACAGTTTTAGAAGACTGTAATCAGCTTCAGTGGGATGAAGACAGCTTTAGAAGACTGTAATCAGCTTCGGTGGGATGAAGACAGCTTTAGAAGACTGTAATCAGCTTCAGTGGGATGAAGACAGCTTTAGAAGACTGTAATCAGCTTCAGTGGGATGAAGACAGCTTTAGAAGACTGTAATCAGCTTCTGTGGGATGAAGACAGCTTTAGAAGACTGTAATCAGCATCCATGGGATGAAGACAGCTTTAGAAGACTGTAATCAGCTTTAGTGGGATGAAGACAGCTTTGGAAGACTGTAATCAGCTTCAGTGGGATGAAGACAGCTTTAGAAGACTGTAATCAGCTTCAGTGGGATGAAGACAGCTTTAGAAGACTGTAATCAGCTTCAGTGGGATGAAGACAGCTTTAGAAGACTGTAATCAGCTTCAGTGGGATGAAGATAGTTTTAGAAGACTGTAATCAGCTTCAGTGGGATGAAGACAGCTTTAGAAGACTGTAATCATCTTCAGTGGGATGAAGACAGCTTTAGAAGACTGTAATCAGCTTCAGTAGGATTAAGACAGTTTTAGAAGAATGTAATCAGCTTCAGTGGGATGAAGACAGCTAGAGAAGACTGTAATCAGCTTCAGTGGGATGAAGACAGTTTTAGAAGAATGTAATCAGCTTCAGTGGGATGAAGACAGCTAGAGAAGACTGTAATCAGCTTCAGTGGGATGAAGACAGTTTTAGAAGACTGTAATCAGCTTCAGCGGGATGAAGACAGCTTTAGAAGACTGTAATCAGCTTCAGTGGGATGAAGACAGCTTTAGAAGAAAATAATCAGCTTCAGTGGAATGAAGACAGCGATAGAAGACTGTAATCAGCTTCAGTGGGATGAAGACAGTTTTAGAAGACTGTAATCAGCTTCAGTGGGATGAAGACAGCTTTAGAAGACTGTAATCAGCTTCAGTGGGATGAAGATAGTTTCAGAAGACTGTAATCAGCTTCAGTGGGATGAAAATATCTTTAGAAGAAAATAATCAGTTTCAGTGGGATGAAGACAGCTTTAGAAGAAAATAATCAGCTTCAGTGGGATGAAGACAGCTTTAGAAGACTGTAATCAGCTTCAGTGGGATGAAGATAGTTTTAGAAGACTGTAATCAGCTTCAGTGGGATGAAGACATCTTTAGAAGACTGTAATCAGCTTCAGTGGGATGAAGACAGCTTTAGAAGACTGTAATCAGCTTCAGTAGGATTAAGACAGTTTTAGAAGAATGTAATCAGCTTCAGTGGGATGAAGACAGCTAGAGAAGACTGTAATCAGCTTCAGTGGGATGAAGACAGCTAGAGAAGACTGTAATCATCTTCAGTGGGATGAAGACAGCTTTAGAATACTGTAATCAGCTTCAGTAGGATTAAGACAGTTTTAGAAGAATGTAATCAGCTTCAGTGGGATGAAGACAGCTAGAGAAGACTGTAATCAGCTTCAGTGGGATGAAGACAGTTTTAGAAGACTGTAATCAGCTTCAGTGGGATGAAGACAGCTTTAGAAGACTGTAATCAGCTTCAGTGGGATGAAGACAGCTTTAGAATAAAATATTCAGCTTCAGTGGAATGAAGACAGCTTTAGAAGACTGTAATCAGCTTCAGTGGGATGAAGACAGTTTTAGAAGACTGTAATCAGCTTCAGTGGGATGAAGACAGCTTTAGAAGACTGTAATCAGCTTCAGTGGGATGAAGACAGCTTTAGAAGACTGTAATCAGCTTCAGTGGGATGAAAATATCTTTAGAAGAAAATAATCAGTTTCAGTGGGATGAAGACAGCTTTAGAAGAAAATAATCAGCTTCAGTGGGATGAAGACAGCTTTAGAAGACTGTAATCATCTTCAGTGGGATGAAGATAGTTTTAGAAGACTGTAATCAGCTTCAGTGGGATGAAGACAGCTTTAGAAGACTGTAATCATCTTCAGTGGGATGAAGACAGCTTTAGAAGACTGTAATCAGCTTCAGTGGGATGAAGACAGTTTTAGAAGACTGTAATCAGCTTCAGTGGGATGAAGACAGCTTTAGAAGACTGTAATCAGCTTCAGTGGGGTGAAGACAGCTTTAGAAGACTGTAATCAGCTTCAGTGGGATGAAGACAGCTTTAGAAGACTGTAATCAGCTTCAGTGGGATGAAGACAGTTTTAGAAGACTGTAATCAGCTTCAGTGGGATGAAGACAGCTAGAGAAGACTGTAATCATCTTCAGTGGGATGAAGACAGCTTTAGAATACTGTAATCAGCTTCAGTGGGATGAAGACAGTTTTAGAAGAATGTAATCAGCTTCAGTGGGATGAAGACAGCTAGAGAAGACTGTAATCAGCTTCAGTGGGATGAAGACAGTTTTAGAAGACTGTAATCAGCTTCAGTGGGATGAAGACAGCTTTAGAAGACTGTAATCAGCTTCAGTGGGATGAAGACAGCTTTAGAAGAAAATATTCAGCTTCAGTGGAATGAAGACAGCTTTAGAAGACTGTAATCAGCTTCAGTGGGATGAAGACAGTTTTAGAAGACTGTAATCAGCTTCAGTGGGATGAAGACAGCTTTAGAAGACTGTAATCAGCTTCAGTGGGATGAAGACAGCTTTAGAAGACTGTAATCAGCTTCAGTGGGATGAAAATATCTTTAGAAGAAAATAATCAGTTTCAGTGGGATGAAGACAGCTTTAGAAGAAAATAATCAGCTTCAGTGGGATGAAGACAGCTTTAGAAGACTGTAATCATCTTCAGTGGGATGAAGATAGTTTTAGAAGACTGTAATCAGCTTCAGTGGGATGAAGACAGCTTTAGAAGACTGTAATCATCTTCAGTGGGATGAAGACAGCTTTAGAAGACTGTAATCAGCTTCAGTGGGATGAAGACAGTTTTAGAAGACTGTAATCAGCTTCAGTGGGATGAAGACAGCTTTAGAAGACTGTAATCAGCTTCAGTGGGATGAAGACAGCTTTAGAAGACTGTAATCAGCTTCAGTGGGGTGAAGACAGCTTTAGAAGACTGTAATCAGCTTCAGTGGGATGAAGACAGCTTTAGAAGAAAATAATCAGCTTCAGTGGAATGAAGACAGCTTTAGAAGACTGTAATCAGCTTCAGTGGGATTAAGACAGTTTTAGAAGACTGTAATCAGCTTCAGTGGGATGAAGACAGCTTTAGAAGACTGTAATCAGCTTCAGTGGGATGAAGACAGTTTTAGAAGACTGTAATCAGCTTCAGTGGGATGAAGACAGCTAGAGAAGACTGTAATCATCTTCAGTGGGATGAAGACAGCTTTAGAATACTGTAATCAGCTTCAGTAGGATTAAGACAGTTTTAGAAGAATGTAATCAGCTTCAGTGGGATGAAGACAGCTAGAGAAGACTGTAATCAGCTTCAGTGGGATGAAGACAGTTTTAGAAGACTGTAATCAGCTTCAGTGGAATGAAGACAGCTTTAGAAGACTGTAATCAGCTTCAGTGGGATGAAGACAGTTTTAGAAGACTGTAATCAGCTTCAGTGGGATGAAGACAGCTTTAGAAGACTGTAATCAGCTTCAGTGGGATGAAGACAGCTTTAGAAGACTGTAATCAGCTTCAGTGGGATGAAAATATCTTTAGAAGAAAATAATCAGTTTCAGTGGGATGAAGACAGCTTTAGAAGAAAATAATCAGCTTCAGTGGGATGAAGACAGCTTTAGAAGACTGTAATCATCTTCAGTGGGATGAAGATAGTTTTAGAAGACTGTAATCAGCTTCAGTGGGATGAAGACAGCTTTAGAAGACTGTAATCATCTTCAGTGGGATGAAGACAGTTTTAGAAGACTGTAATCAGCTTCAGTGGGATGAAGACAGCTTTAGAAGACTGTAATCAGCTTCAGTGGGATGAAGACAGCTTTAGAAGACTGTAATCAGCTTCAGTGGGGTGAAGACAGCTTTAGAAGACTGTAATCAGCTTCAGTGGGATGAAGACAGCTTTAGAAGAAAATAATCAGCTTCAGTGGAATGAAGACAGCTTTAGAAGACTGTAATCAGCTTCAGTGGGATTAAGACAGTTTTAGAAGACTGTAATCAGCTTCAGTGGGATGAAGACAGCTTTAGAAGACTGTAATCACTTTAGTGGGATGAAGACAGCTTTAGAAGACTGTAATCAGCTTCAGTGGGATGAAAATATCTTTAGAAGAAAATAATCAGTTTCAGTGGGATGAAGACAGCTTTAGAAGAAAATAATCAGCTTCAGTGGGATGAAGACAGCTTTAGAAGACTGTAATCAGCTTCAGTGGGATGAAGATAGTTTTAGAAGACTGTAATCAGCTTCAGTGGGATGAAGACAGCTTTAGAAGACTGTAATCATCTTCAGTGGGATGAAGACAGCTTTAAAAGACTGTAATCAGCTTCAGTAGGATTAAGACAGTTTTAGAAGAATGTAATCAGCTTCAGTGGGATGAAGACAGCTAGAGAAGACTGTAATCAGCTTCAGTGGGATGAAGACAGCTTTAGAAGACTGTAATCAGCTTCAGTAGGATTAAGACAGTTTTAGAAGAATGTAATCAGCTTCAGTGGGATGAAGACAGCTAGAGAAGACTGTAATCAGCTTCAGTGGGATGAAGACAGTTTTAGAAGACTGTAATCAGCTTCAGTGGGATGAAGACAGCTTTAGAAGACTGTAATCAGCTTCAGTGGGATGAAGACAGCTTTAGAAGAAAATAATCAGCTTCAGTGGAATGAAGACAGCTTTAGAAGACTGTAATCAGCTTCAGTGGGATGAAGACAGTTTTAGAAGACTGTAATCAGCTTCAGTGGGATGAAGACAGCTTTAGAAGACTGTAATCAGCTTCAGTGGGATGAAGACAGCTTTAGAAGACTGTAATCAGCTTCAGTGGGATGAAAATATCTTTAGAATAAAATAATCAGTTTCAGTGGGATGAAGACAGCTTTAGAAGAAAATAATCAGCTTCAGTGGGATGAAGACAGCTTTAGAAGACTGTAATCAGCTTCAGTGGGATGAAGACAGCTTTAGAAGACTGTAATCAGCTTCAGTGGGATGAAGACAGCTTTAGAAGACTGTAATCAGCTTCAGTGGGATGAAGACAGCTTTAGAAGAAAATAATCAGCTTCAGTGGAATGAAGACAGCTTTAGAAGACTGTAATCAGCTTCAGTGGGATGAAGACAGCTTTAGAAGACTGTAATCAGCTTCAGTGGGATGAAAATATCTTTAGAAGAAAATAATCAGTTTCAGTGGGATGAAGACAGCTTTAGAAGAAAATAATCAGCTTCAGTGGGATGAAGACAGCTTTAGAAGACTGTAATCAGCTTCAGTGGGATGAAGATAGTTTTAGAAGACTGTAATCAGCTTCAGTGGGATGAAGACAGCTTTAGAAGACTGTAATCATCTTCAGTGGGATGAAGACAGCTTTAGAAGACTGTAATCAGCTTCAGTAGGATTAAGACAGTTTTAGAAGAATGTAATCAGCTTCAGTGGGATGAAGACAGCTAGAGAAGACTTTAATCAGCTTCAGTGGGATGAAGACAGTTTTAGAAGACTGTAATCAGCTTCAGTGGGATGAAGACAGCTTTAGAAGACTGTAATCATCTTCAGTGGGATGAAGACAGCTTTAGAAGACTGTAATCAGCTTCAGTAGGATTAAGACAGTTTTAGAATAATGTAATCAGCTTCAGTGGGATGAAGACAGCTAGAGAAGACTGTAATCAGCTTCAGTGGGATGAAGACAGCTTTAGAAGACTGTAATCAGCTTCAGTTGGATGAAGACAGCTTTAGAAGACTGTAATCAGCTTCAGTGGGATGAAGACAGCTTTAGAAGAAAATAATCAGCTTCAGTGGAATGAAGACAGCTTTAGAAGACTGTAATCAGCTTCAGTGGGATGAAGACAGTTTTAGAAGACTGTAATCAGCTTCAGTGGGATGAAGACAGCTTTAGAAGACTGTAATCAGCTTCAGTGGGATGAAGACAGCTTTAGAAGACTGTAATCAGCTTCAGTGGGATGAAAATATCTTTAGAAGAAAATAATCAGTTTCAGTGGGATGAAGACAGCTTTAGAAGAAAATAATCAGCTTCAGTGGGATGAAGACAGCTTTAGAAGACTGTAATCAGCTTCAGTGGGATGAAGATCGTTTTAGAAGACTGTAATCAGCTTCAGTGGGATGAAGACAGCTTTAGAAGACTGTAATCATCTTCAGTGGGATGAAGACAGCTTTAGAAGACTGTAATCAGCTTCAGTAGGATTAAGACAGTTTTAGAAGAATGTAATCAGCTTCAGTGGGATGAAGACAGCTAGAGAAGACTGTAATCAGCTTCAGTGGGATGAAGACAGTTTTAGAAGACTGTAATCAGCTTCAGTGGGATGAAGACAGCTTTAGAAGACTGTAATCATCTTCAGTGGGATGAAGACAGCTTTAGAAGACTGTAATCAGCTTCAGTAGGATTAAGACAGTTTTAGAAGAATGTAATCAGCTTCAGTGGGATGAAGACAGCTAGAGAAGACTGTAATCAGCTTCAGTGGGATGAAGACAGTTTTAGAAGACTGTAATCAGTTTCAGTGGGATGAAGACAGCTTTAGAAGACTGTAATCAGCTTCAGTGGGATGAAGACAGCTTTAGAAGACTGTAATCAGCTTCAGTGGGATGAAAATATCTTTAGAAGACTATAATCAGCTTCAGTGGGATGAAGACAGCTTTAGAAGACTGTAATCAGCTTCAGTGGGATGAAGACAGCTTTAGAAGACTGTAATCAGCTTCAGTGGGATGAAGACAGCTTTAGAAGACTATACTCAGCTTCAGTGGGATGAAGACAGCTTTAGAAGACTATAATCAGCTTCAGTGGGATGAAGACAGCTTTAGAAGACTGTAATCAGCTTCAGTGGGATGAAGACAGCTTTAGAAGAAAATAATCAGCTTCAGTAGGATGAAGCCAGTTTTAGAAGACTGTAATCAGCTTCAGTGGGACGAAGACAGCTTTAGAAGACTGTAATCATCTTCAGTGGGATGAAGACAGCTTTAGAAGACTGTAATCAGCTTCAGTGGGATGAAGACAGCTTTAGAAGACTATAATCAGCTTCAGTGGGATGAAGACAGCTTTAGAAGACTGTAATCAGCTTCAGTGGGATGAAGACAGCTTTAGAAGAAAATAATCATCTTCAGTAGGATGAAGACAATTTTAGAAGACTGTAATCAGCTTCAGTGGGATGAAGACAGCTTTAGAAGACTGTAATCAGCTTCAGTGGGATGAAGACAGCTTTAGACGACTGTAATCAGCTTCAGTGGGATGAAGACAGCTTTTCAAGACTGTAATCAGCTTCAGTGGGATGAAGAGAGCTTTAGAAGACTGTAATCAGCTTCAGTGGGATGAAGACAGTTTTAGAAGACTGTAATCAGCTTCAGTGGGATTAAGACAGTTTTAGAAGAATGTAATCAGTTTCAGTGGGATGAAGACAGCTTTAGAAGAAAATAATCAGCTTCAGTGGGATGAAGACAGCTTTAGAAGACTGTAATCAGCTTCAGTGTGATGAAGATAGTTTTAGAAGACTGTAATCAGCTTCAGTGGGATGAAGACAGCTTTAGAAGACTGTAATCATCTTCAGTGGGATGAAGACAGCTTTAGAAGACTGTAATCAGCTTCAGTAGGATTAAGACAGTTTTAGAAGAATGTAATCAGCTTCAGTGGGATGAAGACAGCTAGAGAAGACTGTAATCAGCTTCAGTGGGATGAAGACAGTTTTAGAAGACTGTAATCAGCTTCAGTGGGATGAAGACAGCTTTAGAAGACTGTAATCAGCTTCAGTGGGATGAAGACAGCTTTAGAAGACTGTAATCAGCTTCAGTGGGATGAAGATATCTTTAGAAGAAAATAATCAGTTTCAGTGGGATGAAGACAGCTTTAGAAGAAAATAATCAGCTTCAGTGGGATGAAGACAGCTTTAGAAGACTGTAATCAGCTTCAGTGGGATGAAGACAGCTTTAGAAGACTGTAATCAGCTTCAGTAGGATTAAGACAGTTTTAGAAGAATGTAATCAGCTTCAGTGGGATGAAGACTGTTTTAGAAGACTGTAATCAGCTTCAGTGGGATGAAGACAGTTCTAGAAGACTGTAATCAGCTTCAGTGGGATGAAGACAGTTTTAGAAGAATGTAATCAGTTTCAGCGGGATGAAGACAGCTTTAGAAGAAAATAATCAGCTTCAGTGGGATGAAGACAGCTTTAGAAGACTGTAATCAGCTTCAGTGGGATGAAGATACTTTTAGAAGACTGTAATCAGCTTCAGTGGGATGAAGACAGCTTTAGGAGACTGTAATCATCTTCAGTGGGATGAAGACAGCTTTAGAAGACTGTAATCAGCTTCAGTGGGATGAAGACAGTTTTAGAAGACTGTAATCAGCTTCAGTGGGATGAAGACAGCTTTAGAAGACTGTAATCAGCTTCAGTGGGATGAAAATATCTTTAGAAGACTATAATCAGCTTCAGTGGGATGAAGACAGCTTTAGAAGACTGTAATCAGCTTCAGTGGGATGAAGACAGCTTTAGAAGACTGTAATCAGCTTCAGTGGGATGAAGACAGCTTTAGAAGACTATACTCAGCTTCAGTGGGATGAAGACAGCTTTAGAAGACTGTAATCAGCTTCAGTGGGATGAAGATATCTTTAGAAGAAAATAATCAGTTTCAGTGGGATGAAGACAGCTTTAGAAGAAAATAATCAGCTTCAGTGGGATGAAGACAGCTTTAGAAGACTGTAATCAGCTTCAGTGGGATGAAGATAGTTTTAGAAGACTGTAATCAGCTTCAGTGGGATGAAGACAGCTTTAGAAGACTGTAATCATCTTCAGTGGGATGAAGGCAGCTTTAGAAGACTGTAATCAGCTTCAGTAGGATTAAGACAGTTTTAGAAGAATGTAATCAGCTTCAGTGGGATGAAGACAGCTTTAGAAGACTGTAATCAGCTTCAGTGGGATGAAGACAGTTTTAGAAGACTGTAATCAGCTTCAGTGGGATGAAGACAGCTTTAGAAGACTATACTCAGCTTCAGTGGGATGAAGACAGCTTTAGAAGACTGTAATCAGCTTCAGTGGGATGAAGACATCTTTAGAAGAAAATAATCAGTTTCAGTGGGATGAAGACAGCTTTAGAAGAAAATAATCAGCTTCAGTGGGATGAAGACAGCTTTAGAAGACTGTAATCAGCTTCAGTGGGATGAAGATAGTTTTAGAAGACTGTAATCA
This sequence comes from Oncorhynchus mykiss, assembly GCF_057628025.1. NCBI lineage: Eukaryota > Metazoa > Chordata > Actinopteri > Salmoniformes > Salmonidae > Oncorhynchus > Oncorhynchus mykiss. The sequence continues at coordinate 13,733,572 of NC_143026.1, read as the reverse complement.
GCTTCAGTGGGATGAAGACAGCTTTAGAAGACTGTAATCATCTTCAGTGGGATGAAGACAGCTTTAGAAGACTGTAATCAGCTTCAGTGGGATGAAGACAGTTTTAGAAGACTGTAATCAGCTTCAGTGGGATGAAGACAGCTTTAGAAGACTGTAATCAGCTTCAGTGGGATGAAGACAGCTTTAGAAGACTGTAATCAGCTTCAGTGGGATGAAAATATCTTTAGAAGACTGTAATCAGCTTCAGTGGGATGAAGACAGCTTTAGAAGACTATACTCAGCTTCAGTGGGATGAAGACAGCTTTAGAAGACTATAATCAGCTTCAGTGGGATGAAGACAGCTTTAGAAGACTGTAATCAGCTTCAGTGGGATGAAGACAGCTTTAGAAGACTGTAATCAGCTTCAGTAGGATTAAGACAGTTTTAGAAGAATGTAATCAGCTTCAGTGGGATGAAGACAGCTAGAGAAGACTGTAATCAGCTTCAGTGGGATGAAGACAGTTTTAGAAGACTGTAATCAGCTTCAGTGGGATGAAGATATCTTTAGAAGAAAATAATCAGTTTCAGTGGGATGAAGACAACTTTAGAAGAAAATAATCAGCTTCAGTGGGATGAAGACAGCTTTAGAAGACTGTAATCAGCTTCAGTGGGATGAAGATAGTTTTAGAAGACTGTAATCAGCTTCAGTGGGATGAAGACAGCTTTAGAAGACTGTAATCATCTTCAGTGGGATGAAGACAGCTTTAGAAGACTGTAATCAGCTTCAGTAGGATGAAGCCAGTTTTAGAAGACTGTAATCAGCTTCAGTGGGACGAAGACAGCTTTAGAAGACTGTAATCATCTTCAGTGGGATGAAGACAGCTTTAGAAGACTGTAATCAGCTTCAGTGGGATGAAGACAGCTTTAGAAGACTATAATCAGCTTCAGTGGGATGAAGACAGCTTTAGAAGACTGTAATCAGCTTCAGTGGGATGAAGACAGCTTTAGAAGAAAATAATCATCTTCAGTAGGATGAAGACAATTTTAGAAGACTGTAATCATCTTCAGTGGGATGAAGACAGCTTTAGAAGACTGTAATCAGCTTCAGTAGGATTAAGACAGTTTTAGAAGAATGTAATCAGCTTCAGTGGGATGAAGACAGCTAGAGAAGACTGTAATCAGCTTCAGTGGGATGAAGACAGTTTTAGAAGACTGTAATCAGCTTCAGTGGGATGAAGACAGTTTTAGAAGAATGTAATCAGTTTCAGCGGGATGAAGACAGCTTTAGAAGAAAATAATCAGCTTCAGTGGGATGAAGACAGCTTTAGAAGACTGTAATCAGCTTCAGTGGGATGAAGATACTTTTAGAAGACTGTAATCAGCTTCAGTGGGATGAAGACAGCTTTAGGAGACTGTAATCATCTTCAGTGGGATGAAGACAGCTTTAGAAGACTGTAATCAGCTTCAGTGGGATGAAGACAGTTTTAGAAGACTGTAATCAGCTTCAGTGGGATGAAGACAGCTTTAGAAGACTGTAATCAGCTTCAGTGGGATGAAGACAGCTTTAGAAGACTGTAATCAGCTTCAGTGGGATGAAAATATCTTTAGAAGACTATAATCAGCTTCAGTGGGATGAAGACAGCTTTAGAAGACTGTAATCAGCTTCAGTGGGATGAAGACAGCTTTAGAAGACTGTAATCAGCTTCAGTGGGATGAAGACAGCTTTAGAAGACTATACTCAGCTTCAGTGGGATGAAGACAGCTTTAGAAGACTATAATCAGCTTCAGTGGGATGAAGACAGCTTTAGAAGACTGTAATCAGCTTCAGTGGGATGAAGACAGCTTTAGAAGACTGTAATCAGCTTCAGTAGGATTAATACAGTTTTAGAAGAATGTAATCAGCTTCAGTGGAATGAAGACAGCTAGAGAAGACTGTAATCAGCTTCAGTGGGATGAAGACAGTTTTAGAAGACTGTAATCAGCTTCAGTGGGATGAAGACAGCTTTAGAAGACTGTAATCAGCTTCAGTGGGATGAAGACAGCTTTAGAAGACTGTAATCAGCTTCAGTGGGATGAAGATATCTTTAGAAGAAAATAATCAGTTTCAGTGGGATGAAGACAACTTTAGAAGAAAATAATCAGCTTCAGTGGGATGAAGACAGCTTTAGAAGACTGTAATCAGCTTCAGTGGGATGAAGATAGTTTTAGAAGACTGTAATCAGCTTCAGTGGGATGAAGACAGCTTTAGAAGACTGTAATCATCTTCAGTGGGATGAAGACAGTTTTAGAAGACTGTAATCAGCTTCAGTGGGATGAAGACAGTTTTAGAAGAATGTAATCAGTTTCAGCGGGATGAAGACAGCTTTAGAAGAAAATAATCAGCTTCAGTGGGATGAAGACAGCTTTAGAAGACTGTAATCAGCTTCAGTGGGATGAAGATACTTTTAGAAGACTGTAATCAGCTTCAGTGGGATGAAGACAGCTTTAGGAGACTGTAATCATCTTCAGTGGGATGAAGACAGCTTTAGAAGACTGTAATCAGCTTCAGTGGGATGAAGACAGTTTTAGAAGACTGTAATCAGCTTCAGTGGGATGAAGACAGCTTTAGAAGACTGTAATCAGCTTCAGTGGGATGAAGACAGCTTTAGAAGACTGTAATCAGCTTCAGTGGGATGAAAATATCTTTAGAAGACTATAATCAGCTTCAGTGGGATGAAGACAGCTTTAGAAGACTGTAATCAGCTTCAGTGGGATGAAGACAGCTTTAGAAGACTGTAATCAGCTTCAGTGGGATGAAGACAGCTTTAGAAGACTATACTCAGCTTCAGTGGGATGAAGACAGCTTTAGAAGACTATAATCAGCTTCAGTGGGATGAAGACAGCTTTAGAAGACTGTAATCAGCTTCAGTGGGATGAAGACAGCTTTAGAAGACTGTAATCAGCTTCAGTAGGATTAATACAGTTTTAGAAGAATGTAATCAGCTTCAGTGGAATGAAGACAGCTAGAGAAGACTGTAATCAGCTTCAGTGGGATGAAGACAGTTTTAGAAGACTGTAATCAGCTTCAGTGGGATGAAGACAGCTTTAGAAGACTGTAATCAGCTTCAGTGGGATGAAGACAGCTTTAGAAGACTGTAATCAGCTTCAGTGGGATGAAGATATCTTTAGAAGAAAATAATCAGTTTCAGTGGGATGAAGACAACTTTAGAAGAAAATAATCAGCTTCAGTGGGATGAAGACAGCTTTAGAAGACTGTAATCAGCTTCAGTGGGATGAAGATAGTTTTAGAAGACTGTAATCAGCTTCAGTGGGATGAAGACAGCTTTAGAAGACTGTAATCATCTTCAGTGGGATGAAGACAGCTTTAGAAGACTGTAATCAGCTTCAGTAGGATTAAGACAGTTTTAGAAGAATGTAATCAGCTTCAGTGGGATGAAGACAGCTAGAGAAGACTGTAATCAGCTTCAGTGGGATGAAGACAGCTTTAGAAGACTGTAATCAGCTTCAGTGGGATGAAGACAGCTTTAGAAGACTGTAATCAGCTTCAGTGGGATGAAGACAGCTTTAGACGACTGTAATCAGCTTCAGTGGGATGAAGACAGCTTTTCAAGACTGTAATCAGCTTCAGTGGGATGAAGAGAGCTTTAGAAGACTGTAATCAGCTTCAGTGGGATGAAGACAGTTTTAGAAGACTGTAATCAGCTTCAGTGGGATTAAGACAGTTTTAGAAGAATGTAATCAGTTTCAGTGGGATGAAGACAGCTTTAGAAGAAAATAATCAGCTTCAGTGGGATGAAGACAGCTTTAGAAGACTGTAATCAGCTTCAGTGGGATGAAGATAGTTTTAGAAGACTGTAATCAGCTTCAGTGGGATGAAGACAGCTTTAGAAGACTGTAATCATCTTCAGTGGGATGAAGACAGCTTTAGAAGACTGTAATCAGCTTCAGTAGGATTAAGACAGTTTTAGAAGAATGTAATCAGCTTCAGTGGGATGAAGACAGCTAGAGAAGACTGTAATCAGCTTCAGTGGGATGAAGACAGTTTTAGAAGACTGTAATCAGCTTCAGTGGGATGAAGACAGCTTTAGAAGACTGTAATCAGCTTCAGTGGGATGAAGACAGCTTTAGAAGACTGTAATCAGCTTCAGTGGGATGAAGATATCTTTAGAAGAAAATAATCAGTTTCAGTGGGATGAAGACAGCTTTAGAAGAAAATAATCAGCTTCAGTGGGATGAAGACAGCTTTAGAAGACTGTAATCAGCTTCAGTGGGATGAAGATAGTTTTAGAAGACTGTAATCAGCTTCAGTGGGATGAAGACAGCTTTAGAAGACTGTAATCATCTTCAGTGGGATGAAGACAGCTTTAGAAGACTGTAATCAGCTTCAGTAGGATTAAGACAGTTTTAGAAGAATGTAATCAGCTTCAGTGGGATGAAGACAGCTAGAGAAGACTGTAATCAGCTTCAGTGGGATGAAGACAGTTTTAGAAGACTGTAATCAGCTTCAGTGGGATGAAGACAGATTTAGAAGAATGTAATCAGTTTCAGCGGGATGAAGACAGCTTTAGAAGAAAATAATCAGCTTCAGTGGGATGAAGACAGCTTTAGAAGACTGTAATCAGCTTCAGTGGGATGAAGATACTTTTAGAAGACTGTAATCAGCTTCAGTGGGATGAAGACAGCTTTAGGAGACTGTAATCATCTTCAGTGGGATGAAGACAGCTTTAGAAGACTGTAATCAGCTTCAGTGGGATGAAGACAGTTTTAGAAGACTGTAATCAGCTTCAGTGGGATGAAGACAGCTTTAGAAGACTGTAATCAGCTTCAGTGGGATGAAGACAGCTTTAGAAGACTGTAATCAGCTTCAGTGGGATGAAAATATCTTTAGAAGACTATAATCAGCTTCAGTGGGATGAAGACAGCTTTAGAAGACTGTAATCAGCTTCAGTGGGATGAAGACAGCTTTAGAAGACTGTAATCAGCTTCAGTGGGATGAAGACAGCTTTAGAAGACTATACTCAGCTTCAGTGGGATGAAGACAGCTTTAGAAGACTATAATCAGCTTCAGTGGGATGAAGACAGCTTTAGAAGACTGTAATCAGCTTCAGTGGGATGAAGACAGCTTTAGAAGACTGTAATCAGCTTCAGTAGGATTAATACAGTTTTAGAAGAATGTAATCAGCTTCAGTGGAATGAAGACAGCTAGAGAAGACTGTAATCAGCTTCAGTGGGATGAAGACAGTTTTAGAAGACTGTAATCAGCTTCAGTGGGATGAAGACAGCTTTAGAAGACTGTAATCAGCTTCAGTGGGATGAAGACAGCTTTAGAAGACTGTAATCAGCTTCAGTGGGATGAAGATATCTTTAGAAGAAAATAATCAGTTTCAGTGGGATGAAGACAACTTTAGAAGAAAATAATCAGCTTCAGTGGGATGAAGACAGCTTTAGAAGACTGTAATCAGCTTCAGTGGGATGAAGATAGTTTTAGAAGACTGTAATCAGCTTCAGTGGGATGAAGACAGCTTTAGAAGACTGTAATCATCTTCAGTGGGATGAAGACAGCTTTAGAAGACTGTAATCAGCTTCAGTAGGATTAAGACAGTTTTAGAAGAATGTAATCAGCTTCAGTGGGATGAAGACAGCTAGAGAAGACTGTAATCAGCTTCAGTGGGATGAAGACAGCTTTAGAAGACTATAATCAGCTTCAGTGGGATGAAGACAGCTTTAGAAGACTGTAATCAGCTTCAGTGGGATGAAGACAGCTTTAGAAGAAAATAATCATCTTCAGTAGGATGAAGACAATTTTAGAAGACTGTAATCAGCTTCAGTGGGATGAAGACAGCTTTAGAAGACTGTAATCAGCTTCAGTGGGATGAAGACAGCTTTAGACGACTGTAATCAGCTTCAGTGGGATGAAGACAGCTTTTCAAGACTGTAATCAGCTTCAGTGGGATGAAGAGAGCTTTAGAAGACTGTAATCAGCTTCAGTGGGATGAAGACAGTTTTAGAAGACTGTAATCAGCTTCAGTGGGATTAAGACAGTTTTAGAAGAATGTAATCAGTTTCAGTGGGATGAAGACAGCTTTAGAAGAAAATAATCAGCTTCAGTGGGATGAAGACAGCTTTAGAAGACTGTAATCAGCTTCAGTGGGATGAAGATAGTTTTAGAAGACTGTAATCAGCTTCAGTGGGATGAAGACAGCTTTAGAAGACTGTAATCATCTTCAGTGGGATGAAGACAGCTTTAGAAGACTGTAATCAGCTTCAGTAGGATTAAGACAGTTTTAGAAGAATGTAATCAGCTTCAGTGGGATGAAGACAGCTAGAGAAGACTGTAATCAGCTTCAGTGGGATGAAGACAGTTTTAGAAGACTGTAATCAGCTTCAGTGGGATGAAGACAGCTTTAGAAGACTGTAATCAGCTTCAGTGGGATGAAGACAGCTTTAGAAGACTGTAATCAGCTTCAGTGGGATGAAGATATCTTTAGAAGAAAATAATCAGTTTCAGTGGGATGAAGACAGCTTTAGAAGAAAATAATCAGCTTCAGTGGGATGAAGACAGCTTTAGAAGACTGTAATCAGCTTCAGTGGGATGAAGATAGTTTTAGAAGACTGTAATCAGCTTCAGTGGGATGAAGACAGCTTTAGAAGACTGTAATCATCTTCAGTGGGATGAAGACAGCTTTAGAAGACTGTAATCAGCTTCAGTAGGATTAAGACAGTTTTAGAAGAATGTAATCAGCTTCAGTGGGATGAAGACAGCTAGAGAAGACTGTAATCAGCTTCAGTGGGATGAAGACAGTTTTAGAAGACTGTAATCAGCTTCAGTGGGATGAAGACAGATTTAGAAGAATGTAATCAGTTTCAGCGGGATGAAGACAGCTTTAGAAGAAAATAATCAGCTTCAGTGGGATGAAGACAGCTTTAGAAGACTATAATCAGCTTCAGTGGGATGAAGACAGCTTTAGAAGACTGTAATCAGCTTCAGTGGGATGAAGACAGCTTTAGAAGAAAATAATCATCTTCAGTAGAATGAAGACAATTTTAGAAGACTGTAATCAGCTTCAGTGGGATGAAGACAGCTTTAGAAGACTGTAATCAGCTTCAGTGGGATGAAGACAGCTTTAGACGACTGTAATCAGCTTCAGTGGGATGAAGACAGCTTTTCAAGACTGTAATCAGCTTCAGTGGGATGAAGAGAGCTTTAGAAGACTGTAATCAGCTTCAGTGGGATGAAGACAGTTTTAGAAGACTGTAATCAGCTTCAGTGGGATTAAGACAGTTTTAGAAGAATGTAATCAGTTTCAGTGGGATGAAGACAGCTTTAGAAGAAAATAATCAGCTTCAGTGGGATGAAGACAGCTTTAGAAGACTGTAATCAGCTTCAGTGGGATGAAGATAGTTTTAGAAGACTGTAATCAGCTTCAGTGGGATGAAGACAGCTTTAGAAGACTGTAATCATCTTCAGTGGGATGAAGACAGCTTTAGAAGACTGTAATCAGCTTCAGTAGGATTAAGACAGTTTTAGAAGAATGTAATCAGCTTCAGTGGGATGAAGACAGCTAGAGAAGACTGTAATCAGCTTCAGTGGGATGAAGACAGTTTTAGAAGACTGTAATCAGCTTCAGTGGGATGAAGACAGCTTTAGAAGACTGTAATCAGCTTCAGTGGGATGAAGACAGCTTTAGAAGACTGTAATCAGCTTCAGTGGGATGAAGATATCTTTAGAAGAAAATAATCAGTTTCAGTGGGATGAAGACAGCTTTAGAAGAAAATAATCAGCTTCAGTGGGATGAAGACAGCTTTAGAAGACTGTAATCAGCTTCAGTGGGATGAAGATAGTTTTAGAAGACTGTAATCAGCTTCAGTGGGATGAAGACAGCTTTAGAAGACTGTAATCATCTTCAGTGGGATGAAGACAGCTTTAGAAGACTGTAATCAGCTTCAGTAGGATTAAGACAGTTTTAGAAGAATGTAATCAGCTTCAGTGGGATGAAGACAGCTAGAGAAGACTGTAATCAGCTTCAGTGGGATGAAGACAGTTTTAGAAGACTGTAATCAGCTTCAGTGGGATGAAGACAGATTTAGAAGAATGTAATCAGTTTCAGCGGGATGAAGACAGCTTTAGAAGAAAATAATCAGCTTCAGTGGGATGAAGACAGCTTTAGAAGACTGTAATCAGCTTCAGTGGGATGAAGATACTTTTAGAAGACTGTAATCAGCTTCAGTGGGATGAAGACAGCTTTAGGAGACTGTAATCATCTTCAGTGGGATGAAGACAGCTTTAGAAGACTGTAATCAGCTTCAGTGGGATGAAGACAGTTTTAGAAGACTGTAATCAGCTTCAGTGGGATGAAGACAGCTTTAGAAGACTGTAATCAGCTTCAGTGGGATGAAGACAGCTTTAGAAGACTGTAATCAGCTTCAGTGGGATGAAAATATCTTTAGAAGACTATAATCAGCTTCAGTGGGATGAAGACAGCTTTAGAAGACTGTAATCAGCTTCAGTGGGATGAAGACAGCTTTAGAAGACTGTAATCAGCTTCAGTGGGATGAAGACAGCTTTAGAAGACTATACTCAGCTTCAGTGGGATGAAGACAGCTTTAGAAGACTATAATCAGCTTCAGTGGGATGAAGACAGCTTTAGAAGACTGTAATCAGCTTTAGTGGGATGAAGACAGCTTTAGAAGACTGTAATCAGCTTCAGTAGGATTAAGACAGTTTTAGAAGAATGTAATCAGCTTCAGTGGGATGAAGACAGCTAGAGAAGACTGTAATCAGCTTCAGTGGGATGAAGACAGTTTTAGAAGACTGTAATCAGCTTCAGTGGGATGAAGACAGCTTTAGAAGACTGTAATCAGCTTCAGTGGGATGAAGACAGCTTTAGAAGACTGTAATCAGCTTCAGTGGGATGAAGACAGCTTTAGAAGACTATACTCAGCTTCAGTGGGATGAAGACAGCTTTAGAAGACTATAATCAGCTTCAGTGGGATGAAGACAGCTTTAGAAGACTGTAATCAGCTTCAGTGGGATGAAGACAGCTTTAGAAGACTGTAATCAGCTTCAGTAGGATTAATACAGTTTTAGAAGAATGTAATCAGCTTCAGTGGAATGAAGACAGCTAGAGAAGACTGTAATCAGCTTCAGTGGGATGAAGACAGTTTTAGAAGACTGTAATCAGCTTCAGTGGGATGAAGACAGCTTTAGAAGACTGTAATCAGCTTCAGTGGGATGAAGACAGCTTTAGAAGACTGTAATCAGCTTCAGTGGGATGAAGATATCTTTAGAAGAAAATAATCAGTTTCAGTGGGATGAAGACAACTTTAGAAGAAAATAATCAGCTTCAGTGGGATGAAGACAGCTTTAGAAGACTGTAATCAGCTTCAGTGGGATGAAGATAGTTTTAGAAGACTGTAATCAGCTTCAGTGGGATGAAGACAGCTTTAGAAGACTGTAATCATCTTCAGTGGGATGAAGACAGCTTTAGAAGACTGTAATCAGCTTCAGTGGGATGAAGACAGCTTTAGAAGACTGTAATCAGCTTCAGTGGGATGAAGACAGCTTTAGAAGACTGTAATCAGCTTCAGTGGGATGAAGACAGCTTTAGAAGACTATACTCAGCTTCAGTGGGATGAAGACAGCTTTAGAAGACTATAATCAGCTTCAGTGGGATGAAGACAGCTTTAGAAGACTGTAATCAGCTTCAGTGGGATGAAGACAGCTTTAGAAGACTGTAATCAGCTTCAGTAGGATTAATACAGTTTTAGAAGAATGTAATCAGCTTCAGTGGAATGAAGACAGCTAGAGAAGACTGTAATCAGCTTCAGTGGGATGAAGACAGTTTTAGAAGACTGTAATCAGCTTCAGTGGGATGAAGACAGCTTTAGAAGACTGTAATCAGCTTCAGTGGGATGAAGACAGCTTTAGAAGACTGTAATCAGCTTCAGTGGGATGAAGATATCTTTAGAAGAAAATAATCAGTTTCAGTGGGATGAAGACAACTTTAGAAGAAAATAATCAGCTTCAGTGGGATGAAGACAGCTTTAGAAGACTGTAATCAGCTTCAGTGGGATGAAGATAGTTTTAGAAGACTGTAATCAGCTTCAGTGGGATGAAGACAGCTTTAGAAGACTGTAATCATCTTCAGTGGGATGAAGACAGCTTTAGAAGACTGTAATCAGCTTCAGTAGGATTAAGACAGTTTTAGAAGAATGTAATCAGCTTCAGTGGGATGAAGACAGCTAGAGAAGACTGTAATCAGCTTCAGTGGGATGAAGACAGCTTTAGAAGACTATAATCAGCTTCAGTGGGATGAAGACAGCTTTAGAAGACTGTAATCAGCTTCAGTGGGATGAAGACAGCTTTAGAAGAAAATAATCATCTTCAGTAGGATGAAGACAATTTTAGAAGACTGTAATCAGCTTCAGTGGGATGAAGACAGCTTTAGAAGACTGTAATCAGCTTCAGTGGGATGAAGACAGCTTTAGACGACTGTAATCAGCTTCAGTGGGATGAAGACAGCTTTTCAAGACTGTAATCAGCTTCAGTGGGATGAAGAGAGCTTTAGAAGACTGTAATCAGCTTCAGTGGGATGAAGACAGTTTTAGAAGACTGTAATCAGCTTCAGTGGGATTAAGACAGTTTTAGAAGAATGTAATCAGTTTCAGTGGGATGAAGACAGCTTTAGAAGAAAATAATCAGCTTCAGTGGGATGAAGACAGCTTTAGAAGACTGTAATCAGCTTCAGTGGGATGAAGATAGTTTTAGAAGACTGTAATCAGCTTCAGTGGGATGAAGACAGCTTTAGAAGACTGTAATCATCTTCAGTGGGATGAAGACAGCTTTAGAAGACTGTAATCAGCTTCAGTAGGATTAAGACAGTTTTAGAAGAATGTAATCAGCTTCAGTGGGATGAAGACAGCTAGAGAAGACTGTAATCAGCTTCAGTGGGATGAAGACAGTTTTAGAAGACTGTAATCAGCTTCAGTGGGATGAAGACAGCTTTAGAAGACTGTAATCAGCTTCAGTGGGATGAAGACAGCTTTAGAAGACTGTAATCAGCTTCAGTGGGATGAAGATATCTTTAGAAGAAAATAATCAGTTTCAGTGGGATGAAGACAGCTTTAGAAGAAAATAATCAGCTTCAGTGGGATGAAGACAGCTTTAGAAGACTGTAATCAGCTTCAGTGGGATGAAGATAGTTTTAGAAGACTGTAATCAGCTTCAGTGGGATGAAGACAGCTTTAGAAGACTGTAATCATCTTCAGTGGGATGAAGACAGCTTTAGAAGACTGTAATCAGCTTCAGTAGGATTAAGACAGTTTTAGAAGAATGTAATCAGCTTCAGTGGGATGAAGACAGCTAGAGAAGACTGTAATCAGCTTCAGTGGGATGAAGACAGTTTTAGAAGACTGTAATCAGCTTCAGTGGGATGAAGACAGATTTAGAAGAATGTAATCAGTTTCAGCGGGATGAAGACAGCTTTAGAAGAAAATAATCAGCTTCAGTGGGATGAAGACAGCTTTAGAAGACTGTAATCAGCTTCAGTGGGATGAAGATACTTTTAGAAGACTGTAATCAGCTTCAGTGGGATGAAGACAGCTTTAGGAGACTGTAATCATCTTCAGTGGGATGAAGACAGCTTTAGAAGACTGTAATCAGCTTCAGTGGGATGAAGACAGTTTTAGAAGACTGTAATCAGCTTCAGTGGGATGAAGACAGCTTTAGAAGACTGTAATCAGCTTCAGTGGGATGAAGACAGCTTTAGAAGACTGTAATCAGCTTCAGTGGGATGAAAATATCTTTAGAAGACTATAATCAGCTTCAGTGGGATGAAGACAGCTTTAGAAGACTGTAATCAGCTTCAGTGGGATGAAGACAGCTTTAGAAGACTGTAATCAGCTTCAGTGGGATGAAGACAGCTTTAGAAGACTATACTCAGCTTCAGTGGGATGAAGACAGCTTTAGAAGACTATAATCAGCTTCAGTGGGATGAAGACAGCTTTAGAAGACTGTAATCAGCTTCAGTGGGATGAAGACAGCTTTAGAAGACTGTAATCAGCTTCAGTAGGATTAAGACAGTTTTAGAAGAATGTAATCAGCTTCAGTGGGATGAAGACAGCTAGAGAAGACTGTAATCAGCTTCAGTGGGATGAAGACAGTTTTAGAAGACTGTAATCAGCTTCAGTGGGATGAAGACAGCTTTAGAAGACTGTAATCAGCTTCAGTGGGATGAAGACAGCTTTAGAAGACTGTAATCAGCTTCAGTGGGATGAAGATATCTTTAGAAGAAAATAATCAGTTTCAGTGGGATGAAGACAGCTTTAGAAGAAAATAATCAGCTTCAGTGGGATGAAGACAGCTTTAGAAGACTGTAATCAGCTTCAGTGGGATGAAGATAGTTTTAGAAGACTGTAATCAGCTTCAGTGGGATGAAGACAGCTTTAGAAGACTGTAATCATCTTCAGTGGGATGAAGACAGCTTTAGAAGACTGTAATCAGCTTCAGTAGGATTAAGACAGTTTTAGAAGAATGTAATCAGCTTCAGTGGGATGAAGACAGCTAGAGAAGACTGTAATCAGCTTCAGTGGGATGAAGACAGTTTTAGAAGACTGTAATCAGCTTCAGTGGGATGAAGACAGTTTTAGAAGAATGTAATCAGTTTCAGCGGGATGAAGACAGCTTTAGAAGAAAATAATCAGCTTCAGTGGGATGAAGACAGCTTTAGAAGACTGTAATCATCTTCAGTGGGATGAAGATACTTTTAGAAGACTGTAATCAGCTTCAGTGGGATGAAGACAGCTTTAGAAGACTGTAATCATCTTCAGTGGGATGAAGACAGCTTTAGAAGACTGTAATCAGCTTCAGTAGGATTAAGACAGTTTTAGAAGAATGTAATCAGCTTCAGTGGGATGAAGACAGCTAGAGAAGACTGTAATCAGCTTCAGTGGGATGAAGACAGCTTTAGAAGACTGTAATCAGCTTCAGTGGGATGAAGACAGCTTTAGAAGACTTTAATCAGCTTCCATGGGATGAAGACAGTTTTAGAAGACTGTAATCAGCTTCAGTGGGATGAAGACAGCTTTAGAAGACTGTAATCAGCTTCAGTGGGATGAAGACAGCTTTAGAAGAAAATAATCAGCTTCAGTGGAATGAAGACAGCTTTAGAAGACTGTAATCAGCTTCAGTGGGATGAAGACAGTTTTAGAAGACTGTAATCAGCTTCAGTGGGATGAAGACAGCTTTAGAAGACTGTAATCATCTTCAGTGGGATGAAGACAGCTTTAGAAGACTGTAATCAGCTTCAGTAGGATTAAGACAGTTTTAGAAGAATGTAATCAGCTTCAGTGGGATGAAGACAGCTAGAGAAGACTGTAATCAGCTTCAGTGGGATGAAGACAGTTTTAGAAGACTGTAATCAGCTTCAGTGGGATGAAGACAGTTTTAGAAGAATGTAATCAGTTTCAGCGGGATGAAGACAGCTTTAGAAGAAAATAATCAGCTTCAGTGGGATGAAGACAGCTTTAGAAGACTGTAATCATCTTCAGTGGGATGAAGATACTTTTAGAAGACTGTAATCAGCTTCAGTGGGATGAAGACAGCTTTAGAAGACTGTAATCATCTTCAGTGGGATGAAGACAGCTTTAGAAGACTGTAATCAGCTTCAGTAGGATTAAGACAGTTTTAGAAGAATGTAATCAGCTTCAGTGGGATGAAGACAGCTAGAGAAGACTGTAATCAGCTTCAGTGGGATGAAGACAGCTTTAGAAGACTGTAATCAGCTTCAGTGGGATGAAGACAGCTTTAGAAGACTTTAATCAGCTTCCATGGGATGAAGACAGTTTTAGAAGACTGTAATCAGCTTCAGTGGGATGAAGACAGCTTTAGAAGACTGTAATCAGCTTCAGTGGGATGAAGACAGCTTTAGAAGAAAATAATCAGCTTCAGTGGAATGAAGACAGCTTTAGAAGACTGTAATCAGCTTCAGTGGGATGAAGACAGTTTTAGAAGACTGTAATCAGCTTCAGTGGGATGAAGACAGCTTTAGAAGACTGTAATCAGCTTGAGTGGGATGAAGACAGCTTTAGAAGAAAATAATCAGTTTCAGTGGGATGAAGACAGCTTTAGAAGAAAATAATCAGCTTCAGTGGGATGAAGACAGCTTTAGAAGACTGTAATCAGCTTCAGTGGGATGAAGATAGTTTTAGAAGACTGTAATCAGCTGCAGTGGGATGAAGACAGCTTTAGAAGACTGTAATCATCTTCAGTGGGATGAAGACAGCTTTAGAAGACTGTAATCAGCTTCAGTAGGATTAAGACAGTTTTAGAAGAATGTAATCAGCTTCAGTGGGATGAAGACAGCTAGAGAAGACTGTAATCAGCTTCAGTGGGATGAAGACAGTTTTAGAAGACTGTAATCAGCTTCAGTGGGATGAAGACAGCTTTAGAAGACTGTAATCAGCTTCAGTGGGATGAAGACAGCTTTAGAAGACTGTAATCAGCTTCAGTGGGATGAAGACAGCTTCTGAAGACTGTAATCAGCTTCAGTGGGATGAAAATATCTTTAGAAGAAAATAATCAGTTTCAGTGGGATGAAGACAGCTTTAGAAGAAAATAATCAGCTTCAGTGGGATGAAGACAGCTTTAGAAGACTGTAATCAGCTTCAGTGGGATGAAGATAGTTTTAGAAGACTGTAATCAGCTTCAGTGGGATGAAGACAGCTTTAGAAGACTGTAATCATCTTCAGTGGGATGAAGACAGCTTTAAAAGAAAATAATCAGTTTCAGTGGGATGAAGACAGCTTTAGAAGAAAATAATCAGCTTCAGTAGGATGAAGACAGTTTTAGAAGACTGTAATCAGCTTCAGTGGGATGAAGACAGCTTTAGAAGACTGTAATCAGCTTCAGTGGAATGAAGACAGCTTTAGAAGACTGTAATCAGCTTCAGTGGGATGAAGACAGCTTTAGAAGACTGTAATCAGCTTCAGTGGGATGAAGACAGCTTTAGAAGAAAATAATCAGCTTCAGTGGAATGAAGACAGCTTTAGAAGACTGTAATCATCTTCAGTGGGATGAAGACAGCTTTAGAAGAAAATAATCAGCTTCAGTAGGATGAAGACAGTTTTAGAAGAATGTAATCAGCTTCAGTGGGATGAAGACAGCTAGAGAAGACTGTAATCAGCTTCAGTGGGATGAAGACAGTTTTAGAAGACTGTAATCAGCTTCAGTGGGATGAAGACAGTTTTAGAAGAATGTAATCAGTTTCAGCGGGATGAAGACAGCTTTAGAAGAAAATAATCAGCTTCAGTGGGATGAAGACAGCTTTAGAAGACTGTAATCATCTTCAGTGGGATGAAGATACTTTTAGAAGACTGTAATCAGCTTCAGTGGGATGAAGACAGCTTTAGAAGACTGTAATCATCTTCAGTGGGATGAAGACAGCTTTAGAAGACTGTAATCAGCTTCAGTAGGATTAAGACAGTTTTAGAAGAATGTAATCAGCTTCAGTGGGATGAAGACAGCTAGAGAAGACTGTAATCAGCTTCAGTGGGATGAAGACAGCTTTAGAAGACTGTAATCAGCTTCAGTGGGATGAAGACAGCTTTAGAAGACTTTAATCAGCTTCCATGGGATGAAGACAGTTTTAGAAGACTGTAATCAGCTTCAGTGGGATGAAGACAGCTTTAGAAGACTGTAATCAGCTTCAGTGGGATGAAGACAGCTTTAGAAGAAAATAATCAGCTTCAGTGGAATGAAGACAGCTTTAGAAGACTGTAATCAGCTTCAGTGGGATGAAGACAGTTTTAGAAGACTGTAATCAGCTTCAGTGGGATGAAGACAGCTTTAGAAGACTGTAATCAGCTTGAGTGGGATGAAGACAGCTTTTGAAGAAAATAATCAGTTTCAGTGGGATGAAGACAGCTTTAGAAGAAAATAATCAGCTTCAGTGGGATGAAGACAGCTTTAGAAGACTGTAATCAGCTTCAGTGGGATGAAGATAGTTTTAGAAGACTGTAATCAGCTGCAGTGGGTTGAAGACAGCTTTAGAAGACTGTAATCATCTTCAGTGGGATGAAGACAGCTTTAGAAGACTGTAATCAGCTTCAGTAGGATTAAGACAGTTTTAGAAGAATGTAATCAGCTTCAGTGGGATGAAGACAGCTAGAGAAGACTGTAATCAGCTTCAGTGGGATGAAGACAGTTTTAGAAGACTGTAATCAGCTTCAGTGGGATGAAGACAGCTTTAGAAGACTGTAATCAGCTTCAGTGGGATGAAGACAGCTTTAGAAGACTGTAATCAGCTTCAGTGGGATGAAGACAGCTTCTGAAGACTGTAATCAGCTTCAGTGGGATAAAAATATCTTTAGAAGAAAATAATCAGTTTCAGTGGGATGAATACAGCTTTAGAAGAAAATAATCAGCTTCAGTGGGATGAAGACAGCTTTAGAAGACTGTAATCAGCTTCAGTGGGATGAAGATAGTTTTAGAAGACTGTAATCAGCTTCAGTGGGATGAAGACAGCTTTAGAAGACTGTAATCATCTTCAGTGGGATGAAGACAGCTTTAGAAGACTGTAATCAGCTTCAGTAGGATTAAGACAGTTTTAGAAGAATGTAATCAGCTTCAGTGGGATGAGGACAGCTAGAGAAGACTGTAATCAGCTTCAGTGGGATGAAGACAGTTTTAGAAGACTGTAATCAGCTTCAGTGGGATGAAGACAGCTTTAGAAGACTGTAATCAGCTTCAGTGGGATGAAGACAGCTTTAGAAGACTGTAATCAGCTTCAGTGGGATGAAGATATCTTTAGAAGAAAATAATCAGTTTCAGTGGGATGAAGACAGCTTTAGAAGAAAATAATCAGCTTCAGTGGGATGAAGACAGCTTTAGAAGACTGTAATCAGCTTCAGTGGGATGAAGACAGCTTTAGAAGACTGTAATCAGCTTCAGTGGAATGAAGACAGCTTTAGAAGACTGTAATCAGCTTCAGTGGGATGAAGACAGCTTTAGAAGACTGTAATCAGCTTCAGTGGGATGAAGACAGCTTTAGAAGAAAATAATCAGCTTCAGTGGAATGAAGACAGCTTTAGAAGACTGTAATCAGCTTCAGTGGGATGAAGACAGCTTTAGAAGAAAATAATCAGCTTCAGTGGGATGAAGACAGTTTTAGAAGACTGTAATCGGCTTCAGTGGGATGAAGACAGCTTTAGAAGACTGTAATCAGCTTCAGTGGGATGAAGACAGCTTTAGAAGACTGTAATCAGCTTCAGTGGGATGAAGACAGCTTTAGAAGACTGTAATCAGCTTCAGTGGGATGAAGACAGCTTTAGAAGACTGTAATCAGCTTCAGTGGGATGAAGACAGCTTTAGAAGACTGTAATCAGCTTCAGTAGGATTAAGACAGTTTTAGAAGAATGTAATCAGCTTCAGTGGGATGAAGACAGCTAGAGAAGACTGTAATCAGCTTCAGTGGGATGAATACAGTTTAGAAGACTGTAATCAGCTTCAGTGGAATGAAGACAGCTTTAGAAGACTGTAATCAGCTTCAGTGGGATGAAGACAGCTTTAGAAGACTGTAATCAGCTTCAGTGGGATGAAAATATCTTTAGAAGAAAATAATCAGTTTCAGTGGGATGAAGACAGCTTTAGAAGAAAATAATCAGCTTCAGTGGGATGAAGACAGCGTTAGAAGACTGTAATCAGCTTCAGTGGGATGAAGATAGTTTTAGAAGACTGTAATCAGCTTCAGTGGGATGAAGACAGCTTTAGAAGACTGTAATCATCTTCAGTGGGATGAAGACAGCTTTAGAAGACTGTAATCAGCTTCAGTAGGATTAAGACAGTTTTAGAAGAATGTAATCAGCTTCAGTGGGATGAAGACAGCTTTAGAAGACTGTAATCAGCTTCAGTGGGATGAAGACAGCTTTAGAAGACTGTAATCAGCTTCAGTGGGATGAAGATATCTTTAGAAGAAAATAATCAGTTTCAGTGGGATGAAGACAGCTTTAGAAGAAAATAATCAGCTTCAGTGGGATGAAGACAGCTTTAGAAGACTGTAATCAGCTTCAGTGGGATGAAGATAGTTTTAGAAGACTGTAATCAGCTTCAGTGGGATGAAGACAGCTTTAGAAGACTGTAATCATCTTCAGTGGGATGAAGACAGCTTTAGAAGACTGTAATCAGCTTCAGTGGGATGAAGACAGCTTTAGAAGACTGTAATCAGCTTGAGTGGGATGAAGACAGCTTTTGAAGAAAATAATCAGTTTCAGTGGGATGAAGACAGCTTTAGAAGAAAATAATCAGCTTCAGTGGGATGAAGACAGCTTTAGAAGACTGTAATCAGCTTCAGTGGGATGAAGATAGTTTTAGAAGACTGTAATCAGCTGCAGTGGGTTGAAGACAGCTTTAGAAGACTGTAATCATCTTCAGTGGGATGAAGACAGCTTTAGAAGACTGTAATCAGCTTCAGTAGGATTAAGACAGTTTTAGAAGAATGTAATCAGCTTCAGTGGGATGAAGACAGCTAGAGAAGACTGTAATCAGCTTCAGTGGGATGAAGACAGTTTTAGAAGACTGTAATCAGCTTCAGTGGGATGAAGACAGCTTTAGAAGACTGTAATCAGCTTCAGTGGGATGAAGACAGCTTTAGAAGACTGTAATCAGCTTCAGTGGGATGAAGACAGCTTCTGAAGACTGTAATCAGCTTCAGTGGGATAAAAATATCTTTAGAAGAAAATAATCAGTTTCAGTGGGATGAATACAGCTTTAGAAGAAAATAATCAGCTTCAGTGGGATGAAGACAGCTTTAGAAGACTGTAATCAGCTTCAGTGGGATGAAGATAGTTTTAGAAGACTGTAATCAGCTTCAGTGGGATGAAGACAGCTTTAGAAGACTGTAATCATCTTCAGTGGGATGAAGACAGCTTTAGAAGACTGTAATCAGCTTCAGTAGGATTAAGACAGTTTTAGAAGAATGTAATCAGCTTCAGTGGGATGAGGACAGCTAGAGAAGACTGTAATCAGCTTCAGTGGGATGAAGACAGTTTTAGAAGACTGTAATCAGCTTCAGTGGGATGAAGACAGCTTTAGAAGACTGTAATCAGCTTCAGTGGGATGAAGACAGCTTTAGAAGACTGTAATCAGCTTCAGTGGGATGAAGATATCTTTAGAAGAAAATAATCAGTTTCAGTGGGATGAAGACAGCTTTAGAAGAAAATAATCAGCTTCAGTGGGATGAAGACAGCTTTAGAAGACTGTAATCAGCTTCAGTGGGATGAAGACAGCTTTAGAAGACTGTAATCAGCTTCAGTGGAATGAAGACAGCTTTAGAAGACTGTAATCAGCTTCAGTGGGATGAAGACAGCTTTAGAAGACTGTAATCAGCTTCAGTGGGATGAAGACAGCTTTAGAAGAAAATAATCAGCTTCAGTGGAATGAAGACAGCTTTAGAAGACTGTAATCAGCTTCAGTGGGATGAAGACAGCTTTAGAAGAAAATAATCAGCTTCAGTGGGATGAAGACAGTTTTAGAAGACTGTAATCGGCTTCAGTGGGATGAAGACAGCTTTAGAAGACTGTAATCAGCTTCAGTGGGATGAAGACAGCTTTAGAAGACTGTAATCAGCTTCAGTGGGATGAAGACAGCTTTAGAAGACTGTAATCAGCTTCAGTGGGATGAAGACAGCTTTAGAAGACTGTAATCAGCTTCAGTGGGATGAAGACAGCTTTAGAAGACTGTAATCAGCTTCAGTAGGATTAAGACAGTTTTAGAAGAATGTAATCAGCTTCAGTGGGATGAAGACAGCTAGAGAAGACTGTAATCAGCTTCAGTGGGATGAATACAGTTTAGAAGACTGTAATCAGCTTCAGTGGAATGAAGACAGCTTTAGAAGACTGTAATCAGCTTCAGTGGGATGAAGACAGCTTTAGAAGACTGTAATCAGCTTCAGTGGGATGAAAATATCTTTAGAAGAAAATAATCAGTTTCAGTGGGATGAAGACAGCTTTAGAAGAAAATAATCAGCTTCAGTGGGATGAAGACAGCGTTAGAAGACTGTAATCAGCTTCAGTGGGATGAAGATAGTTTTAGAAGACTGTAATCAGCTTCAGTGGGATGAAGACAGCTTTAGAAGACTGTAATCATCTTCAGTGGGATGAAGACAGCTTTAGAAGACTGTAATCAGCTTCAGTAGGATTAAGACAGTTTTAGAAGAATGTAATCAGCTTCAGTGGGATGAAGACAGCTTTAGAAGACTGTAATCAGCTTCAGTGGGATGAAGACAGCTTTAGAAGACTGTAATCAGCTTCAGTGGGATGAAGATATCTTTAGAAGAAAATAATCAGTTTCAGTGGGATGAAGACAGCTTTAGAAGAAAATAATCAGCTTCAGTGGGATGAAGACAGCTTTAGAAGACTGTAATCAGCTTCAGTGGGATGAAGATAGTTTTAGAAGACTGTAATCAGCTTCAGTGGGATGAAGACAGCTTTAGAAGACTGTAATCATCTTCAGTGGGATGAAGACAGCTTTAGAAGACTGTAATCAGCTTCAGTGGGATGAAGACAGCTTTAGAAGACTGTAATCAGCTTCCATGGGATGAAGACAGTTTTAGAAGACTGTAATCAGCTTCAGTGGGATGAAGACAGCTTTAGAAGACTGTAATCAGATTCAGTGGGATGAAGACAGCTTTAGAAGAAAATAATCAGCTTCAGTGGAATGAAGACAGCTTTAGAAGACTGTAATCAGCTTCAGTGGGATGAAGACAGCTTTAGAAGACTGTAATCAGCTTCAGTGGGATGAAGACAGCTTTAGAAGACTGCAATCAGCTTCAGTGGGATGAAGACATCTTTAGAAGAAAATAATTTGCTTAAGTGGAATGAAGACAGCTTTAGAAGACTGTAATCAGCGTCAGTGGGATGAAGACATCTTTAGAAGACTGTAATCAGCTTCAGTGGGATGAAGACAGCTTTAGAAGACTGTAATCAGCTTCAGTGGGATGAAGACAGCTTTAAAAGACTGTAATCAGCTTCAGTGGGATGAAGATAGTTTTAGAAGACTGTAATCAGCTTCAGTGGGATGAAGACAGCTTTAGAAGACTGTAATCATCTTCAGTGGGATGAAGACAGCTTTAGAAGACTGTAATCAGCTTCAGTGGGATGAAGACAGCTTTAGAAGAAAATAATCAGCTTCAGTGGAATGAAGACAGCTTTAGAAGACTGTAATCAGCTTCAGTGGGATGAAGACAGTTTTAGAAGACTGTAATCAGCTTCAGTGGGATGAAGACAGCTTTAGAAGACTGTAATCAGCTTGAGTGGGATGAAGACAGCTTTAGAAGAAAATAATCAGTTTCAGTGGGATGAAGACAGCTTTAGAAGAAAATAATCAGCTTCAGTGGGATGAAGACAGCTTTAGAAGACTGTAATCAGCTTCAGTGGGATGAAGATAGTTTTAGAAGACTGTAATCAGCTGCAGTGGGATGAAGACAGCTTTAGAAGACTGTAATCATCTTCAGTGGGATGAAGACAGCTTTAGAAGACTGTAATCAGCTTCAGTAGGATTAAGACAGTTTTAGAAGAATGTAATCAGCTTCAGTGGGATGAAGACAGCTAGAGAAGACTGTAATCAGCTTCAGTGGGATGAAGGCAGTTTTAGAAGACTGTAATCAGCTTCAGTGGGATGAAGACAGCTTTAAAAGACTGTAATCAGCTTCAGTGGGATGAAGACAGCTTTAGAAGACTGTAATCAGCTTCAGTGGGATGAAGACAGCTTCTGAAGACTGTAATCAGCTTCAGTGGGATGAAAATATCTTTAGAAGAAAATAATCAGTTTCAGTGGGATGAAGACAGCTTTAGAAGAAAATAATCAGCTTCAGTGGGATGAAGACAGCTTTAGAAGACTGTAATCAGCTTCAGTGGGATGAAGATAGTTTTAGAAGACTGTAATCAGCTTCAGTGGGATGAAGACAGCTTTAGAAGACTGTAATCATCTTCAGTGGGATGAAGACAGCTTTAGAAGACTGTAATCAGCTTCAGTAGGATTAAGATAGTTTTAGAAGAATGTAATCAGCTTCAGTGGGATGAGGACAGCTAGAGAAGACTGTAATCAGCTTCAGTGGGATGAAGACAGTTTTAGAAGACTGTAATCAGCTTCAGTGGGATGAAGACAGCTTTAGAAGACTGTAATCAGCTTCAGTGGGATGAAGACAGCTTTAGAAGACTGTAATCAGCTTCAGTGGGATGAAGATATCTTTAGAAGAAAATAATCAGTTTCAGTGGGATGAAGACAGCTTTAGAAGAAAATAATCAGCTTCAGTGGGATGAAGACAGCTTTAGAAGACTGTAATCAGCTTCAGTGGGATGAAGATAGTTTTAGAAGACTGTAATCAGCTTCAGTGGGATGAAGACAGCTTTAGAAGACTGTAATCATCTTCAGTGGGATGAAGACAGCTTTAGAAGAAAATAATCAGTTTCAGTGGGATGAAGACAGCTTTAGAAGAAAATAATCAGCTTCAGTAGGATGAAGACAGTTTTAGAAGACTGTAATCAGCTTCAGTGGGATGAAGACAGCTTTAGAAGACTGTAATCAGCTTCAGTGGAATGAAGACAGCTTTAGAAGACTGTAATCAGCTTCAGTGGGATGAAGACAGCTTTAGAAGACTGTAATCAGCTTCAGTGGGATGAAGACAGCTTTAGAAGAAAATAATCAGCTTCAGTGGAATGAAGACAGCTTTAGAAGACTGTAATCAGCTTCAGTGGGATGAAGACAGCTTTAGAAGAAAATAATCAGCTTCAGTAGGATGAAGACAGTTTTAGAAGACTGTAATCGGCTTCAGTGGGATGAAGACAGCTTTAGAAGACTGTAATCAGCTTCAGTGGGATGAAGACAGCTTTAGAAGACTGTAATCAGCTTCAGTGGGATGAAGACAGCTTTAGAAGACTGTAATCAGCTTCAGTGGGATGAAGACAGCTTTAGAAGACTGTAATCAGCTTCAGTGGGATGAAGACAGCTTTAGAAGACTGTAATCAGCTTCAGTAGGATTAAGACAGTTTTAGAAGAATGTAATCAGCTTCAGTGGGATGAAGACAGCTAGAGAAGACTGTAATCAGCTTCAGTGGGATGAATACAGTTTAGAAGACTGTAATCAGCTTCAGTGGAATGAAGACAGCTTTAGAAGACTGTAATCAGCTTCAGTGGGATGAAGACAGCTTTAGAAGACTGTAATCAGCTTCAGTGGGATGAAAATATCTTTAGAAGAAAATAATCAGTTTCAGTGGGATGAAGACAGCTTTAGAAGAAAATAATCAGCTTCAGTGGGATGAAGACAGCGTTAGAAGACTGTAATCAGCTTCAGTGGGATGAAGATAGTTTTAGAAGACTGTAATCAGCTTCAGTGGGATGAAGACAGCTTTAGAAGACTGTAATCATCTTCAGTGGGATGAAGACAGCTTTAGAAGACTGTAATCAGCTTCAGTAGGATTAAGACAGTTTTAGAAGAATGTAATCAGCTTCAGTGGGATGAAGACAGCTTTAGAAGACTGTAATCAGCTTCAGTGGGATGAAGACAGCTTTAGAAGACTGTAATCAGCTTCAGTGGGATGAAGATATCTTTAGAAGAAAATAATCAGTTTCAGTGGGATGAAGACAGCTTTAGAAGAAAATAATCAGCTTCAGTGGGATGAAGACAGCTTTAGAAGACTGTAATCAGCTTCAGTGGGATGAAGATAGTTTTAGAAGACTGTAATCAGCTTCAGTGGGATGAAGACAGCTTTAGAAGACTGTAATCATCTTCAGTGGGATGAAGACAGCTTTAGAAGACTGTAATCAGCTTCAGTGGGATGAAGACAGCTTTAGAAGACTGTAATCAGCTTCCATGGGATGAAGACAGTTTTAGAAGACTGTAATCAGCTTCAGTGGGATGAAGACAGCTTTAGAAGACTGTAATCAGATTCAGTGGGATGAAGACAGCTTTAGAAGAAAATAATCAGCTTCAGTGGAATGAAGACAGCTTTAGAAGACTGTAATCAGCTTCAGTGGGATGAAGACAGCTTTAGAAGACTGTAATCAGCTTCAGTGGGATGAAGACAGCTTTAGAAGACTGCAATCAGCTTCAGTGGGATGAAGACATCTTTAGAAGAAAATAATTTGCTTAAGTGGAATGAAGACAGCTTTAGAAGACTGTAATCAGCGTCAGTGGGATGAAGACATCTTTAGAAGACTGTAATCAGCTTCAGTGGGATGAAGACAGCTTTAGAAGACTGTAATCAGCTTCAGTGGGATGAAGACAGCTTTAAAAGACTGTAATCAGCTTCAGTGGGATGAAGATAGTTTTAGAAGACTGTAATCAGCTTCAGTGGGATGAAGACAGCTTTAGAAGACTGTAATCATCTTCAGTGGGATGAAGACAGCTTTAGAAGACTGTAATCAGCTTCAGTGGGATTAAGACAGTTTTAGAAGAATGTAATCAGCTTCAGTGGGATGAAGACAGCTAGAGAAGACTGTAATCAGCTTCACTGGGATGAAGACAGTTTTAGAAGACTGTAATCAGCTTCAGTGGGATGAAGACAGCTTTAGAAGACTGTAATCAGCTTCAGTGGGATGAAGACAGCTTTAGAAGACTGTAATCAGCTTCAGTGGGATGAAGACATCTTTAGAAGAAAATAATTTGCTTCAGTGGGATGAAGACAGCTTTAGAAGAAAATAATCAGCTTCAGTGGAATGAAGACAGCTTCAGAAGACTGTAATCAGCTTCAGTGGGATGAAGACATCTTTAGAAGAAAATAATCAGTTTCAGTGGGATGAAGACAGCTTTAGAATAAAATAATCAGCTTCAGTAGGATGAAGACAGTTTTAGAAGACTGTAATCAGCTTCAGTGGGATGAAGACAGCTTTAGAAGACTGTAATCAGCTTCAGTGGAATGAAGACAGCTTTAGAAGTCTGTAATCAGCTTCAGTGGGATGAAGACAGCTTTAGAAGACTGTAATCAGCTTCAGTGGGATGAAGACAGCTTTAGAAGACTGTAATCAGCTTCCATGGGATGAAGACAGTTTTAGAAGACTGTAATCAGCTTCAGTGGGATGAAGACAGCTTTAGAAGACTGTAATCAGCTTCAGTGGGATGAAGACAGCTTTAGAAGACTGTAATCAGCTTCCATGGGATGAAGACAGTTTTAGAAGACTGTAATCGGCTTCAGTGGGATGAAGACAGCTTTAGAAGACTGTAATCAGCTTCAGTGGGATGAAGACAGCTTTAGAAGACTGTAATCAGCTTCAGTGGGATGAAGACAGCTTTAGAAGACTGTAATCAGCTTCAGTGGGATGAAGACAGCTTTAGAAGACTGTAATCAGCTTCAGTGGGATGAAGACAGCTTTAGAAGACTGTAATCAGCTTGAGTGGGATGAAGACATCTTTAGAAGAAAATAATTTGCTTCAGTGGGATGAAGACAGCTTTAGAAGAAAATAATCAGCTTCAGGGGATGAACTACAGGAAGAAATCCAGCCCAGTCACGGACCAGGATGTCTTGCTCCCAGGCAGACTAAATAACTTTTTTGCCCGCTTTGAGGACAATACAGTGCCACTGACACGGCCTGCAACGAAAACATGCGGTCTCTCCTTCACTGCAGCCGAGGTGAGTAAGACATTTAAACGTGTTAACCCTCGCAAGGCTGCAGGCCCAGACGGCATCCCCAGCCGCGCCCTCAGAGCATGCACAGACCAGCTGGCCGGTGTGTTTACGGACATATTCAATCAATCCCTATACCAGTCTGCTGTTCCCACATGCTTCAAGAGGGCCACCATTGTTCCTGTTCCCAAGAAAGCTAAGGTAACTGAGCTAAACGACTACCGCCCCGTAGCACTCACATCCGTCATCATGAAGTGCTTTGAGAGACTAGTCAAGGACCATATCACCTCCACCCTACCTGACACCCTAGACCCACTCCAATTTGCTTACCGCCCAAATAGGTCCACAGACGATGCAATCTCAACCACACTGCACACTGCCCTAACCCATCTGGACAAGAGGAATACCTATGTGAGAATGCTGTTCATCGACTACAGCTCGGCATTCAACACCATAGTACCCTCCAAGCTTGTCATCAAGCTCGAGACCCTGGGTCTCGACCCCGCCCTGTGCAACTGGGTACTGGACTTCCTGACGGGCCGCCCCCAGGTGGTGAGGGTAGGCAACAACATCTCCTCCCCGCTGATCCTCAACACTGGGGCCCCACAAGGGTGCGTTCTGAGCCCTCTCCTGTACTCCCTGTTCACCCACGACTGCGTGGCCACGCACGCCTCCAACTCAATCATCAAGTTTGCGGACGACACAACAGTGGTAGGCTTGATTACCAACAACGACGAGACGGCCTACAGGGAGGAGGTGAGGGCCCTCGGAGTGTGGTGTCAGGAAAATAACCTCACACTCAACGTCAACAAAACTAAGGAGATGATTGTGGACTTCAGGAAACAGCAGAGGGAACACCCCCCTATCCACATCGATGGAACAGTAGTGGAGAGGGTAGCAAGTTTTAAGTTCCTCGGCATACACATCACAGACAAACTGAATTGGTCCACTCACACAGACAGCATCGTGAAGAAGGCGCAGCAGCGCCTCTTCAACCTCAGGAGGCTGAAGAAATTCGGCTTGTCACCAAAAGCACTCACAAACTTCTACAGATGCACAATCGAGAGCATCCTGGCGGGCTGTATCACCGCCTGGTATGGCAACTGCACCGCCCTCAACCGTAAGGCTCTCCAGAGGGTAGTGAGGTCTGCACAACGCATCACCGGGGGCAAACTACCTGCCCTCCAGGACACCTACACCACCCGATGTCACAGGAAGGCCATAAAGATCATCAAGGACATCAACCACCCGAGCCACTGCCTGTTCACCCCGCTATCATCCAGAAGGCGAGGTCAGTACAGGTGCATCAAAGCTGGGACCGAGAGACTGAAAAACAGCTTCTATCTCAAGGCCATCAGACTGTTAAACAGCCACCACTAACACTGAGTGGCTGCTGCCAACACACTGACACTGACTCAACTCCAGCCACTTTAATAATGGGAATTGATGGGAAATGATGTAAATATATCACTAGCCACTTTAAACAATGCTACCTTATATAAATGTTACTTACCCTACATTATTCATCTCATATGCATACGTATATACTGTACTCTATATCATCGACGGTATCCTTATGTAATACATGTATCACTAGCCACTTTATACTATGCCACTTTGTTTACATACTCATCTCATTTGTACATACTGTACTCGATACCATCTACTGTATCTTGCCTATGCTGCTCTGTACCATCACTCATTCATATATCCTTATGTACATATTCTTTATCCCCTTACACTGTGTACAAGACAGTAGTTTTGGAATTGTTAGTTAGATTACTTGTTATTACTGCATTGTCGGAACTAGAAGCACAAGCATTTCGCTACACTCGCATTGACATCTGCTAACCATGTGTATGTGACAAATACAATTTGATTTGATTTGATTTGATGAAGACATCTTTAGAAGAAAATAATTTGCTTCAGTGGGATGAAGACAGCTTTAGAAAAAAATAATCAGCTTCATTGGAATGAAGACAGTTTTAGAAGACTGTAATCAGCTTCAGTGGGATGAAGACATCTTTAGAAGAAAATAATCAGCTTCAGTGGGATGAAGACAGTTTTAGAAGAAAATAATCAGCTTCAGTAGGATGAATACATTTTTAGAAGACTGTAATCAGCTTCAGTGGGATGAAGACAGCTTTAGAAGACTGTAATCAGCTTCAGTGGGATGAAGACAGCTTTAGAAGACTGTAATCAGCTTCAGTGAGATTAAGACAGTTTTAGAAGACTGTAATCAGCTTCAGTGGGATGACGACACCTTTAGAAGACTGTAATCAGCTTCAGTGGGATTAAGACAGTTTTAGAAGAATGTAATCAGCTTCAGTGGGATGAAGACAGCTAGAGAAGACTGTAATCAGCTTCAGTGGGATGAAGACAGCTTTAGAAGAAAATAATCAGCTTCAGTAGGATGACGACAGTTTTAGAAGACTGTAATCAGCTTCAGTGGGATGAAGACAGCTTTAGAAGACTGTAATCAGCTTCAGTGGGATGAAGACAGCTTTAGAATACTGTAATCAGCTTCAGTGGGATGAAGACATCTTTAGAAGAAAATAATTTGCTTCAGTGGGATGAAGACAGCTTTAGAAAAAAATTATCAGCTTCAGTGGAATGAAGACAGTTTTAGAAGAAAATAATCAGCTTCAGTGGGATGAAGACATCTTTAGAAGAAAAGAATCAGCTTCAGTGGGATGAAGACAGTTTTAGAAGACTGTAATCAGCTTCAGTGGGATGAAGACAGCTTTAGAAGACTGTAATCAGCTTCAGTGGGATGAAGACAGTTTTAGAAGACTGTAATCAGCTTCCATGAGATTAAAACAGCTTTAGAAGACTGTAATCAGCTTCAGTGGGATGAAGACAGCGTTAGAAGACTATAATCAGCTTCAGTGGGATGAAGACCGTTTTAGAAGACTGTAATCAGCTTCAGTAGGATGAAGACAGCTTTAGAAGACTGTAATCAGCTTCCATGAGATGAAGACAGCTTTAGAAGACTGTAATCAGCTTCAGTGGGATGAAGACAGCTTTAGAAGACTGTAATCAGCTTCAGTGGGATGAAGACAGCTTTAGACGACTGTAATCAGCTTCAGTGGGATGAAGACAGCTTTAGAAGACTGTAATCAGCTTCAGTGGGATGAAGAGAGCTTTAGAAGACTGTAATCAGCTTCAGTGGGATGAAGACAGTTTTAGAAGACTGTAATCAGCTTCAGTGGGATGAAGACATCTTTAGAAGAAAATAATTTGCTTCAGTGGGATGAAGACAGCTTTAGAAGACTGTAATCAGCTTCAGTGGGATGAAGACAGCTTTAGAAGACTGTAATCAGCTTCAGTGGGATTAAGACAGTTTTAGAAGAATGTAATCAGCTTCAGTGGGATGAAGACAGCTAGAGAAGACTGTAATCAGCTTCAGTGGGATGAAGACAGTTTTAGAAGACTGTAATCATTTTCAGTGGGATGAATACAGCTTTAGAAGACTGTAATCAGCTTCAGTGGGATGAAGACAGCTTTAGAAGACTGTAATCAGCTTCAGTGGGATGAAGACAGCTTTAGAAGAAAATAATCAGCTTCAGTAGGATGAAGACAGTTTTAGAAGACTGTAATCGGCTTCAGTGGGATGAAGACAGCTTTAGAAGACTGTAATCAGCTTCAGTGGGATGAAGACAGCTTTAGAAGATTGTAATCAGCTTCAGTGGGATGAAGAGAGCTTTAGAAGACTGTAATCAGCTTCAGTGGGATGAAGACAGCTTTAGAAGACTGTAATCAGCTTCAGTGGGATGAAGACAGCTTTAGAAGACTGTAATCAGCTTCAGTGGTGGTGTGAAGACATCTTTAGAAGAAAATAATTTGCTTCAGTGGGATGAAGACAGCTTTAGAAAAAAATAATCAGCTTCAGTGGAATGAAGACAGTTTTAGAAGACTGTAATCAGCTTCGGTGGGATGAAGACAGCTTTAGAAGACTGTAATCAGTTTCAGTGGGATTAAGACAGTTTTAGAAGAATGTAATCAGCTTCAGTGGGATGAAGACAGCTTTAGAAGACTGTAATCAGCTTCCATTAGATTAAAACAGCTTTAGAAGACTGTAATCAGCTTCAGTGGGATGAAGACAGCGTTAGAAGACTATAATCAGCTTCAGTGGGATGAAGACAGCTTTAGAAGACTGTAATCAGCTTCAGTAGGATGAAGACAGCTTTAGAAGACTTTAATCAGCTTCCATGAGATGAAGACAGCTTTAGAAGACTGTAATCAGCTTCAGTGGGATGAAGACAGTTTTAGAAGACTGTAATCAGCTTCAGTGGGATGAAGACATCTTTAGAAGACTGTAATCAGCTTCAGTGGGATGAAGACAGCTTTAGAAGACTGCAATCAGCTTCAGTGGGATGAAGACAGCTTTAGAACACTGTAATCAGCTTCAGTGGGATGAAGACAGTTTTAGAAGACTGTAATCAGCTTCAGTGGGATGAAGACAGCTTTAGAAGACTATACTCAGCTTCAGTGGGATGAAGACAGCTTTAGAAGACTATAATCAGCTTCAGTGGGATGAAGACAGCTTTAGAAGACTGTAATCAGCTTCAGTGGGATGAAGACAGCTTTAGAAGAAAATAATCAGCTTCAGTAGGATGAAGCCAGTTTTAGAAGACTGTGATCAGCTTCAGTGGGATGAAGACAGCTTTAGAAGACTGTAATCAGCTTCAGTGGGATGAAGACAGCTTTAGAAGACTGTAATCAGCTTCAGTGGGATGAAGACAGCTTTAGAAGACTATAATCAGCTTCAGTGGGATGAAGACAGCTTTAGAAGACTGTAATCAGCTTCAGTGGGATGAAGACAGCTTTAGAAGAAAATAATCAGCTTCAGTAGGATTAAGACAATTTTAGAAGACTGTAATCAGCTTCAGTGGGATGAAGACAGCTTTAGAAGACTTTAATCAGCTTCAGTGGGATGAAGACAGCTTTAGACGACTGTAATCAGCTTCAGTGGGATGAAGACAGCTTTAGAAGACTGTAATCAGCTTCAGTGGGATGAAGACAGCTTTAGAAGACTGTAATCAGCTTCAGTGGGATGAAGACAGCTTTAGAAGACTGTAATCAGCTTCAGTAGGATGAAGACAGCTTTAGACGACTGTAATCAGCTTCAGTGGGATGAAGACAGCTTTAGAAGACTGTAATCAGCTTCAGTGGGATGAAGACAGTTTTAGAAGACTGTAATCAGCTTCAGTGGGATGAAGACAGCTTTAGAAGACTGTAATCAGCTTCCATGAGATGAAGACAGCTTTAGAAGACTGTAATCAGCTTCAGTGGTATGAAGACATCTTTAGAAGACTGTAATCAGCTTCAGTGGGATGAAGACAGCTTTAGAAGACTGTAATCAGCTTCAGTGGGATGAAGACAGCTTTAGAACACTGTAATCAGCTTCAGTGGGATGAAGACAGTTTTAGAAGACTGTAATCAGCTTCAGTGGGATGAAGACAGCTTTAGAAGACTATACTCAGCTTCAGTGGGATGAAGACAGCTTTAGAAGACTATAATCAGCTTCAGTGGGATGAAGACAGCTTTAGAAGACTGTAATCAGCTTCAGTGGGATGAAGACAGCTTTAGAAGAAAATAATCAGCTTCAGTAGGATGAAGCCAGTTTTAGAAGACTGTAATCAGCTTCAGTGGGATGAAGACAGCTTTAGAAGACTGTAATCAGCTTCAGTGGGATGAAGACAGCTTTAGACGACTGTAATCAGCTTCAGTGGGATTAAGACAGTTTTAGAAGAATGTAATCAGCTTCAGTGGGATGAAGACAGCTTTAGAAGACTGTAATCAGCTTCAGTGGGATGAAGACAGCTTTAGAAGACTGTAATCAGCTTGAGTGGGATGAAGACATCTTTAGAAGAAAATAATTTGCTTCAGTGGGATGAAGACAGCTTTAGAAGAAAATAATCAGCTTCAGGGGATGAACTACAGGAAGAAATCCAGCCCAGTCACGGACCAGGATGTCTTGCTCCCAGGCAGACTAAATAACTTTTTTGCCCGCTTTGAGGACAATACAGTGCCACTGACACGGCCTGCAACGAAAACATGCGGTCTCTCCTTCACTGCAGCCGAGGTGAGTAAGACATTTAAACGTGTTAACCCTCGCAAGGCTGCAGGCCCAGACGGCATCCCCAGCCGCGCCCTCAGAGCATGCGCAGACCAGCTGGCCGGTGTGTTTACGGACATATTCAATCAATCCCTATACCAGTCTGCTGTTCCCACATGCTTCAAGAGGGCCACCATTGTTCCTGTTCCCAAGAAAGCTAAGGTAACTGAGCTAAACGACTACCGCCCCGTAGCACTCACATCCGTCTTCATGAAGTGCTTTGAGAGACTAGTCAAGGACCATATCACCTCCACCCTACCTGACACCCTAGACCCACTCCAATTTGCTTACCGCCCAAATAGGTCCACAGACGATGCAATCTCAACCACACTGCACACTGCCCTAACCCATCTGGACAAGAGGAATACCTATGTGAGAATGCTGTTCATCGACTACAGCTCGGCATTCAACACCATAGTACCCTCCAAGCTTGTCATCAAGCTCGAGACCCTGGGTCTCGACCCCGCCCTGTGCAACTGGGTACTGGACTTCCTGACGGGCCGCCCCCAGGTGGTGAGGGTAGGCAACAACATCTCCTCCCCGCTGATCCTCAACACTGGGGCCCCACAAGGGTGCGTTCTGAGCCCTCTCCTGTACTCCCTGTTCACCCACGACTGCGTGGCCACGCACGCCTCCAACTCAATCATCAAGTTTGCGGACGACACAACAGTGGTAGGCTTGATTACCAACAACGACGAGACGGCCTACAGGGAGGAGGTGAGGGCCCTCGGAGTGTGGTGTCAGGAAAATAACCTCACACTCAACGTCAACAAAACTAAGGAGATGATTGTGGACTTCAGGAAACAGCAGAGGGAACACCCCCCTATCCACATCGATGGAACAGTAGTGGAGAGGGTAGCAAGTTTTAAGTTCCTCGGCATACACATCACAGACAAACTGAATTGGTCCACTCACACAGACAGCATCGTGAAGAAGGCGCAGCAGCGCCTCTTCAACCTCAGGAGGCTGAAGAAATTCGGCTTGTCACCAAAAGCACTCACAAACTTCTACAGATGCACAATCGAGAGCATCCTGGCGGGCTGTATCACCGCCTGGTATGGCAACTGCACCGCCCTCAACCGTAAGGCTCTCCAGAGGGTAGTGAGGTCTGCACAACGCATCACCGGGGGCAAACTACCTGCCCTCCAGGACACCTACACCACCCGATGTCACAGGAAGGCCATAAAGATCATCAAGGACATCAACCACCCGAGCCACTGCCTGTTCACCCCGCTATCATCCAGAAGGCGAGGTCAGTACAGGTGCATCAAAGCTGGGACCGAGAGACTGAAAAACAGCTTCTATCTCAAGGCCATCAGACTGTTAAACAGCCACCACTAACACTGAGTGGCTGCTGCCAACACACTGACACTGACTCAACTCCAGCCACTTTAATAATGGGAATTGATGGGAAATGATGTAAATATATCACTAGCCACTTTAAACAATGCTACCTTATATAAATGTTACTTACCCTACATTATTCATCTCATATGCATACGTATATACTGTACTCTATATCATCGACGGTATCCTTATGTAATACATGTATCACTAGCCACTTTATACTATGCCACTTTGTTTACATACTCATCTCATTTGTACATACTGTACTCGATACCATCTACTGTATCTTGCCTATGCTGCTCTGTACCATCACTCATTCATATATCCTTATGTACATATTCTTTATCCCCTTACACTGTGTACAAGACAGTAGTTTTGGAATTGTTAGTTAGATTACTTGTTATTACTGCATTGTCGGAACTAGAAGCACAAGCATTTCACTACACTCGCATTGACATCTGCTAACCATGTGTATGTGACAAATACAATTTGATTTGATTTGATTTGATGAAGACATCTTTAGAAGAAAATAATTTGCTTCAGTGGGATGAAGACAGCTTTAGAAAAAAATAATCAGCTTCATTGGAATGAAGACAGTTTTAGAAGACTGTAATCAGCTTCAGTGGGATGAAGACATCTTTAGAAGAAAATAATCAGCTTCAGTGGGATGAAGACAGTTTTAGAAGAAAATAATCAGCTTCAGTAGGATGAATACATTTTTAGAAGACTGTAATCAGCTTCAGTGGGATGAAGACAGCTTTAGAAGACTGTAATCAGCTTCAGTGGGATGAAGACAGCTTTAGAAGACTGTAATCAGCTTCAGTGAGATTAAGACAGTTTTAGAAGACTGTAATCAGCTTCAGTAGGATGACGACAGTTTTAGAAGACTGTAATCAGCTTCAGTGGGATGAAGACAGCTTTAGAAGACTGTAATCAGCTTCAGTGGGATGAAGACAGCTTTAGAATACTGTAATCAGCTTCAGTGGGATGAAGACATCTTTAGAAGAAAATAATTTGCTTCAGTGGGATGAAGACAGCTTTAGAAAAAAATTATCAGCTTCAGTGGAATGAAGACAGTTTTAGAAGAAAATAATCAGCTTCAGTGGGATGAAGACATCTTTAGAAGAAAAGAATCAGCTTCAGTGGGATGAAGACAGTTTTAGAAGACTGTAATCAGCTTCAGTGGGATGAAGACAGCTTTAGAAGACTGTAATCAGCTTCAGTGGGATGAAGACAGTTTTAGAAGACTGTAATCAGCTTCCATGAGATTAAAACAGCTTTAGAAGACTGTAATCAGCTTCAGTGGGATGAAGACAGCGTTAGAAGACTATAATCAGCTTCAGTGGGATGAAGACCGTTTTAGAAGACTGTAATCAGCTTCAGTAGGATGAAGACAGCTTTAGAAGACTGTAATCAGCTTCCATGAGATGAAGACAGCTTTAGAAGACTGTAATCAGCTTCAGTGGGATGAAGACAGCTTTAGAAGACTGTAATCAGCTTCAGTGGGATGAAGACAGCTTTAGACGACTGTAATCAGCTTCAGTGGGATGAAGACAGCTTTAGAAGACTGTAATCAGCTTCAGTGGGATGAAGAGAGCTTTAGAAGACTGTAATCAGCTTCAGTGGGATGAAGACAGTTTTAGAAGACTGTAATCAGCTTCAGTGGGATGAAGACATCTTTAGAAGAAAATAATTTGCTTCAGTGGGATGAAGACAGCTTTAGAAGACTGTAATCAGCTTCAGTGGGATGAAGACAGCTTTAGAAGACTGTAATCAGCTTCAGTGGGATTAAGACAGTTTTAGAAGAATGTAATCAGCTTCAGTGGGATGAAGACAGCTAGAGAAGACTGTAATCAGCTTCAGTGGGATGAAGACAGTTTTAGAAGACTGTAATCATTTTCAGTGGGATGAATACAGCTTTAGAAGACTGTTATCAGCTTCAGTGGGATGAAGACAGCTTTAGAAGACTGTAATCAGCTTCAGTGGGATGAAGACATCTTTAGAAGAAAATAATTTGCTTCAGTGGGATGAAGACAGCTTTAGAAGACTGTAATCAGCTTCAGTGGGATGAAGACAGCTTTAGAAGACTGTAATCAGCTTCAGTGGGATGAAGACAGCTTTAGAAGAAAATAATCAGCTTCAGTAGGATGAAGACAGTTTTAGAAGACTGTAATCGGCTTCAGTGGGATGAAGACAGCTTTAGAAGACTGTAATCAGCTTCAGTGGGATGAAGACAGCTTTAGAAGATTGTAATCAGCTTCAGTGGGATGAAGAGAGCTTTATAAGACTGTAATCAGCTTCAGTGGGATGAAGACAGCTTTAGAAGACTGTAATCAGCTTCAGTGGGATGAAGACAGCTTTAGAAGACTGTAATCAGCTTCAGTGGTGGTGTGAAGACATCTTTAGAAGAAAATAATTTGCTTCAGTGGGATGAAGACAGCTTTAGAAAAAAATAATCAGCTTCAGTGGAATGAAGACAGTTTTAGAAGACTGTAATCAGCTTCAGTGGGATGAAGACAGCTTTAGAAGACTGTAATCAGTTTCAGTGGGATTAAGACAGTTTTAGAAGAATGTAATCAGCTTCAGTGGGATGAAGACAGCTTTAGAAGACTGTAATCAGCTTCCATTAGATTAAAACAGCTTTAGAAGACTGTAATCAGCTTCAGTGGGATGAAGACAGCGTTAGAAGACTATAATCAGCTTCAGTGGGATGAAGACAGCTTTAGAAGACTGTAATCAGCTTCAGTAGGATGAAGACAGCTTTAGAAGACTTTAATCAGCTTCCATGAGATGAAGACAGCTTTAGAAGACTGTAATCAGCTTCAGTGGGATGAAGACATTTTTAGAAGACTGTAATCAGCTTCAGTGGGATGAAGACATCTTTAGAAGACTGTAATCAGCTTCAGTGGGATGAAGACAGCTTTAGAAGACTGCAATCAGCTTCAGTGGGATGAAGACAGCTTTAGAACACTGTAATCAGCTTCAGTGGGATGAAGACAGTTTTAGAAGACTGTAATCAGCTTCAGTGGGATGAAGACAGCTTTAGAAGACTATACTCAGCTTCAGTGGGATGAAGACAGCTTTAGAAGACTATAATCAGCTTCAGTGGGATGAAGACAGCTTTAGAAGACTGTAATCAGCTTCAGTGGGATGAAGACAGCTTTAGAAGAAAATAATCAGCTTCAGTAGGATGAAGCCAGTTTTAGAAGACTGTGATCAGCTTCAGTG
Organism: Oncorhynchus mykiss; assembly: GCF_057628025.1. Classification (NCBI taxonomy): domain Eukaryota; kingdom Metazoa; phylum Chordata; class Actinopteri; order Salmoniformes; family Salmonidae; genus Oncorhynchus; species Oncorhynchus mykiss. The sequence goes on along the minus strand of NC_143026.1, from coordinate 13,697,282 downwards.
GGATGAAGACAGCTTTAGAAGACTCTAATCAGCTTCAGTGGGATGAAGACAGCTTTAGAAGACTGTAATCAGCTTCAGTGGGATGAAGACAGCTTTAGAAGACTATAATCAGCTTCAGTGGGATGAAGACAGCCTTAGAAGACTGTAATCAGCTTCAGTGGGATGAAGACAGCTTAAGAAGAAAATAATCAGCTTCAGTAGGATTAAGACAATTTTAGAAGACTGTAATCAGCTTCAGTGGGATGAAGACAGCTTTAGAAGACTTTAATCAGCTTCAGTGGGATGAAGACAGCTTTAGACGACTGTAATCAGCTTCAGTGGGATGAAGACAGCTTTAGAAGACTGTAATCAGCTTCAGTGGGATGAAGACAGCTTTAGAAGACTGTAATCAGCTTCAGTGGGATGAAGACAGCTTTAGAAGACTGTAATCAGCTTCAGTAGGATGAAGACAGCTTTAGACGACTGTAATCAGCTTCAGTGGGATGAAGACAGCTTTAGAAGACTGTAATCAGCTTCAGTGGGATGAAGACAGTTTTAGAAGACTGTAATCAGCTTCAGTGGGATGAAGACAGCTTTAGAAGACTGTAATCAGCTTCAGTAGGATGAAGACAGCTTTAGAAGACTTTAATCAGCTTCCATGAGATGAAGACAGCTTTAGAAGACTGTAATCAGCTTCAGTGGTATGAAGACATCTTTAGAAGACTGTAATCAGCTTCAGTGGGATGAAGACAGCTTTAGAAGACTGTAATCAGCTTCAGTGGGATGAAGACAGCTTTAGAACACTGTAATCAGCTTCAGTGGGATGAAGACAGTTTTAGAAGACTGTAATCAGCTTCAGTGGGATGAAGACAGCTTTAGAAGACTATACTCAGCTTCAGTGGGATGAAGACAGCTTTAGAAGACTATAATCAGCTTCAGTGGGATGAAGACAGCTTTAGAAGACTGTAATCAGCTTCAGTGGGATGAAGACAGCTTTAGAAGAAAATAATCAGCTTCAGTAGGATGAAGCCAGTTTTAGAAGACTGTAATCAGCTTCAGTGGGATGAAGACAGCTTTAGAAGACTGTAATCAGCTTCAGTGGGATGAAGACAGCTTTAGAAGACTGTAATCAGCTTCAGTGGGATGAAGACAGCTTTAGAAGACTATAATCAGCTTCAGTGGGATGAAGACAGCTTTAGAAGACTGTAATCAGCTTCAGTGGGATGAAGACAGCTTTAGAAGAAAATAATCATCTTCAGTAGGATGAAGACAATTTTAGAAGACTGTAATCAGCTTCAGTGGGATGAAGACAGCTTTAGAAGACTGTAATCAGCTTCAGTGGGATGAAGACAGCTTTAGACGACTGTAATCAGCTTCAGTGGGATGAAGACAGCTTTAGAAGACTGTAATCAGCTTCAGTGGGATGAAGAGAGCTTTAGAAGACTGTAATCAGCTTCAGTGGGATGAAGACAGTTTTAGAAGACTGTAATCAGCTTCAGTGGGATTAAGACAGTTTTAGAAGAATGTAATCAGCTTCAGTGGGATGAAGACAGCTAGAGAAGACTGTAATCAGCTTCAGTGGGATGAAGACAGCTTTAGAAGACTGTAATCAGCTTCAGTGGGATGAAGACAGCTTTAGAAGACTGTAATCAGCTTCAGTGGGATGAAGACAGCTTTAAAAGACTGTAATCAGCTTCAGTGGGATGAAGACAGCTTTAGAAGACTGTAATCAGCTTCAGTGGGATTAAGACAGTTTTAGAAGAATGTAATCAGCTTCAGTGGGATGAAGACAGCTAGAGAAGACTGTAATCAGCTTCAGTGGGATGAAGACAGTTTTAGAAGACTGTAATCAGCTTCAGTGGGATGAAGACAGCTTTAGAAGACTGTAATCAGCTTCAGTGGGATGAAGACAGCTTTAGAAGACTGTAATCAGCTTCAGTGGGATGAAGACATCTTTAGAAGAAAATAATTTGCTTCAGTGGGATGAAGACAGCTTTAGAAGAAAATAATCAGCTTCAGTGGAATGAAGACAGCTTTAGAAGACTGTAATCAGCTTCAGTGGGATGAAGACATCTTTAGAAGACTGTAATCAGCTTCAGTGGGATGAAGACAGCTTTAGAAGACTATAATCAGCTTCAGTGGGATGAAGACAGCTTTAGAAGACTGTAATCAGCTTCAGTGGGATGAAGACAGCTTTAGAAGAAAATAATCATCTTCAGTAGGATGAAGACAATTTTAGAAGACTGTAATCAGCTTCAGTGGGATGAAGACAGCTTTAGAAGACTGTAATCAGCTTCAGTGGGATGAAGATGAATACATTTTTAGATGTATTGTGGCTCGGGTGGGATGAAGACAGCTTTAGAAGACTGTAATCAGCTTCAGTGGGATGAAGACATCTTTAGAAGAAAATAATTTGCTTCAGTGGGATGAAGACAGCTTTAGAAGACTGTAATCAGCTTCAGTGGGATGAAGACAGCTTTAGAAGACTGTAATCAGCTTCAGTGGGATGAAGACATCTTTAGAAGAAAATAATCAGCTTCAGTGGGATGAAGACAGCTTTAGAAGAAAATAATCAGCTTCAGTAGGATGAAGCCAGTTTTAGAAGACTGTAATCGGCTTCAGTGGGATGAAGACAGCTTTAGAAGACTGTAATCAGCTTCAGTGGGATGAAGACAGCTTTAGAAGATTGTAATCAGCTTCAGTGGGATGAAGAGAGCTTTAGAAGACTGTAATCAGCTTCAGTGGGATGAAGACAGCTTTAGAAGACTGTAATCAGCTTCAGTGGGATGAAGACAGCTTTAGAAGACTGTAATCAGCTTCAGTGGGATGAAGACATCTTTAGAAGAAAATAATTTGCTTCAGTGGGATGAAGACAGCTTTAGAAGACTGTAATCAGCTTCAGTGGGATGAAGACATCTTTAGAAGAAAATAATCAGCTTCAGTGGGATGAAGACAGCTTTAGAAGAAAATAATCAGCTTCAGTGGGATGAAGACAGCTTTAGAAGAAAATAATCAGCTTCAGTAGGATGAAGCCAGTTTTAGAAGACTGTAATCGGCTTCAGTGGGATGAAGACAGCTTTAGAAGACTGTAATCAGCTTCAGTGGGATGAAGACAGCTTTAGAAGATTGTAATCAGCTTCAGTGGGATGAAGAGAGCTTTAGAAGACTGTAATCAGCTTCAGTGGGATGAAGACAGCTTTAGAAGACTGTAATCAGCTTCAGTGGTGGGATGAAGACATCTTTAGAAGACTGTAATCAGCTTCAGTGGTGGGATGAAGACATCTTTAGAAAAAAAATTTTGCTTCAGTGGGATGAAGACAGCTTTAGAAAAAAATAATCAGCTTCAGTGGAATGAAGACAGTTTTAGAAGACTGTAATCAGCTTCAGTGGGATGAAGACAGCTTTAGAAGACTGTAATCAGCTTCAGTGGGATTAAGACAGTTTTAGGAGAATGTAATCAGCTTCAGTGGGATGAAGACAGCTTTAGAAGACTGTAATCAGCTTCCATGAGATTAAAACAGCTTTAGAAGACTGTAATCAGCTTCAGTGGGATGAAGACAGCGTTAGAAGACTATAATCAGCTTCAGTGGGATGAAGACAGCTTTAGAAGACTGTAATCAGCTTCAGTAGGATGAAGACAGCTTTAGAAGACTTTAATCAGCTTCCATGAGATGAAGACAGCTTTAGAAGACTGTAATCAGCTTCAGTGGGATGAAGACAGTTTTAGAAGACTGTAATCAGCTTCAGTGGGATGAAGACATCTTTAGAGGACTGTAATCAGCTTCAGTGGGATGAAGACAGCTTTAGAAGACTGTAATCAGCTTCAGTGGGATGAAGACAGCTTTAGAACACTGTAATCAGCTTCAGTGGGATGAAGACAGTTTTAGAAGACTGTAATCAGCTTCAGTGGGATGAAGACAGCTTTAGAAGACTATACTCAGCTTCAGTGGGATGAAGACAGCTTTAGAAGACTATAATCAGCTTCAGTGGGATGAAGACAGCTTTAGAAGACTGTAATCAGCTTCAGTGGGATGAAGACAGCTTTAGAAGAAAATAATCAGCTTCAGTAGGATGAAGCCAGTTTTAGAAGACTGTGATCAGCTTCAGTGGGATGAAGACAGCTTTAGAAGACTGTAATCAGCTTCAGTGGGATGAAGACAGCTTTAGAAGACTGTAATCAGCTTCAGTGGGATGAAGACAGCTTTAGAAGACTATAATCAGCTTCAGTGGGATGAAGACAGCTTTAGAAGACTGTAATCAGCTTCAGTGGGATGAAGACAGCTTTAGAAGAAAATAATCAGCTTCAGTAGGATTAAGACAATTTTAGAAGACTGTAATCAGCTTCAGTGGGATGAAGACAGCTTTAGAAGACTTTAATCAGCTTCAGTGGGATGAAGACAGCTTTAGACGACTGTAATCAGCTTCAGTGGGATGAAGACAGCTTTAGAAGACTGTAATCAGCTTCAGTGGGATGAAGACAGCTTTAGAAGAAAATAATCAGCTTCAGTAGGATGAAGCCAGTTTTAGAAGACTGTGATCAGCTTCAGTGGGATGAAGACAGCTTTAGAAGACTGTAATCAGCTTCAGTGGGATGAAGACAGCTTTAGAAGACTGTAATCAGCTTCAGTGGGATGAAGACAGCTTTAGAAGACTATAATCAGCTTCAGTGGGATGAAGACAGCTTTAGAAGACTGTAATCAGCTTCAGTGGGATGAAGACAGCTTTAGAAGAAAATAATCATCTTCAGTAGGATGAAGACAATTTTAGAAGACTGTAATCAGCTTCAGTGGGATGAAGACAGCTTTAGAAGACTGTAATCAGCTTCAGTGGGATGAAGACAGCTTTAGACGACTGTAATCAGCTTCAGTGGGATGAAGACAGCTTTAGAAGACTGTAATCAGCTTCAGTGGGATGAAGAGAGCTTTAGAAGACTGTAATCAGCTTCAGTGGGATGAAGACAGTTTTAGAAGACTGTAATCAGCTTCAGTGGGATTAAGACAGTTTTAGAAGAATGTAATCAGCTTCAGTGGGATGAAGACAGCTAGAGAAGACTGTAATCAGCTTCAGTGGGATGAAGACAGCTTTAGAAGACTGTAATCAGCTTCAGTGGGATGAAGACAGCTTTAGAAGACTGTAATCAGCTTCAGTGGGATGAAGACAGCTTTAAAAGACTGTAATCAGCTTCAGTGGGATGAAGACAGCTTTAGAAGACTGTAATCAGCTTCAGTGGGATTAAGACAGTTTTAGAAGAATGTAATCAGCTTCAGTGGGATGAAGACAGCTAGAGAAGACTGTAATCAGCTTCAGTGGGATGAAGACAGTTTTAGAAGACTGTAATCAGCTTCAGTGGGATGAAGACAGCTTTAGAAGACTGTAATCAGCTTCAGTGGGATGAAGACAGCTTTAGAAGACTGTAATCAGCTTCAGTGGGATGAAGACATCTTTAGAAGAAAATAATTTGCTTCAGTGGGATGAAGACAGCTTTAGAAGAAAATAATCAGCTTCAGTGGAATGAAGACAGCTTTAGAAGACTGTAATCAGCTTCAGTGGGATGAAGACATCTTTAGAAGACTGTAATCAGCTTCAGTGGGATGAAGACAGCTTTAGAAGACTATAATCAGCTTCAGTGGGATGAAGACAGCTTTAGAAGACTGTAATCAGCTTCAGTGGGATGAAGACAGCTTTAGAAGAAAATAATCATCTTCAGTAGGATGAAGACAATTTTAGAAGACTGTAATCAGCTTCAGTGGGATGAAGACAGCTTTAGAAGACTGTAATCAGCTTCAGTGGGATGAAGATGAATACATTTTTAGATGTATTGTGGCTCGGGTGGGATGAAGACAGCTTTAGAAGACTGTAATCAGCTTCAGTGGGATGAAGACATCTTTAGAAGAAAATAATTTGCTTCAGTGGGATGAAGACAGCTTTAGAAGACTGTAATCAGCTTCAGTGGGATGAAGACAGCTTTAGAAGACTGTAATCAGCTTCAGTGGGATGAAGACATCTTTAGAAGAAAATAATCAGCTTCAGTGGGATGAAGACAGCTTTAGAAGAAAATAATCAGCTTCAGTAGGATGAAGCCAGTTTTAGAAGACTGTAATCGGCTTCAGTGGGATGAAGACAGCTTTAGAAGACTGTAATCAGCTTCAGTGGGATGAAGACAGCTTTAGAAGATTGTAATCAGCTTCAGTGGGATGAAGAGAGCTTTAGAAGACTGTAATCAGCTTCAGTGGGATGAAGACAGCTTTAGAAGACTGTAATCAGCTTCAGTGGGATGAAGACAGCTTTAGAAGACTGTAATCAGCTTCAGTGGTGGGATGAAGACATCTTTAGAAGAAAATAATTTGCTTCAGTGGGATGAAGACAGCTTTAGAAAAAAATAATCAGCTTCAGTGGAATGAAGACAGTTTTAGAAGACTGTAATCAGCTTCAGTGGGATGAAGACAGCTTTAGAAGACTGTAATCAGCTTCAGTGGGATGAAGACAGCTTTAAAAGACTGTAATCAGCTTCAGTGGGATGAAGACAGCTTTAGAAGACTGTAATCAGCTTCAGTGGGATTAAGACAGTTTTAGAAGAATGTAATCAGCTTCAGTGGGATGAAGACAGCTAGAGAAGACTGTAATCAGCTTCAGTGGGATGAAGACAGTTTTAGAAGACTGTAATCAGCTTCAGTGGGATGAAGACAGCTTTAGAAGACTGTAATCAGCTTCAGTGGGATGAAGACAGCTTTAGAAGACTGTAATCAGCTTCAGTGGGATGAAGACATCTTTAGAAGAAAATAATTTGCTTCAGTGGGATGAAGACAGCTTTAGAAGAAAATAATCAGCTTCAGTGGAATGAAGACAGCTTTAGAAGACTGTAATCAGCTTCAGTGGGATGAAGACATCTTTAGAAGACTGTAATCAGCTTCAGTGGGATGAAGACAGCTTTAGAAGACTATAATCAGCTTCAGTGGGATGAAGACAGCTTTAGAAGACTGTAATCAGCTTCAGTGGGATGAAGACAGCTTTAGAAGAAAATAATCATCTTCAGTAGGATGAAGACAATTTTAGAAGACTGTAATCAGCTTCAGTGGGATGAAGACAGCTTTAGAAGACTGTAATCAGCTTCAGTGGGATGAAGATGAATACATTTTTAGATGTATTGTGGCTCGGGTGGGATGAAGACAGCTTTAGAAGACTGTAATCAGCTTCAGTGGGATGAAGACATCTTTAGAAGAAAATAATTTGCTTCAGTGGGATGAAGACAGCTTTAGAAGACTGTAATCAGCTTCAGTGGGATGAAGACAGCTTTAGAAGACTGTAATCAGCTTCAGTGGGATGAAGACATCTTTAGAAGAAAATAATCAGCTTCAGTGGGATGAAGACAGCTTTAGAAGAAAATAATCAGCTTCAGTAGGATGAAGCCAGTTTTAGAAGACTGTAATCGGCTTCAGTGGGATGAAGACAGCTTTAGAAGACTGTAATCAGCTTCAGTGGGATGAAGACAGCTTTAGAAGATTGTAATCAGCTTCAGTGGGATGAAGAGAGCTTTAGAAGACTGTAATCAGCTTCAGTGGGATGAAGACAGCTTTAGAAGACTGTAATCAGCTTCAGTGGGATGAAGACAGCTTTAGAAGACTGTAATCAGCTTCAGTGGTGGGATGAAGACATCTTTAGAAGAAAATAATTTGCTTCAGTGGGATGAAGACAGCTTTAGAAAAAAATAATCAGCTTCAGTGGAATGAAGACAGTTTTAGAAGACTGTAATCAGCTTCAGTGGGATGAAGACAGCTTTAGAAGACTGTAATCAGCTTCAGTGGGATTAAGACAGTTTTAGGAGAATGTAATCAGCTTCAGTGGGATGAAGACAGCTTTAGAAGACTGTAATCAGCTTCCATGAGATTAAAACAGCTTTAGAAGACTGTAATCAGCTTCAGTGGGATGAAGACAGCGTTAGAAGACTATAATCAGCTTCAGTGGGATGAAGACAGCTTTAGAAGACTGTAATCAGCTTCAGTAGGATGAAGACAGCTTTAGAAGACTTTAATCAGCTTCCATGAGATGAAGACAGCTTTAGAAGACTGTAATCAGCTTCAGTGGGATGAAGACAGTTTTAGAAGACTGTAATCAGCTTCAGTGGGATGAAGACATCTTTAGAAGACTGTAATCAGCTTCAGTGGGATGAAGACAGCTTTAGAAGACTGTAATCAGCTTCAGTGGGATGAAGACAGCTTTAGAACACTGTAATCAGCTTCAGTGGGATGAAGACAGTTTTAGAAGACTGTAATCAGCTTCAGTGGGATGAAGACAGCTTTAGAAGACTATACTCAGCTTCAGTGGGATGAAGACAGCTTTAGAAGACTATAATCAGCTTCAGTGGGATGAAGACAGCTTTAGAAGACTGTAATCAGCTTCAGTGGGATGAAGACAGCTTTAGAAGAAAATAATCAGCTTCAGTAGGATGAAGCCAGTTTTAGAAGACTGTGATCAGCTTCAGTGGGATGAAGACAGCTTTAGAAGACTGTAATCAGCTTCAGTGGGATGAAGACAGCTTTAGAAGACTGTAATCAGCTTCAGTGGGATGAAGACAGCTTTAGAAGACTATAATCAGCTTCAGTGGGATGAAGACAGCTTTAGAAGACTGTAATCAGCTTCAGTGGGATGAAGACAGCTTTAGAAGAAAATAATCAGCTTCAGTAGGATTAAGACAATTTTAGAAGACTGTAATCAGCTTCAGTGGGATGAAGACAGCTTTAGAAGACTTTAATCAGCTTCAGTGGGATGAAGACAGCTTTAGACGACTGTAATCAGCTTCAGTGGGATGAAGACAGCTTTAGAAGACTGTAATCAGCTTCAGTGGGATGAAGACAGCTTTAGAAGACTGTAATCAGCTTCAGTGGGATGAAGACAGCTTTAGAAGACTGTAATCAGCTTCAGTGGGATGAAGACAGTTTTAGAAGACTGTAATCAGCTTCAGTGGGATGAAGACAGCTTTAGAAGACTGTAATCAGCTTCAGTAGGATGAAGACAGCTTTAGAAGACTTTAATCAGCTTCCATGAGATGAAGACAGCTTTAGAAGACTGTAATCAGCTTCAGTGGGATGAAGACAGTTTTAGAAGACTGTAATCAGCTTCAGTGGTATGAAGACATCTTTAGAAGACTGTAATCAGCTTCAGTGGGATGAAGACAGCTTTAGAAGACTGTAATCAGCTTCAGTGGGATGAAGACAGCTTTAGAACACTGTAATCAGCTTCAGTGGGATGAAGACAGTTTTAGAAGACTGTAATCAGCTTCAGTGGGATGAAGACAGCTTTAGAAGACTATACTCAGCTTCAGTGGGATGAAGACAGCTTTAGAAGACTATAATCAGCTTCAGTGGGATGAAGACAGCTTTAGAAGACTGTAATCAGCTTCAGTGGGATAAAGACAGCTTTAGAAGAAAATAATCAGCTTCAGTAGGATGAAGCCAGTTTTAGAAGACTGTAATCAGCTTCAGTGGGATGAAGACAGCTTTAGAAGACTGTAATCAGCTTCAGTGGGATGAAGACAGCTTTAGAAGACTGTAATCAGCTTCAGTGGGATGAAGACAGCTTTAGAAGACTATAATCAGCTTCAGTGGGATGAAGACAGCTTTAGAAGACTGTAATCAGCTTCAGTGGGATGAAGACAGCTTTAGAAGAAAATAATCATCTTCAGTAGGATGAAGACAATTTTAGAAGACTGTAATCAGCTTCAGTGGGATGAAGACAGCTTTAGAAGACTGTAATCAGCTTCAGTGGGATGAAGACAGCTTTAGACGACTGTAATCAGCTTCAGTGGGATGAAGACAGCTTTAGAAGACTGTAATCAGCTTCAGTGGGATGAAGAGAGCTTTAGAAGACTGTAATCAGCTTCAGTGGGATGAAGACAGTTTTAGAAGACTGTAATCAGCTTCAGTGGGATTAAGACAGTTTTAGAAGAATGTAATCAGCTTCAGTGGGATGAAGACAGCTAGAGAAGACTGTAATCAGCTTCAGTGGGATGAAGACAGCTTTAGAAGACTGTAATCAGCTTCAGTGGGATGAAGACAGCTTTAGAAGACTGTAATCAGCTTCAGTGGGATGAAGACAGCTTTAAAAGACTGTAATCAGCTTCAGTGGGATGAAGATAGTTTTAGAAGACTGTAATCAGCTTCAGTGGGATGAAGACAGCTTTAGAAGACTGTAATCATCTTCAGTGGGATGAAGACAGCTTTAGAAGACTGTAATCAGCTTCAGTGGGATTAAGACAGTTTTAGAAGAATGTAATCAGCTTCAGTGGGATGAAGACAGCTAGAGAAGACTGTAATCAGCTTCAGTGGGATGAAGACAGTTTTAGAAGACTGTAATCAGCTTCAGTGGGATGAAGACAGCTTTAGAAGACTGTAATCAGCTTCAGTGGGATGAAGACAGCTTTAGAAGACTGTAATCAGCTTCAGTGGGATGAAGACATCTTTAGAAGAAAATAATTTGCTTCAGTGGGATGAAGACAGCTTTAGAAGAAAATAATCAGCTTCAGTGGAATGAAGACAGCTTTAGAAGACTGTAATCAGCTTCAGTGGGATGAAGACATCTTTAGAAGACTGTAATCAGCTTCAGTGGGATGAAGACAGCTTTAGAAGACTATAATCAGCTTCAGTGGGATGAAGACAGCTTTAGAAGACTGTAATCAGCTTCAGTGGGATGAAGACAGCTTTAGAAGACTGTAATCAGCTTCAGTGGGATTAAGACAGTTTTAGAAGAATGTAATCAGCTTCAGTGGGATGAAGACAGCTAGAGAAGACTGTAATCAGCTTCAGTGGGATGAAGACAGTTTTAGAAGACTGTAATCAGCTTCAGTGGGATGAAGATGAATACATTTTTAGATGTATTGTGGCTCGGGTGGGATGAAGACAGCTTTAGAAGACTGTAATCAGCTTCAGTGGGATGAAGATGAATACATTTTTAGATGTATTGTGGCTCGGGTGGGATGAAGACAGCTTTAGAAGACTGTAATCAGCTTCAGTGGGATGAAGACATCTTTAGAAGAAAATAATTTGCTTCAGTGGGATGAAGACAGCTTTAGAAGACTGTAATCAGCTTCAGTGGGATGAAGACATCTTTAGAAGAAAATAATCACCTTCAGTGGGATGAAGACAGCTTTAGAAGAAAATAATCAGCTTCAGTAGGATGAAGCCAGTTTTAGAAGACTGTAATCGGCTTCAGTGGGATGAAGACAGCTTTAGAAGACTGTAATCAGCTTCAGTGGGATGAAGACAGCTTTAGAAGATTGTAATCAGCTTCAGTGGGATGAAGAGAGCTTTAGAAGACTGTAATCAGCTTCAGTGGGATGAAGACAGCTTTAGAAGACTGTAATCAGCTTCAGTGGGATGAAGACAGCTTTAGAAGACTGTAATCAGCTTCAGTGGTGGGATGAAGACATCTTTAGAAGAAAATAATTTGCTTCAGTGGGATGAAGACAGCTTTAGAAAAAAATAATCAGCTTCAGTGGAATGAAGACAGTTTTAGAAGACTGTAATCAGCTTCAGTGGGATGAAGACAGCTTTAGAAGACTGTAATCAGCTTCAGTGGGATTAAGACAGTTTTAGGAGAATGTAATCAGCTTCAGTGGGATGAAGACAGCTTTAGAAGACTGTAATCAGCTTCCATGAGATGAAAACAGCTTTAGAAGACTGTAATCAGCTTCAGTGGGATGAAGACAGCGTTAGAAGACTACAATCAGCTTCAGTGGGATGAAGACAGCTTTAGAAGACTGTAATCAGCTTCAGTAGGATGAAGACAGCTTTAGAAGACTTTAATCAGCTTCCATGAGATGAAGACAGCTTTAGAAGACTGTAATCAGCTTCAGTGGGATGAAGACAGTTTTAGAAGACTGTAATCAGCTTCAGTGGGATGAAGACATCTTTAGAAGACTGTAATCAGCTTCAGTGGGATGAAGACAGCTTTAGAACACTGTAATCAGCTTCAGTGGGATGAAGACAGTTTTAGAAGACTGTAATCAGCTTCAGTGGGATGAAGACAGCTTTAGAAGACTATACTCAGCTTCAGTGGGATGAAGACAGCTTAAGAACACTATAATCAGCTTCAGTGGGATGAAGACAGCTTTAGAAGACTGTAATCAGCTTCAGTGGGATGAAGACAGCTTTAGAAGAAAATAATCAGCTTCAGTAGGATGAAGCCAGTTTTAGAAGACTGTAATCAGCTTCAGTGGGATGAAGACAGCTTTAGAAGACTGTAATCAGCTTCAGTGGGATGAAGACAGCTTTAGAAGACTGTAATCAGCTTCAGTGGGATGAAGACAGCTTTAGAAGACTATAATCAGCTTCAGTGGGACGAAGACAGCTTTAGAAGACTGTAATCAGCTTCAGTGGGATGAAGACAGCTTTAGAAGAAAATAATCAGCTTCAGTAGGATTAAGACAATTTTAGAAGACTGTAATCAGCTTCAGTGGGATGAAGACAGCTTTAGAAGACTGTAATCAGCTTCAGTGGGATGAAGACAGCTTTAGAAGACTGTAATCAGCTTCAGTGGGATGAAGACAGTTTTAGAAGACTGTAATCAGCTTCAGTGGGATGAAGACAGCTTTAGAAGACTGTAATCAGCTTCAGTGGGATGAAGACAGCTTTAGAAGACTGTAATCAGCTTCAGTGGGATGAAGACAGCTTTAGAAGAAAATAATCAGCTTCAGTAGGATGAAGCCAGTTTTAGAAGACTGTGATCAGCTTCAGTGGGATGAAGACAGCTTTAGAAGACTGTAATCAGCTTCAGTGGGATGAAGACAGCTTTAGAAGACTGTAATCAGCTTCAGTGGGATGAAGACAGCTTTAGAAGACTATAATCAGCTTCAGTGGGATGAAGACAGCTTTAGAAGACTGTAATCAGCTTCAGTGGGATGAAGACAGCTTTAGAAGAAAATAATCAGCTTCAGTAGGATTAAGACAATTTTAGAAGACTGTAATCAGCTTCAGTGGGATGAAGACAGCTTTAGAAGACTTTAATCAGCTTCAGTGGGATGAAGACAGCTTTAGACGACTGTAATCAGCTTCAGTGGGATGAAGACAGCTTTAGAAGACTGTAATCAGCTTCAGTGGGATGAAGACAGCTTTAGAAGACTGTAATCAGCTTCAGTGGGATGAAGACAGCTTTAGAAGACTGTAATCAGCTTCAGTGGGATGAAGACAGTTTTAGAAGACTGTAATCAGCTTCAGTGGGATGAAGACAGCTTTAGAAGACTGTAATCAGCTTCAGTAGGATGAAGACAGCTTTAGAAGACTTTAATCAGCTTCCATGAGATGAAGACAGCTTTAGAAGACTGTAATCAGCTTCAGTGGGATGAAGACAGTTTTAGAAGACTGTAATCAGCTTCAGTGGTATGAAGACATCTTTAGAAGACTGTAATCAGCTTCAGTGGGATGAAGACAGCTTTAGAAGACTGTAATCAGCTTCAGTGGGATGAAGACAGCTTTAGAACACTGTAATCAGCTTCAGTGGGATGAAGACAGTTTTAGAAGACTGTAATCAGCTTCAGTGGGATGAAGACAGCTTTAGAAGACTATACTCAGCTTCAGTGGGATGAAGACAGCTTTAGAAGACTATAATCAGCTTCAGTGGGATGAAGACAGCTTTAGAAGACTGTAATCAGCTTCAGTGGGATAAAGACAGCTTTAGAAGAAAATAATCAGCTTCAGTAGGATGAAGCCAGTTTTAGAAGACTGTAATCAGCTTCAGTGGGATGAAGACAGCTTTAGAAGACTGTAATCAGCTTCAGTGGGATGAAGACAGCTTTAGAAGACTGTAATCAGCTTCAGTGGGATGAAGACAGCTTTAGAAGACTATAATCAGCTTCAGTGGGATGAAGACAGCTTTAGAAGACTGTAATCAGCTTCAGTGGGATGAAGACAGCTTTAGAAGAAAATAATCATCTTCAGTAGGATGAAGACAATTTTAGAAGACTGTAATCAGCTTCAGTGGGATGAAGACAGCTTTAGAAGACTGTAATCAGCTTCAGTGGGATGAAGACAGCTTTAGACGACTGTAATCAGCTTCAGTGGGATGAAGACAGCTTTAGAAGACTGTAATCAGCTTCAGTGGGATGAAGAGAGCTTTAGAAGACTGTAATCAGCTTCAGTGGGATGAAGACAGTTTTAGAAGACTGTAATCAGCTTCAGTGGGATTAAGACAGTTTTAGAAGAATGTAATCAGCTTCAGTGGGATGAAGACAGCTAGAGAAGACTGTAATCAGCTTCAGTGGGATGAAGACAGCTTTAGAAGACTGTAATCAGCTTCAGTGGGATGAAGACAGCTTTAGAAGACTGTAATCAGCTTCAGTGGGATGAAGACAGCTTTAAAAGACTGTAATCAGCTTCAGTGGGATGAAGATAGTTTTAGAAGACTGTAATCAGCTTCAGTGGGATGAAGACAGCTTTAGAAGACTGTAATCATCTTCAGTGGGATGAAGACAGCTTTAGAAGACTGTAATCAGCTTCAGTGGGATTAAGACAGTTTTAGAAGAATGTAATCAGCTTCAGTGGGATGAAGACAGCTAGAGAAGACTGTAATCAGCTTCAGTGGGATGAAGACAGTTTTAGAAGACTGTAATCAGCTTCAGTGGGATGAAGACAGCTTTAGAAGACTGTAATCAGCTTCAGTGGGATGAAGACAGCTTTAGAAGACTGTAATCAGCTTCAGTGGGATGAAGACATCTTTAGAAGAAAATAATTTGCTTCAGTGGGATGAAGACAGCTTTAGAAGAAAATAATCAGCTTCAGTGGAATGAAGACAGCTTTAGAAGACTGTAATCAGCTTCAGTGGGATGAAGACATCTTTAGAAGACTGTAATCAGCTTCAGTGGGATGAAGACAGCTTTAGAAGACTATAATCAGCTTCAGTGGGATGAAGACAGCTTTAGAAGACTGTAATCAGCTTCAGTGGGATGAAGACAGCTTTAGAAGACTGTAATCAGCTTCAGTGGGATTAAGACAGTTTTAGAAGAATGTAATCAGCTTCAGTGGGATGAAGACAGCTAGAGAAGACTGTAATCAGCTTCAGTGGGATGAAGACAGTTTTAGAAGACTGTAATCAGCTTCAGTGGGATGAAGATGAATACATTTTTAGATGTATTGTGGCTCGGGTGGGATGAAGACAGCTTTAGAAGACTGTAATCAGCTTCAGTGGGATGAAGATGAATACATTTTTAGATGTATTGTGGCTCGGGTGGGATGAAGACAGCTTTAGAAGACTGTAATCAGCTTCAGTGGGATGAAGACATCTTTAGAAGAAAATAATTTGCTTCAGTGGGATGAAGACAGCTTTAGAAGACTGTAATCAGCTTCAGTGGGATGAAGACAGCTTTAGAAGACTGTAATCAGCTTCAGTGGGATGAAGACATCTTTAGAAGAAAATAATCACCTTCAGTGGGATGAAGACAGCTTTAGAAGAAAATAATCAGCTTCAGTAGGATGAAGCCAGTTTTAGAAGACTGTAATCGGCTTCAGTGGGATGAAGACAGCTTTAGAAGACTGTAATCAGCTTCAGTGGGATGAAGACAGCTTTAGAAGATTGTAATCAGCTTCAGTGGGATGAAGAGAGCTTTAGAAGACTGTAATCAGCTTCAGTGGGATGAAGACAGCTTTAGAAGACTGTAATCAGCTTCAGTGGGATGAAGACAGCTTTAGAAGACTGTAATCAGCTTCATTGGTGGGATGAAGACATCTTTAGAAGAAAATAATTTGCTTCAGTGGGATGAAGACAGCTTTAGAAAAAAATAATCAGCTTCAGTGGAATGAAGACAGTTTTAGAAGACTGTAATCAGCTTCAGTGGGATGAAGACAGCTTTAGAAGACTGTAATCAGCTTCAGTGGGATTAAGACAGTTTTAGGAGAATGTAATCAGCTTCAGTGGGATGAAGACAGCTTTAGAAGACTGTAATCAGCTTCCATGAGATTAAAACAGCTTTAGAAGACTGTAATCATCTTCAGTGGGATGAAGACAGCGTTAGAAGACTATAATCAGCTTCAGTGGGATGAAGACAGCTTTAGAAGACTGTAATCAGCTTCAGTAGGATGAAGACAGCTTTAGAAGACTTTAATCAGCTTCCATGAGATGAAGACAGCTTTAGAAGACTGTAATCAGCTTCAGTGGGATGAAGACAGTTTTAGAAGACTGTAATCAGCTTCAGTGGGATGAAGACATCTTTAGAAGACTGTAATCAGCTTCAGTGGGATGAAGACAGCTTTAGAAGACTGTAATCAGCTTCAGTGGGATGAAGACAGCTTTAGAACACTGTAATCAGCTTCAGTGGGATGAAGACAGTTTTAGAAGACTGTAATCAGCTTCAGTGGGATGAAGACAGCTTTAGAAGACTATACTCAGCTTCAGTGGGATGAAGACAGCTTAAGAACACTATAATCAGCTTCAGTGGGATGAAGACAGCTTTAGAAGACTGTAATCAGCTTCAGTGGGATGAAGACAGCTTTAGAAGAAAATAATCAGCTTCAGTAGGATGAAGCCAGTTTTAGAAGACTGTAATCAGCTTCAGTGGGATGAAGACAGCTTTAGAAGACTGTAATCAGCTTCAGTGGGATGAAGACAGCTTTAGAAGACTGTAATCAGCTTCAGTGGGATGAAGACAGCTTTAGAAGACTATAATCAGCTTCAGTGTGACGAAGACAGCTTTAGAAGACTGTAATCAGCTTCAGTGGGATGAAGACAGCTTTAGAAGAAAATAATCAGCTTCAGTAGGATTAAGACAATTTTAGAAGACTGTAATCAGCTTCAGTGGGATGAAGACAGCTTTAGAAGACTGTAATCAGCTTCAGTGGGATGAAGACAGCTTTAGAAGACTGTAATCAGCTTCAGTGGGATGAAGACAGTTTTAGAAGACTGTAATCAGCTTCAGTGGGATGAAGACAGCTTTAGAAGACTGTAATCAGCTTCAGTAGGATGAAGACAGCTTTAGAAGACTTTAATCAGCTTCCATGAGATGAAGACAGCTTTAGAAGACTGTAATCAGCTTCAGTGGGATGAAGACAGTTTTAGAAGACTGTAATCAGCTTCAGTGGTATGAAGACATCTTTAGAAGACTGTAATCAGCTTCAGTGGGATGAAGACAGCTTTAGAAGACTGTAATCAGCTTCAGTGGGATGAAGACAGCTTTAGAACACTGTAATCAGCTTCAGTGGGATGAAGACAGTTTTAGAAGACTGTAATCAGCTTCAGTGGGATGAAGACAGCTTTAGAAGACTATACTCAGCTTCAGTGGGATGAAGACAGCTTTAGAAGACTATAATCAGCTTCAGTGGGATGAAGACAGCTTTAGAAGACTGTAATCAGCTTCAGTGGGATGAAGACAGCTTTAGAAGAAAATAATCAGCTTCAGTAGGATGAAGCCAGTTTTAGAAGACTGTAATCAGCTTCAGTGGGATGAAGACAGCTTTAGAAGACTGTAATCAGCTTCAGTGGGATGAAGACAGCTTTAGAAGACTGTAATCAGCTTCAGTGGGATGAAGACAGCTTTAGAAGACTATAATCAGCTTCAGTGGGATGAAGACAACTTTAGAAGACTGTAATCAGCTTCAGTGGGATGAAGACAGCTTTAGAAGAAAATAATCATCTTCAGTAGGATGAAGACAATTTTAGAAGACTGTAATCAGCTTCAGTGGGATGAAGACAGCTTTAGAAGACTGTAATCAGCTTCAGTGGGATGAAGACAGCTTTAGACGACTGTAATCAGCTTCAGTGGGATTAAGACCGTTTTAGAAGACTGTAATCAGCTTCAGTAGGATGAAGACAGCTTTAGAAGACTGTAATCAGCTTCAGTGGGATGAAGACAGTTTTAGAAGACTGTAATCAGCTTAATTGGTATTAAGGCATCTTTAGAAGACTGTAATCAGCTTCAGTGGGATGAAGACATATTTAGAAGAAAATAATTTGCTTCAGTGGGATGAAGACAGCTTTAGAACACTGTAATCAGCTTCAGTGGGATGAAGACAGTTTTAGAAGACTGTAATCAGCTTCAGTGGGATGAAGACAGCTTTAGAAGACTGTAATCAGCTTCAGTGGGATGAAGACAGCTTTAGAAGACTATAATCAGCTTCAGTGGGATGAAGACAGCTTTAGAAGACTGTAATCAGCTTCAGTGGGATGAAGACAGCTTTAGAAGAAAATAATCAGCTTCAGTAGGATGAAGACAATTTTAGAAGACTGTAATCAGCTTCAGTGGGATGAAGACAGCTTTAGAAGAATGTAATCAGCTTCAGTGGGATGAAGACAATTTTAGAAGACTGTAATCAGCTTCAGTGGGATGAAGACAGTTTTAGAAGACTGTAATCAGCTTCAGTGGGATGAAGAGAGCTTTAGAAGACTGTAATCAGCTTCAGTGGGATGAAGACAGCTTTAGAAGAAAATAATCATCTTCAGTAGGATGAAGACAATTTTAGAAGACTGTAATCAGCTTCAGTGGGATGAAGACAGCTTTAGAAGACTGTAATCAGCTTCAGTGGGATGAAGACAGCTTTAGACGACTGTAATCAGCTTCAGTGGGATGAAGACAGCTTTAGAAGACTGTAATCAGCTTCAGTGGGATGAAGAGAGCTTTAGAAGACTGTAATCAGCTTCAGTGGGATGAAGACAGTTTTAGAAGACTGTAATCAGCTTCAGTGGGATTAAGACAGTTTTAGAAGAATGTAATCAGCTTCAGTGGGATGAAGACAGCTAGAGAAGACTGTAATCAGCTTCAGTGGGATGAAGACAGCTTTAGAAGACTGTAATCAGCTTCAGTGGGATGAAGACAGCTTTAGAAGACTGTAATCAGCTTCAGTGGGATGAAGACAGCTTTAAAAGACTGTAATCAGCTTCAGTGGGATGAAGATAGTTTTAGAAGACTGTAATCAGCTTCAGTGGGATGAAGACAGCTTTAGAAGACTGTAATCATCTTCAGTGGGATGAAGACAGCTTTAGAAGACTGTAATCAGCTTCAGTGGGATTAAGACAGTTTTAGAAGAATGTAATCAGCTTCAGTGGGATGAAGACAGCTAGAGAAGACTGTAATCAGCTTCAGTGGGATGAAGACAGTTTTAGAAGACTGTAATCAGCTTCAGTGGGATGAAGACAGCTTTAGAAGACTGTAATCAGCTTCAGTGGGATGAAGACAGCTTTAGAAGACTGTAATCAGCTTCAGTGGGATGAAGACATCTTTAGAAGAAAATAATTTGCTTCAGTGGGATGAAGACAGCTTTAGAAGAAAATAATCAGCTTCAGTGGAATGAAGACAGCTTTAGAAGACTGTAATCAGCTTCAGTGGGATGAAGACATCTTTAGAAGACTGTAATCAGCTTCAGTGGGATGAAGACAGCTTTAGAAGACTATAATCAGCTTCAGTGGGATGAAGACAGCTTTAGAAGACTGTAATCAGCTTCAGTGGGATGAAGACAGCTTTAGAAGACTGTAATCAGCTTCAGTGGGATTAAGACAGTTTTAGAAGAATGTAATCAGCTTCAGTGGGATGAAGACAGCTAGAGAAGACTGTAATCAGCTTCAGTGGGATGAAGACAGTTTTAGAAGACTGTAATCAGCTTCAGTGGGATGAAGATGAATACATTTTTAGATGTATTGTGGCTCGGGTGGGATGAAGACAGCTTTAGAAGACTGTAATCAGCTTCAGTGGGATGAAGATGAATACATTTTTAGATGTATTGTGGCTCGGGTGGGATGAAGACAGCTTTAGAAGACTGTAATCAGCTTCAGTGGGATGAAGACATCTTTAGAAGAAAATAATTTGCTTCAGTGGGATGAAGACAGCTTTAGAAGACTGTAATCAGCTTCAGTGGGATGAAGACAGCTTTAGAAGACTGTAATCAGCTTCAGTGGGATGAAGACATCTTTAGAAGAAAATAATCACCTTCAGTGGGATGAAGACAGCTTTAGAAGAAAATAATCAGCTTCAGTAGGATGAAGCCAGTTTTAGAAGACTGTAATCGGCTTCAGTGGGATGAAGACAGCTTTAGAAGACTGTAATCAGCTTCAGTGGGATGAAGACAGCTTTAGAAGATTGTAATCAGCTTCAGTGGGATGAAGAGAGCTTTAGAAGACTGTAATCAGCTTCAGTGGGATGAAGACAGCTTTAGAAGACTGTAATCAGCTTCAGTGGGATGAAGACAGCTTTAGAAGACTGTAATCAGCTTCATTGGTGGGATGAAGACATCTTTAGAAGAAAATAATTTGCTTCAGTGGGATGAAGACAGCTTTAGAAAAAAATAATCAGCTTCAGTGGAATGAAGACAGTTTTAGAAGACTGTAATCAGCTTCAGTGGGATGAAGACAGCTTTAGAAGACTGTAATCAGCTTCAGTGGGATTAAGACAGTTTTAGGAGAATGTAATCAGCTTCAGTGGGATGAAGACAGCTTTAGAAGACTGTAATCAGCTTCCATGAGATTAAAACAGCTTTAGAAGACTGTAATCAGCTTCAGTGGGATGAAGACAGCGTTAGAAGACTATAATCAGCTTCAGTGGGATGAAGACAGCTTTAGAAGACTGTAATCAGCTTCAGTAGGATGAAGACAGCTTTAGAAGACTGTAATCAGCTTCAGTGGGATGAAGACATCTTTAGAAGACTGTAATCAGCTTCAGTGGGATGAAGACAGCTTTAGAAGACTGTAATCAGCTTCAGTGGGATGAAGACAGCTTTAGAACACTGTAATCAGCTTCAGTGGGATGAAGACAGTTTTAGAAGACTGTAATCAGCTTCAGTGGGATGAAGACAGCTTTAGAAGACTATACTCAGCTTCAGTGGGATGAAGACAGCTTAAGAACACTATAATCAGCTTCAGTGGGATGAAGACAGCTTTAGAAGACTGTAATCAGCTTCAGTGGGATGAAGACAGCTTTAGAAGAAAATAATCAGCTTCAGTAGGATGAAGCCAGTTTTAGAAGACTGTAATCAGCTTCAGTGGGATGAAGACAGCTTTAGAAGACTGTAATCAGCTTCAGTGGGATGAAGACAGCTTTAGAAGACTGTAATCAGCTTCAGTGGGATGAAGACAGCTTTAGAAGACTGTAATCAGCTTCAGTGGGATGAAGACAGCTTTAGAAGACTGTAATCAGCTTCAGTGGGATTAAGACAGTTTTAGAAGAATGTAATCAGCTTCAGTGGGATGAAGACAGCTAGAGAAGACTGTAATCAGCTTCAGTGGGATGAAGACAGTTTTAGAAGACTGTAATCAGCTTCAGTGGGATGAAGATGAATACATTTTTAGATGTATTGTGGCTCGGGTGGGATGAAGACAGCTTTAGAAGACTGTAATCAGCTTCAGTGGGATGAAGATGAATACATTTTTAGATGTATTGTGGCTCGGGTGGGATGAAGACAGCTTTAGAAGACTGTAATCAGCTTCAGTGGGATGAAGACATCTTTAGAAGAAAATAATTTGCTTCAGTGGGATGAAGACAGCTTTAGAAGACTGTAATCAGCTTCAGTGGGATGAAGACAGCTTTAGAAGACTGTAATCAGCTTCAGTGGGATGAAGACATCTTTAGAAGAAAATAATCACCTTCAGTGGGATGAAGACAGCTTTAGAAGAAAATAATCAGCTTCAGTAGGATGAAGCCAGTTTTAGAAGACTGTAATCGGCTTCAGTGGGATGAAGACAGCTTTAGAAGACTGTAATCAGCTTCAGTGGGATGAAGACAGCTTTAGAAGATTGTAATCAGCTTCAGTGGGATGAAGAGAGCTTTAGAAGACTGTAATCAGCTTCAGTGGGATGAAGACAGCTTTAGAAGACTGTAATCAGCTTCAGTGGGATGAAGACAGCTTTAGAAGACTGTAATCAGCTTCATTGGTGGGATGAAGACATCTTTAGAAGAAAATAATTTGCTTCAGTGGGATGAAGACAGCTTTAGAAAAAAATAATCAGCTTCAGTGGAATGAAGACAGTTTTAGAAGACTGTAATCAGCTTCAGTGGGATGAAGACAGCTTTAGAAGACTGTAATCAGCTTCAGTGGGATTAAGACAGTTTTAGGAGAATGTAATCAGCTTCAGTGGGATGAAGACAGCTTTAGAAGACTGTAATCAGCTTCCATGAGATTAAAACAGCTTTAGAAGACTGTAATCAGCTTCAGTGGGATGAAGACAGCGTTAGAAGACTATAATCAGCTTCAGTGGGATGAAGACAGCTTTAGAAGACTGTAATCAGCTTCAGTAGGATGAAGACAGCTTTAGAAGACTGTAATCAGCTTCAGTGGGATGAAGACATCTTTAGAAGACTGTAATCAGCTTCAGTGGGATGAAGACAGCTTTAGAAGACTGTAATCAGCTTCAGTGGGATGAAGACAGCTTTAGAACACTGTAATCAGCTTCAGTGGGATGAAGACAGTTTTAGAAGACTGTAATCAGCTTCAGTGGGATGAAGACAGCTTTAGAAGACTATACTCAGCTTCAGTGGGATGAAGACAGCTTAAGAACACTATAATCAGCTTCAGTGGGATGAAGACAGCTTTAGAAGACTGTAATCAGCTTCAGTGGGATGAAGACAGCTTTAGAAGAAAATAATCAGCTTCAGTAGGATGAAGCCAGTTTTAGAAGACTGTAATCAGCTTCAGTGGGATGAAGACAGCTTTAGAAGACTGTAATCAGCTTCAGTGGGATGAAGACAGCTTTAGAAGACTGTAATCAGCTTCAGTGGGATGAAGACAGCTTTAGAAGACTATAATCAGCTTCAGTGGGACGAAGACAGCTTTAGAAGACTGTAATCAGCTTCAGTGGGATGAAGACAGCTTTAGAAGAAAATAATCAGCTTCAGTAGGATTAAGACAATTTTAGAAGACTGTAATCAGCTTCAGTGGGATGAAGACAGCTTTAGAAGACTGTAATCAGCTTCAGTGGGATGAAGACAGCTTTAGAAGACTGTAATCAGCTTCAGTGGGATGAAGACAGTTTTAGAAGACTGTAATCAGCTTCAGTGGGATGAAGACAGCTTTAGAAGACTGTAATCAGCTTCAGTAGGATGAAGACAGCTTTAGAAGACTTTAATCAGCTTCCATGAGATGAAGACAGCTTTAGAAGACTGTAATCAGCTTCAGTGGGATGAAGACAGTTTTAGAAGACTGTAATCAGCTTCAGTGGTATGAAGACATCTTTAGAAGACTGTAATCAGCTTCAGTGGGATGAAGACAGCTTTAGAAGACTGTAATCAGCTTCAGTGGGATGAAGACAGCTTTAGAACACTGTAATCAGCTTCAGTGGGATGAAGACAGTTTTAGAAGACTGTAATCAGCTTCAGTGGGATGAAGACAGCTTTAGAAGACTATACTCAGCTTCAGTGGGATGAAGACAGCTTTAGAAGACTATAATCAGCTTCAGTGGGATGAAGACAGCTTTAGAAGACTGTAATCAGCTTCAGTGGGATGAAGACAGCTTTAGAAGAAAATAATCAGCTTCAGTAGGATGAAGCCAGTTTTAGAAGACTGTAATCAGCTTCAGTGGGATGAAGACAGCTTTAGAAGACTGTAATCAGCTTCAGTGGGATGAAGACAGCTTTAGAAGACTGTAATCAGCTTCAGTGGGATGAAGACAGCTTTAGAAGACTATAATCAGCTTCAGTGGGATGAAGACAACTTTAGAAGACTGTAATCAGCTTCAGTGGGATGAAGACAGCTTTAGAAGAAAATAATCATCTTCAGTAGGATGAAGACAATTTTAGAAGACTGTAATCAGCTTCAGTGGGATGAAGACAGCTTTAGAAGACTGTAATCAGCTTCAGTGGGATGAAGACAGCTTTAGACGACTGTAATCAGCTTCAGTGGGATTAAGACCGTTTTAGAAGACTGTAATCAGCTTCAGTAGGATGAAGACAGCTTTAGAAGACTGTAATCAGCTTCAGTGGGATGAAGACCGTTTTAGAAGACTGTAATCAGCTTAATTGGTATTAAGGCATCTTTAGAAGACTGTAATCAGCTTCAGTGGGATGAAGACATATTTAGAAGAAAATAATTTGCTTCAGTGGGATGAAGACAGCTTTAGAACACTGTAATCAGCTTCAGTGGGATGAAGACAGTTTTAGAAGACTGTAATCAGCTTCAGTGGGATGAAGACAGCTTTAGAAGACTGTAATCAGCTTCAGTGGGATGAAGACAGCTTTAGAAGACTATAATCAGCTTCAGTGGGATGAAGACAGCTTTAGAAGACTGTAATCAGCTTCAGTGGGATGAAGACAGCTTTAGAAGAAAATAATCAGCTTCAGTAGGATGAAGACAATTTTAGAAGACTGTAATCAGCTTCAGTGGGATGAAGACAGCTTTAGAAGAATGTAAT
Source organism: Oncorhynchus mykiss (assembly GCF_057628025.1). Classification (NCBI taxonomy): domain Eukaryota; kingdom Metazoa; phylum Chordata; class Actinopteri; order Salmoniformes; family Salmonidae; genus Oncorhynchus; species Oncorhynchus mykiss. The sequence continues at coordinate 13,672,997 of NC_143026.1, read as the reverse complement.
CAGCTTCAGTGGGATGAAGACAATTTTAGAAGACTGTAATCAGCTTCAGTGGGATGAAGACAGTTTTAGAAGACTGTAATCAGCTTCAGTGGGATGAAGACAGCTTTAGAAGACTGTAATCAGCTTCAGTGGGATTAAGACAGTTTTAGAAGAATGTAATCAGCTTCAGTGGGATGAAGACAGCTAGAGAAGACTGTAATCAGCTTCAGTGGGATGAAGACAGTTTTAGAAGACTGTAATCATTTTCAGTGGGATGAAGACACCTTTAGAAGACTGTAATCAGCTTCAGTGGGATGAAGACAATTTTAGAAGAAAATAATTTGCTTCAGTGGGATGAAGACAGCTTTAGAAGACTGCAATCAGCTTCAGTGGGATGAAGACAGCTTTAGAAGACTGTAATCAGCTTCAGTGGGATGAAGACATCTTTAGAAGAAAATAATCACCTTCAGTGGGATGAAGACAGCTTTAGAAGAAAATAATCAGCTTCAGTAGGATGAAGCCAGTTTTAGAAGACTGTAATCGGCTTCAGTGGGATGAAGACAGCTTTAGAAGACTGTAATCAGCTTCAGTGGGATGAAGACAGCTTTAGAAGATTGTAATCAGCTTCAGTGGGATGAAGAGAGCTTTAGAAGACTGTAATCAGCTTCAGTGGGATGAAGACAGCTTTAGAAGACTGTAATCAGCTTCAGTGGGATGAAGACAGCTTTAGAAGACTGTAATCAGCTTCATTGGTGGGATGAAGACATCTTTAGAAGAAAATAATTTGCTTCAGTGGGATGAAGACAGCTTTAGAAAAAAATAATCAGCTTCAGTGGAATGAAGACAGTTTTAGAAGACTGTAATCAGCTTCAGTGGGATGAAGACAGCTTTAGAAGACTGTAATCAGCTTCAGTGGGATTAAGACAGTTTTAGGAGAATGTAATCAGCTTCAGTGGGATGAAGACAGCTTTAGAAGACTGTAATCAGCTTCCATGAGATTAAAACAGCTTTAGAAGACTGTAATCAGCTTCAGTGGGATGAAGACAGCGTTAGAAGACTATAATCAGCTTCAGTGGGATGAAGACAGCTTTAGAAGACTGTAATCAGCTTCAGTAGGATGAAGACAGCTTTAGAAGACTTTAATCAGCTTCCATGAGATGAAGACAGCTTTAGAAGACTGTAATCAGCTTCAGTGGGATGAAGACAGTTTTAGAAGACTGTAATCAGCTTCAGTGGGATGAAGACATCTTTAGAAGACTGTAATCAGCTTCAGTGGGATGAAGACAGCTTTAGAAGACTGTAATCAGCTTCAGTGGGATGAAGACAGCTTTAGAACACTGTAATCAGCTTCAGTGGGATGAAGACAGTTTTAGAAGACTGTAATCAGCTTCAGTGGGATGAAGACAGCTTTAGAAGACTATACTCAGCTTCAGTGGGATGAAGACAGCTTAAGAACACTATAATCAGCTTCAGTGGGATGAAGACAGCTTTAGAAGACTGTAATCAGCTTCAGTGGGATGAAGACAGCTTTAGAAGAAAATAATCAGCTTCAGTAGGATGAAGCCAGTTTTAGAAGACTGTAATCAGCTTCAGTGGGATGAAGACAGCTTTAGAAGACTGTAATCAGCTTCAGTGGGATGAAGACAGCTTTAGAAGACTGTAATCAGCTTCAGTGGGATGAAGACAGCTTTAGAAGACTATAATCAGCTTCAGTGGGACGAAGACAGCTTTAGAAGACTGTAATCAGCTTCAGTGGGATGAAGACAGCTTTAGAAGAAAATAATCAGCTTCAGTAGGATTAAGACAATTTTAGAAGACTGTAATCAGCTTCAGTGGGATGAAGACAGCTTTAGAAGACTGTAATCAGCTTCAGTGGGATGAAGACAGCTTTAGAAGACTGTAATCAGCTTCAGTGGGATGAAGACAGTTTTAGAAGACTGTAATCAGCTTCAGTGGGATGAAGACAGCTTTAGAAGACTGTAATCAGCTTCAGTAGGATGAAGACAGCTTTAGAAGACTTTAATCAGCTTCCATGAGATGAAGACAGCTTTAGAAGACTGTAATCAGCTTCAGTGGGATGAAGACAGTTTTAGAAGACTGTAATCAGCTTCAGTGGTATGAAGACATCTTTAGAAGACTGTAATCAGCTTCAGTGGGATGAAGACAGCTTTAGAAGACTGTAATCAGCTTCAGTGGGATGAAGACAGCTTTAGAACACTGTAATCAGCTTCAGTGGGATGAAGACAGTTTTAGAAGACTGTAATCAGCTTCAGTGGGATGAAGACAGCTTTAGAAGACTATACTCAGCTTCAGTGGGATGAAGACAGCTTTAGAAGACTATAATCAGCTTCAGTGGGATGAAGACAGCTTTAGAAGACTGTAATCAGCTTCAGTGGGATGAAGACAGCTTTAGAAGAAAATAATCAGCTTCAGTAGGATGAAGCCAGTTTTAGAAGACTGTAATCAGCTTCAGTGGGATGAAGACAGCTTTAGAAGACTGTAATCAGCTTCAGTGGGATGAAGACAGCTTTAGAAGACTGTAATCAGCTTCAGTGGGATGAAGACAGCTTTAGAAGACTATAATCAGCTTCAGTGGGACGAAGACAGCTTTAGAAGACTGTAATCAGCTTCAGTGGGATGAAGACAGCTTTAGAAGAAAATAATCAGCTTCAGTAGGATGAAGCCAGTTTTAGAAGACTGTAATCAGCTTCAGTGGGATGAAGACAGCTTTAGAAGACTGTAATCAGCTTCAGTGGGATGAAGACAGCTTTAGAAGACTGTAATCAGCTTCAGTGGGATGAAGACAGCTTTAGAAGACTATAATCAGCTTCAGTGGGACGAAGACAGCTTTAGAAGACTGTAATCAGCTTCAGTGGGATGAAGACAGCTTTAGAAGAAAATAATCAGCTTCAGTAGGATTAAGACAATTTTAGAAGACTGTAATCAGCTTCAGTGGGATGAAGACAGCTTTAGAAGACTGTAATCAGCTTCAGTGGGATGAAGACAGCTTTAGAAGACTGTAATCAGCTTCAGTGGGATGAAGACAGTTTTAGAAGACTGTAATCAGCTTCAGTGGGATGAAGACAGCTTTAGAAGACTGTAATCAGCTTCAGTAGGATGAAGACAGCTTTAGAAGACTTTAATCAGCTTCCATGAGATGAAGACAGCTTTAGAAGACTGTAATCAGCTTCAGTGGGATGAAGACAGTTTTAGAAGACTGTAATCAGCTTCAGTGGTATGAAGACATCTTTAGAAGACTGTAATCAGCTTCAGTGGGATGAAGACAGCTTTAGAAGACTGTAATCAGCTTCAGTGGGATGAAGACAGCTTTAGAACACTGTAATCAGCTTCAGTGGGATGAAGACAGTTTTAGAAGACTGTAATCAGCTTCAGTGGGATGAAGACAGCTTTAGAAGACTGTAATCAGCTTCAGTGGGATGAAGACAGCTTTAGAAGACTGTAATCAGCTTCAGTGGGATGAAGACAGCTTTAGAAGACTGTAATCAGCTTCAGTGGGATGAAGACAGCTTTAGAAGACTATAATCAGCTTCAGTGGAATGAAGACAACTTTAGAAGACTGTAATCAGCTTCAGTGGGATGAAGACAGCTTTAGAAGAAAATAATCATCTTCAGTAGGATGAAGACAATTTTAGAAGACTGTAATCAGCTTCAGTGGGATGAAGACAGCTTTAGAAGACTGTAATCAGCTTCAGTGGGATGAAGACAGCTTTAGACGACTGTAATCAGCTTCAGTGGGATTAAGACCGTTTTAGAAGACTGTAATCAGCTTCAGTAGGATGAAGACAGCTTTAGAAGACTGTAATCAGCTTCAGTGGGATGAAGACAGTTTTAGAAGACTGTAATCAGCTTAATTGGTATTAAGGCATCTTTAGAAGACTGTAATCAGCTTCAGTGGGATGAAGACATATTTAGAAGAAAATAATTTGCTTCAGTGGGATGAAGACAGCTTTAGAACACTGTAATCAGCTTCAGTGGGATGAAGACAGTTTTAGAAGACTGTAATCAGCTTCAGTGGGATGAAGACAGCTTTAGAAGACTGTAATCAGCTTCAGTGGGATGAAGACAGCTTTAGAAGACTATAATCAGCTTCAGTGGGATGAAGACAGCTTTAGAAGACTGTAATCAGCTTCAGTGGGATGAAGACAGCTTTAGAAGAAAATAATCAGCTTCAGTAGGATGAAGACAATTTTAGAAGACTGTAATCAGCTTCAGTGGGATGAAGACAGCTTTAGAAGAATGTAATCAGCTTCAGTGGGATGAAGACAATTTTAGAAGACTGTAATCAGCTTCAGTGGGATGAAGACAGTTTTAGAAGACTGTAATCAGCTTCAGTGGGATGAAGACAGCTTTAGAAGACTGTAATCAGCTTCAGTGGGATTAAGACAGTTTTAGAAGAATGTAATCAGCTTCAGTGGGATGAAGACAGCTAGAGAAGACTGTAATCAGCTTCAGTGGGATGAAGACAGTTTTAGAAGACTGTAATCATTTTCAGTGGGATGAAGACACCTTTAGAAGACTGTAATCAGCTTCAGTGGGATGAAGACAATTTTAGAAGACTGTAATCAGCTTCAGTGGGATGAAGACAGCTTTAGAAGACTGTAATCAGCTTCAGTGGGATGAAGACAGCTTTAGACGACTGTAATCAGCTTCAGTGGGATGAAGACAGCTTTAGAAGACTGTAATCAGCTTCAGTGGGATGAAGAGAGCTTTAGAAGACTGTAATCAGCTTCAGTGGGATGAAGACAGCTTTAGAAGACTGTAATCAGCTTCAGTGGGATTAAGACAGTTTTAGAAGAATGTAATCAGCTTCAGTGGGATGAAGACAGCTAGAGACGACTGTAATCAGCTTCAGTGGGATGAAGACAGTTTTAGAAGACTGTTATCAGCTTCAGTGGGATGAAGACAGCTTTAGAAGAAAATAATCAGCTTCAGTAGGATGAAGACAATTTTAGAAGACTGTAATCAGCTTCAGTGGGATGAAGACAGCTTTAGAAGACTGTAATCAGCTTCAGTGGGATGAAGACAGCTTTAGAAGACTGTAATCAGCTTCAGTGGGATTAAGACAGTTTTAGAAGAATGTAATCAGCTTCAGTGGGATGAAGACAATTTTAGAAGACTGTAATCAGCTTCAGTGGGATGAAGACAGTTTTAGAAGACTGTAATCAGCTTCAGTGGGATGAAGACAGCTTTAGAAAACTGTAATCAGCTTCAGTGGGATTAAGACAGTTTTAGAAGAATGTAATCAGCTTCAGTGGGATGAAGACAGCTAGAGAAGACTGTAATCAGCTTCAGTGAGATGAAGACTGTTTTAGAAGACTGTAATCATTTTCAGTGGGATGAAGACACCTTTAGAAGACTGTAATCAGCTTCATTGGGATGAAGACAATTTTAGAAGACTGTAATCAGCTTCAGTGGGATGAAGACAGCTTTAGAAGACTGTAATCAGCTTCAGTGGGATGAAGACAGCTTTAGAACACTGTAATCAGCTTCAGTGGGATGAAGACAGTTTTAGAAGACTGTAATCAGCTTCAGTGGGATGAAGACAGCTTTAGAAGACTATACTCAGCTTCAGTGGGATGAAGACAGCTTTAGAAGACTATAATCAGCTTCAGTGGGATGAAGACAGCTTTAGAAGACTGTAATCAGCTTCAGTGGGATGAAGACAGCTTTAGAAGAAAATAATCAGCTTCAGTAGGATGAAGCCAGTTTTAGAAGACTGTAATCAGCTTCAGTGGGATGAAGACAGCTTTAGAAGACTGTAATCAGCTTCAGTGGGATGAAGACAGCTTTAGAAGACTGTAATCAGCTTCAGTGGGATGAAGACAGCTTTAGAAGACTATAATCAGCTTCAGTGGGATGAAGACAACTTTAGAAGACTGTAATCAGCTTCAGTGGGATGAAGACAGCTTTAGAAGAAAATAATCATCTTCAGTAGGATGAAGACAATTTTAGAAGACTGTAATCAGCTTCAGTGGGATGAAGACAGCTTTAGAAGACTGTAATCAGCTTCAGTGGGATGAAGACAGCTTTAGACGACTGTAATCAGCTTCAGTGGGATTAAGACAGTTTTAGAAGAATGTAATCAGCTTCAGTGGGATGAAGACATTTAGAAAAGACTGTAATCAGCTTCAGTGGGACGAAGACAGTTTTAGAAGACTGTAATCAGCTTCAGTGGGATGAAGACAGCTTTAGAAGACTGTAATCAGCTTCAGTGGGATGAAGACATATTTAGAAGAAAATAATTTGCTTCAGTGGGATGAAGACAGCTTTAGAAGACTGTAATCAGCTTCAGTGGGATGAAGACAGCTTTAGAAGACTGTAATCAGCTTCAGTGGGATGAAGACAGCTTTAGAAGACTGTAATCAGCTTCAGTGGGATGAAGAGAGCTTTAGAAGACTGTAATCAGCTTCAGTGGGATGAAGACAGCTTTAGAAGACTGTAATCAGCTTCAGTGGGATGAAGACAGCTTTAGAAGACTGTAATCAGCTTCAGTGGGATGAAGACAGCTTTAGAAGACTGTAATGAGCTTCAGTGGGATGAAGACAGTTTTAGAAGACTGTAATCAGCTTCAGTGGGATGAAGACAGCTTTATAAGACTGGAATCATCTTCATTGGGATGAAGACAGCTTTAGAAGACTGTAATCAGCTTCCATGAGATTAAAACAGCTTTAGAAGACTGTAATCAGCTTCAGTGGGATGAAGACAGCGTTAGAAGACTATAATCAGCTTCAGTGGGATGAAGACCGTTTTAGAAGACTGTAATCAGCTTCAGTAGGATGAAGACAGCTTTAGAAGACTGTAATCAGCTTCCATGAGATTAAAACAGCTTTAGAAGACTGTAATCAGCTTAATTGGTATGAAGACATCTTTAGAAGACTGTAATCAGCTTCAGTGGGATGAAGACAGCTTTAGAAGACTGTAATCAGCTTCAGTGGGATGAAGACAGCTTTAGAACACTGTAATCAGCTTCAGTGGGATGAAGACAGTTTTAGAAGACTGTAATCAGCTTCAGTGGGATGAAGACAGCTTTAGAAGACTGTAATCAGCTTCAATGGGATGAAGACAGCTTTAGAAGACTATAATCAGCTTCAGTGGGATGAAGACAGCTTTAGAAGACTGTAATCAGCTTCAGTGGGATGAAGACAGCTTTAGAAGAAAATAATCAGCTTCAGTAGGATGAAGACAATTTTAGAAGACTGTAATCAGCTTCAGTGGGATGAAGACAGCTTTAGAAGAATGTAATCAGCTTCAGTGGGATGAAGACAATTTTAGAAGACTGTAATCAGCTTCAGTGGGATGAAGACAGTTTTAGAAGACTGTAATCAGCTTCAGTGGGATGAAGACAGCTTTAGAAGACAGTAATCAGCTTCAGTGGGATTAAGACAGTTTTAGAAGAATGTAATCAGCTTCAGTGGGATGAAGACAGCTAGAGAAGACTGTAATCAGCTTCAGTGGGATGAAGACAGTTTTAGAAGACTGTAATCATTTTCAGTGGGATGAAGACACCTTTAGAAGACTGTAATCAGCTTCAGTGGGATGAAGACAATTTTAGAAGACTGTAATCAGCTTCAGTGGGATGAAGACAGCTTTAGAAGACTGTAATCAGCTTCAGTGGGATGAAGACAGCTTTAGACGACTGTAATCAGCTTCAGTGGGATGAAGACAGCTTTAGAAGACTGTAATCAGCTTCAGTGGGATGAAGAGAGCTTTAGAAGACTGTAATCAGCTTCAGTGGGATGAAGACAGCTTTAGAAGACTGTAATCAGCTTCAGTGGGATTAAGACAGTTTTAGAAGAATGTAATCAGCTTCAGTGGGATGAAGACAGCTAGAGAAGACTGTAATCAGCTTCAGTGGGATGAAGACAGCTTTAGAAGAAAATAATCAGCTTCAGTAGGATGAAGACAATTTTAGAAGACTGTAATCAGCTTCAGTGGGATGAAGACAGCTTTAGACGACTGTAATCAGCTTCAGTGGGATGAAGACAGCTTTAGAAGACTGTAATCAGCTTCAGTGGGATGAAGAGAGCTTTAGAAGACTGTAATCAGCTTCAGTGGGATGAAGACAGCTTTAGAAGACTGTAATCAGCTTCAGTGGGATTAAGACAGTTTTAGAAGAATGTAATCAGCTTCAGTGGGATGAAGACAGTTTTAGAAGACTGTAATCAGCTTCAGTGGGATGAAGACAGCTTTAGAAGAAAATAATCAGCTTCAGTAGGATGAAGACAATTTTAGAAGACTGTAATCAGCTTCAGTGGGATGAAGACAGCTTTAGAAGACTGTAATCAGCTTCAGTGGGATGAAGACAGCTTTAGAAGACTGTAATCAGCTTCAGTGGGATTAAGACAGTTTTAGAAGAATGTAATCAGCTTCAGTGGGATGAAGACAATTTTAGAAGACTGTAATCAGCTTCAGTGGGATGAAGACAGTTTTAGAAGACTGTAATCAGCTTCAGTGGGATGAAGACAGCTTTAGAAAACTGTAATCAGCTTCAGTGGGATTAAGACAGTTTTAGAAGAATGTAATCAGCTTCAGTGGGATGAAGACAGCTAGAGAAGACTGTAATCAGCTTCAGTGAGATGAAGACTGTTTTAGAAGACTGTAATCATTTTCAGTGGGATGAAGACACCTTTAGAAGACTGTAATCAGCTTCATTGGGATGAAGACAATTTTAGAAGACTGTAATCAGCTTCAGTGGGATGAAGACAGCTTTAGAAGACTGTAATCAGCTTCAGTGGGATGAAGACAGCTTTAGACGACTGTAATCAGCTTCAGTGGGATGAAGACAGCTTTAGAAGACTGTAATCAGCTTCAGTGGGATGGAGAGAGCTTTAGAAGACTGTAATCAGCTTCAGTGGGATGAAAACAGTTTTAGAAGACTGTAATCAGCTTCAGTGGGATGAAGACAGCTTTAGAAAACTGTAATCAGCTTCAGTGGGATGAAGACAGTTTTAGAAGAATGTAATCAGCTTCAGTGGGATGAAGACAGCTTTAGAAGACTGTAATCAGCTTCAGTGGGATGAAGACATCTTTAGAAGAAAGTAATTTACTTCAGTGGGATGAAGACAGCTTTAGAAGAAAATAATCAGCTTCAGTGGAATGAAGACAGCTTTAGAAGACTGTAATCAGCTTCAGTGGGATGAAGACATCTTTAGAAGAAAATAATCAGCTTCAGTGGGATGAAGACAGTTTTAGAAGACTGTAATCGGCTTCAGTGGGATGAAGACAGCTTTAGAAGACTGTAATCAGCTTCAGTGGGATGAAGACAGCTTTAGAAGACTGTAATCAGCTTCAGTGGGATGAAGAGAGCTTTAGAAGACTGTAATCAGCTTCAGTGGGATGAAGACAGCTTTAGAAGACTGTAATCAGCTTCAGTGGGATGAAGACAGCTTTAGAAGACTGTAATCAGCTTCAGTGGGATGAAGACAGCTTTAGAAGACTGTAATCAGCTTCAGTGGGATGAAGACAGTTTTAGAAGACTATAATCAGCTTCAGTGGGATGAAGACCGTTTTAGAAGACTGTAATCAGCTTCAGTAGGATGAAGACAGCTTTAGAAGACTGTAATCAGCTTCCATGAGATTAAAACAGCTTTAGAAGACTGTAATCAGCTTCAGTGGTATGAAGACATCTTTAGAAGACTGTAATCAGCTTCAGTGGGATTAAGACAGCTTTAGAAGACTGTAATCAGCTTCAGTGGGATGAAAACAGCTTTAGAACACTGTAATCAGCTTCAGTGGGATGAAGACAGTTTTAGAAGACTGTAATCAGCTTCAGTGGGATGAAGACATCTTTAGAAGACTGTAATCAGCTTCAGTGGGATGAAGACAGCTTTAGAAGACTATAATCAGCTTCAGTGGGATGAAGACAGCTTTAGAAGACTGTAATCAGCTTCAGTGGGATGTAGACAGCTTTAGAAGAAAATAATCAGCTTCAGTAGGATGAAGACAATTTTAGAAGACTGTAATCAGCTTCAGTGGGATTAAGACAGTTTTAGAAGAATGTAATCAGCTTCAGTGGGATGAAGACAGTTTTAGAAGACTGTAATCAGCTTCAGTGGGATGAAGACAGCTTTAGAAGACTATAATCAGCTTCAGTGGGATGAAGACAGCTTTAGAAGAAAATAATCAGCTTCAGTAGGATGAAGACAATTTTAAAAGACTGTAATCAGCTTCATTGGGATGAAGACAGTTTTAGAAGAATGTAATCAGCTTCAGTGGGATGAAGACAATTTTAGAAGACTGTAATCAGATTCAGTGGGATGAAGACAGCTTTAGAAGACTGTAATCAGCTTCAGTGGGATGAAGACAGCTTTAGAAGACTGTAATCAGCTTCAGTGGGATGAAGACAGTTTTAGAAGACTGTAATCAGCTTCAGTGGGAGGAAGACAACTTTAGAAGACTGTAATCAGCTTCAGTGGGATTAAGACAGTTTTAGAAGAATGTAATCAGCTTCAGTGGGATGAAGACAGCTAGAGAAGACTGTAATCAGCTTCAGTGGGATGAAGACAGTTTTAGAAGACTGTAATAATTTTCAGTGGGATGAAGACAGCTTTAGAAGACTGTAATCAGCTTCAGTGGGATGAAGACAGCTTTAGAAGACTGTAATCAGCTTCAGTGGGATTAAGACAGTTTTAGAAGAATGTAATCAGCTTCAGTGGGATGAAGACAGCTAGAGAAGACTGTAATCAGCTTCAGTGGGATGAAGACAGTTTTAGAAGACTGTAATCAGCTTCAGTGGGATGAAGACAGCTTTAGAAGAAAATAATCAGCTTCAGTAGGATGAAGACAATTTTAGAAGACTGTAATCAGCTTCAGTGGGATGAAGACAGCTTTAGAAGACTGTAATCAGCTTCAGTGGGATGAAGACAGCTTTAGAAGACTGTAATCAGCTTCAGTGGGATTAAGACAGTTTTAGAAGAATGTAATCAGCTTCAGTGGGATGAAGACAATTTTAGAAGACTGTAATCAGCTTCAGTGGGATGAAGACAGTTTTAGAAGACTGTAATCAGCTTCAGTGGGATGAAGACAGCTTTAGAAAACTGTAATCAGCTTCAGTGGGATTAAGACAGTTTTAGAAGAATGTAATCAGCTTCAGTGGGATGAAGACAGCTAGAGAAGACTGTAATCAGCTTCAGTGAGATGAAGACTGTTTTAGAAGACTGTAATCATTTTCAGTGGGATGAAGACACCTTTAGAAGACTGTAATCAGCTTCATTGGGATGAAGACAATTTTAGAAGACTGTAATCAGCTTCAGTGGGATGAAGACAGCTTTAGAAGACTGTAATCAGCTTCAGTGGGATGAAGACAGCTTTAGACGACTGTAATCAGCTTCAGTGGGATGAAGACAGCTTTAGAAGACTGTAATCAGCTTCAGTGGGATGAAGAGAGCTTTAGAAGACTGTAATCAGCTTCAGTGGGATGAAAACAGTTTTAGAAGACTGTAATCAGCTTCAGTGGGATGAAGACAGCTTTAGAAAACTGTAATCAGCTTCAGTGGGATGAAGACAGTTTTAGAAGAATGTAATCAGCTTCAGTGGGATGAAGACAGCTTTAGAAGACTGTAATCAGCTTCAGTGGGATGAAGACATCTTTAGAAGAAAGTAATTTACTTCAGTGGGATGAAGACAGCTTTAGAAGAAAATAATCAGCTTCAGTGGAATGAAGACAGCTTTAGAAGACTGTAATCAGCTTCAGTGGGATGAAGACATCTTTAGAAGAAAATAATCAGCTTCAGTGGGATGAAGACAGTTTTAGAAGACTGTAATCGGCTTCAGTGGGATGAAGACAGCTTTAGAAGACTGTAATCAGCTTCAGTGGGATGAAGACAGCTTTAGAAGACTGTAATCAGCTTCAGTGGGATGAAGAGAGCTTTAGAAGACTGTAATCAGCTTCAGTGGGATGAAGACAGCTTTAGAAGACTGTAATCAGCTTCAGTGGGATGAAAACAGTTTTAGAAGACTGTAATCAGCTTCAGTGGGATGAAGACAGCTTTAGAAAACTGTAATCAGCTTCAGTGGGATGAAGACAGTTTTAGAAGAATGTAATCAGCTTCAGTGGGATGAAGACAGCTTTAGAAGACTGTAATCAGCTTCAGTGGGATGAAGACATCTTTAGAAGAAAGTAATTTACTTCAGTGGGATGAAGACAGCTTTAGAAGAAAATAATCAGCTTCAGTGGAATGAAGACAGCTTTAGAAGACTGTAATCAGCTTCAGTGGGATGAAGACATCTTTAGAAGAAAATAATCAGCTTCAGTGGGATGAAGACAGTTTTAGAAGACTGTAATCGGCTTCAGTGGGATGAAGACAGCTTTAGAAGACTGTAATCAGCTTCAGTGGGATGAAGACAGCTTTAGAAGACTGTAATCAGCTTCAGTGGGATGAAGAGAGCTTTAGAAGACTGTAATCAGCTTCAGTGGGATGAAGACAGCTTTAGAAGACTTTAATCAGCTTCAGTGGGATGAAGACAGCTTTAGAAGACTGTAATCAGCTTCAGTGGGATGAAGACAGCTTTAGAAGACTGTAATCAGCTTCAGTGGGATGAAGACAGTTTTAGAAGACTATAATCAGCTTCAGTGGGATGAAGACCGTTTTAGAAGACTGTAATCAGCTTCAGTGGGATGAAGACAGCTTTAGAAGACTGTAATCAGCTTCCATGAGATTAAAACAGCTTTAGAAGACTGTAATCAGCTTCAGTGGGATGAAAACAGCTTTAGAACACTGTAATCAGCTTCAGTGGGATGAAGACAGTTTTAGAAGACTGTAATCAGCTTCAGTGGGATGAAGACATCTTTAGAAGACTGTAATCAGCTTCAGTGGGATGAAGACAGCTTTAGAAGACTATAATCAGCTTCAGTGGGATGAAGACAGCTTTAGAAGACTGTAATCAGCTTCAGTGGGATGAAGACAGCTTTAGAAGAAAATAATCAGCTTCAGTAGGATGAAGACAATTTTAGAAGACTGTAATCAGCTTCAGTGGGATGAAGACAGCTTTAGAAGACTGTAATCAGCTTCAGTGGGATGAAGACAGTTTTAGAAGACTGTAATCAGCTTCAGTGGGATGAAGACAGCTTTAGAAGACTATACTCAGCTTCAGTGGGATGAAGACAGCTTTAGAAGAAAATAATCAGCTTCAGTAGGATGAAGACAATTTTAAAAGACTGTAATCAGCTTCATTGGGATGAAGACAGCTTTAGAAGACTGTAATCAGCTTCAGTGGGATGAAGACAGCTTTAGACGACTGTAATCAGCTTCAGTGGGATGAAGACAGCTTTAGAAGACTGTAATCAGCTTCAGTGGGATGAAGCGAGCTTTAGAAGACTGTAATCAGCTTCAGTGGGATGAAGACAGTTTTAGAAGACTGTAATCAGCTTCAGTGGGAGGAAGACAACTTTAGAAGACTGTAATCAGCTTCAGTGGGATTAAGACAGTTTTAGAAGAATGTAATCAGCTTCAGTGGGATGAAGACAGCTAGAGAAGACTGTAATCAGCTTCAGTGGGATGAAGACAGTTTTAGAAGACTGTAATAATTTTCAGTGGGATGAAGACAGCTTTAGAAGACTGTAATCAGCTTCAGTGGGATGAAGACAGCTTTAGAAGACTGTAATCAGCTTCAGTGGGATGAAGACATCTTTAGAAGAAAATCATTTGCTTCAGTGGGATGAAGACAACTTTAGAAGAAAATAATCAGCTTCAGTGGAATGAAGACAGCTTTAGAAGACTGTAATCAGCTTCAGTGGGATGAAGACATCTTTAGAAGAAAATAATCAGCTTCAGTGGGATGAAGACAGCTTTAGAAGACTGTAATCGGCTTCAGTGGGATGAAGACAGTGTTAGAAGACTATAATCAGCTTCAGTGGGATGAAGACCGTTTTAGAAGACTGTAATCAGCTTCAGTAGGATGAAGACAGCTTTAGAAGACTGTAATCAGCTTCCATGAGATGAAGACAGCTTTAGAAGACTGTAATCAGCTTCAGTGGTATGAAGACATCTTTAGAAGACTGTAATCAGCTTCAGTGGGATGAAGACAGCTATAAAAGACTGTAATCAGCTTCAGTGGGATGAAGACAGCTTTAGAAGACTGTAATCAGCTTCAGTAGGATGAAGACAGCTTTAGAAGAAAATAATCAGCTTCAGTAGGATGAAGACAGTTTTAGAAGACTGTAATCAGCTTCAGTGGGATGAAAACACCTTTAGAAGACTGTAATCAGCTTCAGTGGGATGAAGACAGCTTTAGAAGACTGTAATCGGCTTCATTGGGATGAAGACATCTTTAGAAGAAAATAATTTGCTTCAGTGGGATGAAGACAGCTTTAGAAGAAAATAATCAGCTTCAGTGGAATGAAGACAGCCTTAGAAGACTGTAATCAGCTTCAGTGGGATGAAGACATCTTTAGAAGAAAAATAATCAGTGGGATGAAGACAGCTTTAGAAGAAAATAATCAGCTTCAGTGGGATGAAGACAGCTTTAGAAGACTGGAATCATCTTCAGTGGGATGAAGACAGCTTTAGAAGACTGTAATCAGCTTCCATGAGATTAAAACAGCTTTAGAAGACTGTAATCAGCTTCAGTGGGATATAGACAGCGTTAGAAGACTGTAATCAGCTTCCATGAGATGAATACCGTTTTAGAAGTCTGTAATCAGCTTCAGTAGGATGAAGACAGCTTTAGAAGACTGTAATCAGCTTCCATGAGATGAAGACAGCTTTAGAAGACTGTAATCAGCTTCAGTGGGATGAAGACAGCTTTAGAAGACTGTAATCAGCTTCAGTGGTATGAAGACATCTTTAGAAGACTGTAATCAGCTTCAGTGGGATGAAGACAGCTATAAAAGACTGTAATCAGCTTCAGTGGGATCAAGACAGCTTTAGAAGACTGTAATCAGCTTCAGTGGGATGAAGACAGCTTTAGAAGAAAATAATCAGCTTCAGTAGGATGAAGACAGTTTTAGAAGACTGTAATCAGCTTCAGTGGGATGAAGACAGCTTTAGAAGACTGTAATCAGCTTCAGTGGGATGAAGACAGCTTTAGAAGACTGTAATCAGCTTCAGTGGGATGAAGAGAGCCTTAGAAGACTGTAATCAGCTTCAGTGGGATGAAGACAGCTTTAGAAGACTGTAATCAGCTTCAGTGGTGGGATGAAGACATCTTTAGAAGAAAATAATTTGTTTCAGTGGGATGAAGACAGCTTTAGAAGAAAATAATCAGCTTCAGTAGGATGAAGACAGTTTTAGAAGACTGTAATCAGCTTCAGTGGGATGAAGACAGCTTTAGAAGACTGTAATCAGCTTCAGTGGGATGAAGAGAGCCTTAGAAGACTGTAATCAGCTTCAGTGGGATGAAGACAGCTTTAGAAGACTGTAATCAGCTTCAGTGGAATGAAGACAGTTTTAGAAGACTGTAATCAGCTTCAGTGGGATGAAGACATCTTTAGAAGAAAAGAATCAGCTTCAGTGGGATGAAGACAGCTTTAGAAGAAAATAATCAGCTTCAGTAGGATGAAGACAGTTTTAGAAGACTGTAATCAGCTTCAGTGGGATGAAGACAGCTTTAGAAGACTGTAATCAGCTTCAGTGGGATGAAGACAGCTTTAGAAGACTGTAATCAGCTTCAGTGGGATGAAGACAGCTTTAGAAGACTGTAATCAGCTTCAGTGGGATGAAGACAGTTTTAGAAGACTGTAATCAGCTTCAGTGGGATGAAGACAGCTTTAGAAGACTGGAATCATCTTCAGTGGGATGAAGACAGCTTTAGAAGACTGTAATCAGCTTCAGTGGGATGAAGACAGCTTTTTAAGACAGTAATCAGCTTCAGTGGGATGAAGACATCTTTAGAAGAAAATCATTTGCTTCAGTGGGATGAAGACAACTTTAGAAGAAAATAATCAGCTTCAGTGGAATGAAGACAGCTTTAGAAGACTGTAATCAGCTTCAGTGGGATGAAGACATCTTTAGAAGAAAATAATCAGCTTCAGTGGGATGAAGACAGTTTTAGAAGACTGTAATCAGCTTCAGTGGGATGAAAACACCTTTAGAAGACTGTAATCAGCTTCAGTGGGATGAAGACAGCTTTAGAAGACTGTAATCGGCTTCATTGGGATGAAGACATCTTTAGAAGAAAATAATTTGCTTCAGTGGGATGAAGACAGCTTTAGAAGAAAATAATCAGCTTCAGTGGAATGAAGACAGCCTTAGAAGACTGTAATCAGCTTCAGTGGGATGAAGACATCTTTAGAAGAAAAATAATCACTGGGATGAAGACAGCTTTAGAAGAAAATAATCAGCTTCAGTGGGATGAAGACAGCTTTAGAAGACTGGAATCATCTTCAGTGGGATGAAGACAGCTTTAGAAGACTGTAATCAGCTTCCATGAGATTAAAACAGCTTTAGAAGACTGTAATCAGCTTCAGTGGGATATAGACAGCGTTAGAAGACTGTAATCAGCTTCCATGAGATGAATACCGTTTTAGAAGACTGTAATCAGCTTCAGTAGGATGAAGACAGCTTTAGAAGACTGTAATCAGCTTCCATGAGATTAAGACAGCTTTAGAAGACTGTAATCAGCTTCAGTGGGATGAAGACAGCTTTAGAAGACTGTAATCAGCTTCAGTGGTATGAAGACATCTTTAGAAGACTGTAATCAGCTTCAGTGGGATGAAGACAGCTATAAAAGACTGTAATCAGCTTCAGTGGGATGAAGACAGCTTTAGAAGACTGTAATCAGCTTCAGTGGGATGAAGACAGCTTTAGAAGAAAATAATCAGCTTCAGTAGGATGAAGACAGTTTTAGAAGACTGTAATCAGCTTCAGTGGGATGAAGACACCTTTAGAAGACTGTAATCAGCTTCAGTGGGATGAAGACAGCTTTAGAAGACTGTAATCAGCTTCATTGGGATGAAGACAGCTTTAGAAGAAAATAATCAGCTTCAGTGGAATGAAGACAGTTTAGAAGACTGTAATCAGCTTCAGTGGGATGAAGACATCTTTAGAAGAAAAATAATCAGTGGGATGAAGACAGCTTTAGAAGAAAATAATCAGCTTCAGTAGGATGAAGACAGTTTTAGAAGACTGTAATCAGCTTCAGTGGGATGAAGACATCTTTAGAAGAAAAATAATCAGTGGGATGAAGACAGCTTTAGAAGAAAATAATCAGCTTCAGTGGGATGAAGACAGCTTTAGAAGACTGGAATCATCTTCAGTGGGATGAAGACAGCTTTAGAAGACTGTAATCAGCTTCCATGAGATTAAAACAGCTTTAGAAGTCTGTAATCAGCTTCAGTGGGATATAGACAGCGTTAGAAGACTGTAATCAGCTTCCATGAGATGAAGACAGCTTTAGAAGACTGTAATCAGCTTCAGTGGGATGAAGACAGCTTTAGAAGACTGTAATCAGCTTCAGTGGTATGAAGACATCTTTAGAAGACTGTAATCAGCTTCAGTGGGATGAAGACAGCTTTAGAAGACTGTAATCAGCTTCAGTGGGATGAAGACAGCTTTAGAAGAAAATAATCAGCTTCAGTAGGATGAAGACAGTTTTAGAAGACTGTAATCAGCTTCAGTGGGATGAAGACACCTTTAGAAGACTGTAATCAGCTTCAGTGGGATGAAGACAGCTTTAGAAGACTGTAATCAGCTTCATTGGGATGAAGACATCTTTAGAAGAAAATAATTTGCTTCAGTGGGATGAAGACAGCTTTAGAAGAAAATAATCAGCTTCAGTGGAATGAAGACAGCTTTAGAAGACTGTAATCAGCTTCAGTGGGATGAAGACATCTTTAGAAGAAAAATAATCAGTGGGATGAAGACAGCTTTAGAAGAAAATAATCAGCTTCAGTAGGATGAAGACAGTTTTAGAAGACTGTAATCAGCTTCAGTGGGATTAAGACACCTTTAGAAGACTGTAATCAGCTTCAGTGGGATAAAGACAGCTTTAGAAGAAAATAATCAGCTTCAGTAGGATGAAGACAGTTTTAGAAGACTGTAATCAGCTTCAGTGGGATGAAGACACCTTTAGAAGACTGTAATCAGTTTCAGTGGGATGAAGACAGCTTTAGAAGAAAATAATCAGCTTCAGTGGAATGAAGACAGCTTTAGAAGACTGTAATCAGCTTCAGTGGGATGAAGACATCTTTAGAAGAAAAATAATCAGTGGGATGAAGACAGCTTTAGAAGAAAATAATCAGCTTCAGTAGGATGAAGACAGTTTTAGAAGACTGTAATCAGCTTCAGTGGGATGAAGACATCTTTAGAAGAAAAATAATCAGTGGGATGAAGACAGCTTTAGAAGAAAATAATCAGCTTCAGTGGGATGAAGACAGCTTTAGAAGACTGGAATCATCTTCAGTGGGATGAAGACAGCTTTAGAAGACTGTAATCAGCTTCCATGAGATTAAAACAGCTTTAGAAGACTGTAATCAGCTTCAGTGGGATATAGACAGCGTTAGAAGACTGTAATCAGCTTCCATGAGATGAATACCGTTTTAGAAGACTGTAATCAGCTTCAGTAGGATGAAGACAGCTTTAGAAGACTGTAATCAGCTTCCATGAGATGAAGACAGCTTTAGAAGACTGTAATCAGCTTCAGTGGGATGAAGACAGCTTTAGAAGACTGTAATCAGCTTCAGTGGTATGAAGACATCTTTAGAAGACTGTAATCAGCTTCAGTGGGATGAAGACAGCTTTAGAAGACTGTAATCAGCTTCAGTGGGATGAAGACAGCTTTAGAAGAAAATAATCAGCTTCAGTAGGATGAAGACAGTTTTAGAAGACTGTAATCAGCTTCAGTGGGATGAAGACACCTTTAGAAGACTGTAATCAGCTTCAGTGGGATGAAGACAGCTTTAGAAGAAAATAATCAGCTTCAGTAGGATGAAGACAGTTTTAGAAGACTGTAATCAGCTTCAGTGGGATTAAGACACCTTTAGAAGACTGTAATCAGCTTCAGTGGGATAAAGACAGCTTTAGAAGAAAATAATCAGCTTCAGTAGGATGAAGACAGTTTTAGAAGACTGTAATCAGCTTCAGTGGGATGAAGACACCTTTAGAAGACTGTAATCAGCTTCAGTGGGATGAAGACAGCTTTAGAAGAAAATAATCAGCTTCAGTGGAATGAAGACAGCTTTAGAAGACTGTAATCAGCTTCAGTGGGATGAAGACATCTTTAGAAGAAAAATAATCAGTGGGATGAAGACAGCTTTAGAAGAAAATAATCAGCTTCAGTAGGATGAAGACAGTTTTAGAAGACTGTAATCAGCTTCAGTGGGATGAAGACATCTTTAGAAGAAAAATAATCAGTGGGATGAAGACAGCTTTAGAAGAAAATAATCAGCTTCAGTGGGATGAAGACAGCTTTAGAAGACTGGAATCATCTTCAGTGGGATGAAGACAGCTTTAGAAGACTGTAATCAGCTTCCATGAGATTAAAACAGCTTTAGAAGACTGTAATCAGCTTCAGTGGGATATAGACAGCGTTAGAAGACTGTAATCAGCTTCCATGAGATGAATACCGTTTTAGAAGACTGTAATCAGCTTCAGTAGGATGAAGACAGCTTTAGAAGACTGTAATCAGCTTCCATGAGATGAAGACAGCTTTAGAAGACTGTAATCAGCTTCAGTGGGATGAAGACAGCTTTAGAAGACTGTAATCAGCTTCAGTGGTATGAAGACATCTTTAGAAGACTGTAATCAGCTTCAGTGGGATGAAGACAGCTTTAGAAGACTGTAATCAGCTTCAGTGGGATGAAGACAGCTTTAGAAGAAAATAATCAGCTTCAGTAGGATGAAGACAGTTTTAGAAGACTGTAATCAGCTTCAGTGGGATGAAGACACCTTTAGAAGACTGTAATCAGCTTCAGTGGGATGAAGACAGCTTTAGAAGACTGTAATCAGCTTCATTGGGATGAAGACATCTTTAGAAGAAAATAATTTGCTTCAGTGGGATGAAGACAGCTTTAGAAGAAAATAATCAGCTTCAGTGGAATGAAGACAGCTTTAGAAGACTGTAATCAGCTTCAGTGGGATGAAGACATCTTTAGAAGAAAAATAATCAGTGGGATGAAGACAGCTTTAGAAGAAAATAATCAGCTTCAGTAGGATGAAGACAGTTTTAGAAGACTGTAATCAGCTTCAGTGGGATTAAGACACCTTTAGAAGACTGTAATCAGCTTCAGTGGGATAAAGACAGCTTTAGAAGACTGTAATCAGCTTCAGTGGGATGAAGAGAGCTTTAGAAGACTGTAATCAGCTTCAGTGGGATTAAGACAGCTTTAGAAGACTGTAATCAGCTTCAGTGGGATGAAGAGAGCTTTAGAAGACTGTAATCAGCTTCAGTGGGATGAAGACAGCTTTAGAAGACTGTAATCAGCTTCAGTGGGATGAAGACAGCTTTAGGGTTTATTTAGACTTGATAAACCTCTACTTAATGGTGATAAGAAGGAGCACATGTCAGAGAGCCAGCTCTGCCCGAGCAGAAGGTGTAACAGCACATCTACTAGAATCCATCATGACAAAAACTGAGGTATTCTGGGTAGTGTATTTCTTGAGTATGTCTTTGTTGTTAGTGGCACATGTAGGTTTCGCCTGTCATATTGATGGATAGGGAGACAAACTTGACCTTGCCAACACTGCAATTAGATAAAGATAATTTAATCATGGCATTTACTGTAGCCTTACAAGAGAATGTGGAAATTAGAAAGGGGCTCATGGTCAAAAATTGTATAATATATATTTTTTAAATTGAACCTTTTATTTAACTAAGCAAGTCAGTGAAGAACAAATGCTTATTTATAATGACGGCCTACCAAAAGGCAAAAGGCCTCCTGCGGGGACGGGGGGCTGGGATTAAAAATAATAATATAGGACAAAACACACATCACGACAAGAGAGACACCACAACACTACATAAAAAGAGACCTGAGACAACAACATAGTAAGGCAGCAACACATGAAAACACAGCATGATAGCAACACAACATGACAACAACATGGTAGCAACACAACATGGTAGCAGCACAAAACAGGGTACAAACATTATTGGGCAAAGACAACAGCACAAAGGGCAAGAAGGTAGAGACAACAATACATTACGCAAAGCAGCCACAACTGTCAGTAAGACTGTCCATGATTGTCTTTTAATGAAGAGATTGAGATATTGAGTGTTTGTTGCAGCTCGTTCCAGTCATTAGCTGCAGTGAACTGAATAAAGGAACGACCCAGTGATGTGTGTGCTTTGGGGAACTCTACCAGAATGTGACTGGCAGAACGGGTGTTGTATGTGTAGGATGAGGGCTGCAGTAAATATCTCAGAACAGGGAGAGTGAGGCCTAAGAGGGTTTTATAAATAAGCATCAACCAGTGGGTCTTGTGACGGGTATACAGAGATCACCAGTTTACAGAGGAGTATAGAGTGCAGTGATGTGTCCAATAAGGAGCATTGGTGGCAAATCTGATGGCCGAATGGTAAAGAACATCTAGCCGATCGAGAGCACACTTACCTGCCAATCTATACATTACGTCTCCGTAATCTAGCATGGGTAGGATGGTCATGAGGACCAGGTATGAACAGCATGGGCCTTGGCCTAAAGTGAGTGTTGAAAATGTGAAGAAGGTTGAGGTATGGGATCGTGGAAGTGTCAGAGGAGACGTAGACCGTCCCAAACAGCTCCTGGCAGCCTGCATGGTTTATGAGGTCTCCACTCATCCTGCTTTACGAGCACTCAGCTTCAGCAGTTCTTGTGGGACCACTACTAATTAAACATGCCATAGAGAAGGGATATGGCATTTATCTTTAATAAGAACACACTGTTCTCTTTCACTCCCTTCTTCCTTCCCTCTTTTTAATCCGTCTCTAGTCCTTATGTTCTATCACTGTTTTCTTTCTCTTACTTTCGGGTTCAGTTTTTTCTGTTTTGTCACTTCTGTATTCCTATTCCTCCCCTGCTGCAGCAACTTCCTTTTCTCCTTTCACCTACTGACCTCTATCACTCAATGTCCTGCCCTAATCTTTCTCTTCTTTCCCCCTACTGTCTGTCCACCCTCAAGCCACAGTTGTTTTGTGTTTTTTTTTAACCTCTTTCTATGTTTTCTCCAATTACCCTCTCTCATTCTCTCTCTCTTCATTCGTCCTTCCCTAATTTTTCTGCCCATGTTCCTCTCTCTATTTCCATATTACCTATCTATTCCTTCCTTTATCCTCCAATCCCTTTCTCTTCCTCATCCTCTCATCCTTTTAGTTTTTTTTGTCTTATTTCCATTTGCTTCTATGTTTACCCTTCACACCCTCCTTCCTCTTCTATATTTACCCCTCACATCCCTCTACCCTCTTCTATATTTACACCTCACATCCCTCTTTCCTCTTCTATATTTACCCCTCACATCCCTCTACCCTCTTCAGATTTACCCCTCACATCCCTCTATCCACTTCCATATTTACCCCTCACATCCCTCTATCCTCTTTTATATTTACCCCGCACATCCCTCTTTCCTCTTCTATATTTACTCCTAACATCCCTCTATTCTCTTCTATATTTACCCCTCACATCCCTCTCCTCTTCTATATTTACCCCTCACGTCCCTCTCCAACCTCTTCTATATTTACCCTTCACATTCCTCTCCAACCTCTTCTATATTTACCCCTCACATCCCTCTCTCTTATTCTATATTTACCCCTCACATCCCTTTCTCTTCTTCTATATTAACCCCTCACATTCCTTTATCTTCTTCTATATTTATCCCTCACATCCCTCTTTCCACTTCCATATTTGTCCCTCACATCCCTCTCTCCTTTTCTATATTTACCCCTCACATTCCTCTCCCCTCTTCTATATTTACCCCTCACATCCCTCTCCCCTCTTCTATATTTACCCCTCACATCACTCTACCCTCTTCAATATTTACCCCTCACATCCCTCTCCCCTATTTCATATTTACTCATCACATCCCTCTCCCCTCTTCTATATTTACCCCTCACATCACTCTACCCTCTTCAATATTTACCCCTCACATCCCTCTCCCCTCTTTCACATTTACTCCTCACATCCCTCTCCCCTCTTCTATATTTACCCCTCACATCCCTGTCATATTATCTATATTTACCCCTCACATCCCTCTTTCCACTTCTATATTTACCCCTCACATCCCTCTACCCTGTTCTATATTTGCCACTCACATCCCTCTCTCCTCTTCTATATTTACTCCTCACATCCCCCTCCCTTCTTCTATATTTACCTCACATCCCTCTCTCCTCTTCAATATTTACCCCTCACATATCTCTCACCGCTTCTATATTTACCCCTCACGTCCCTCTCCAACCTCTTCTATATTTACCCCTCACATTCCTCTCTTGTCTCTTCTATATTTACCCCTCACATCGCTTTCTCTTCTTCTATATTTACCCCTCACATCCCTCTCTCCTCTTCTATATTTACCACTGACATCCCTCTCTCCTCTTCTACATTTACCCTAGCATTCCTCTCTCTTCTTCTATATTTACCCTTCACATCCCTCTCTCTTCTTCTATATTTACCCCTCACATCGCTCTACCCTCTTCAGTATTTACCCCTCACGTTCCTCTATCCACTTCCATATTTACCCCTCACATCCCTCTATCCACTTCCATATTTACCCCTCACATCCCTCTATCCTCTTTTATATTTACCCCTCACATCCCTCTTTCAACTTCTATATTTACCCCTCACATCCCTTTCTCCTCTTCTATATTTACCACTCACATTTCTCCCTACTCTTCCATATTTACCCATCACATCCCTCTCTCCTCTTCTATATTTATCCCTCACAACCCTCTCTCTTCTTCTATATGTACCCCTCACAACCCTCTCTCTTCTTCTATATTTACCCCTCACATCGCTCTACCCTCTTCAGTATTTACCACTCACATCCCTCTCTCCTCTTCTATATTTACCACTCACATTTCTCCCACCTCTTCCATATTTACCCCTCACATCCATCTCTCATATTCTATATTTACCACTCACATCTCTCTCTCCTCTTCTATATTTACCCCTCACATCCCTCTCTCCTCTTCCATATTTACCCCTCACATCCCTCTCCCCTTTTCTATATTTACCCCTCACATCCCTCTCGTCTCTTCTATATTTACCCCTCACACCCCTCTCTCTTCTTCTATATTTACCCCTCACATCCCTTTCTCTTCTTCTATATTTACCCCTCACATCCCTCTCTCATCTTCTATATTTACCCCTCACATCCCTTTATTTTCTTCTATATTTACCCTCACATTCCTCTCCCCTCTTCTATTTACCCCTCACATCCCTCTCCCCTCTTCTATTTTTATTCCTCACATCCCTCTTTCCACCTATATATTTACCCCTCACATCCCTTCTAGCCTCTTCTATATTTACCTCTCACATCCCTCTATCCACTTTCATATTTACCCCTCACATCCCTGTATCCTCTTTTATATTTACCCCTCACATCCCTTTATCTTCTTCTATATTAACCCCTCACATCCCTCTCCCCTCTTCTACATTTACCCCTCAGATCCCTCTTTCCACTTATATATTTACCCCTCACATCCGCCTTTCCACTTCCATATTTACCCCTCACATCCCTCTATCCTCTTTTATATTTACCCCTCACATCCCTCTTTCAACTTCTATATTTACCCCTCACATCCCTTTCGCCTCTTCTATATTTACCACTCACATTTCTCCCTCCTCTTCTATATTTACCCCTCACATCCCTCTCTCCTCTTCTATATTTACCACTCACATTTCTCCCTCCTCTTCCATATTTACCCCTCATATCCCTCTCGTCTCTTCTATATTTAGCCCTCACACCCCTCTCTCTTCTTCTATATTTACCCCTCACATCCCTTTCTCTTCTTCTATATTTACCCCTCACATCGCTCTACCCTCTTCAGTATTTACCCCTCACATCGCTCTACCCTCTTCAGTATTTACCCCTCACATCCCTCTATCCACTTCCAAATTTACCCCTCACATCCCTTTATCTTCTTCTATATTAACCCCTCACATCCCTCTCCCCTCTTCTACATTTACCCCTCACATCTCTCTTTCCACTTATATATTTACCCCTCACATCCCTTTATCTTCTTCTATATTAACCCCTCACATCCCTCTCTCCTCTTCTATATTTACCCCTCACATCCCTTTCTCCTCTTCTATATTTACCACGCACATTTCTCCCTCCTCTTCTATATTTACCCCTCACAACCCTCTCTCCTCTTCTATATTTACCCCTCACATCCCTCTCTCTTCTTCTATATTTACCCTAGCATCCCTCTCTCTTCTTGTATATTTACCCCTCACATCCCTTTCTCTTCTTCTATATTTACCGATCACATCCCTCTCTCCTCTTCTATATTTACCCCTCACATCCCTCTCTCTTCTTCTATATTTACCCCTCACATCCCTTTCTCTTCTTCTATATTTACCCCTCACATCCCTCTCTCCTCTTCTATATTTACCCCTCACATCCCTCTCTCTTCTTCTATATTTACCTCTCACATCCCTCTATCCACTTTCATATTTACCCCTCACATCCCTGTATCCTCTTTTATATTTACCCCTCACATCCCTTTATCTTCTTCTATATTAACCCCTCACATCCCTCTCCCCTCTTCTACATTTACCCCTCAGATCCCTCTTTCCACTTATATATTTACCCCTCACATCCGCCTTTCCACTTCCATATTTACCCCTCACATCCCTCTATCCTCTTTTATATTTACCCCTCACATCCCTCTTTCAACTTCTATATTTACCCCTCACATCCCTTTCGCCTCTTCTATATTTACCACTCACATTTCTCCCTCCTCTTCTATATTTACCCCTCACATCCCTCTCTCCTCTTCTATATTTACCACTCACATTTCTCCCTCCTCTTCCATATTTACCCCTCATATCCCTCTCGTCTCTTCTATATTTAGCCCTCACACCCCTCTCTCTTCTTCTATATTTACCCCTCACATCCCTTTCTCTTCTTCTATATTTACCCCTCACATCGCTCTACCCTCTTCAGTATTTACCCCTCACATCGCTCTACCCTCTTCAGTATTTACCCCTCACATCCCTCTATCCACTTCCAAATTTACCCCTCACATCCCTTTATCTTCTTCTATATTAACCCCTCACATCCCTCTCCCCTCTTCTACATTTACCCCTCACATCTCTCTTTCCACTTATATATTTACCCCTCACATCCCTTTATCTTCTTCTATATTAACCCCTCACATCCCTCTCTCCTCTTCTATATTTACCCCTCACATCCCTTTCTCCTCTTCTATATTTACCACGCACATTTCTCCCTCCTCTTCTATATTTACCCCTCACAACCCTCTCTCCTCTTCTATATTTACCCCTCACATCCCTCTCTCTTCTTCTATATTTACCCTAGCATCCCTCTCTCTTCTTGTATATTTACCCCTCACATCCCTTTCTCTTCTTCTATATTTACCCATCACATCCCTCTCTCCTCTTCTATATTTACCCCTCACATCCCTCTCTCCTCTTCTATATTTACCCCTCACATCCCTCTCTCTTCTTCTATAGTTTCCCCTCACATCGCTCTACACTCTTCAGTATTTACCCCTCACATCCCTCTATCCACTTCAATATTTCCCCCTCACATCCCTCTATCCTCTTCCATATTTACCCCTCACATCCCTTTATCTTCTTCTATATTAACCACTCACATCCCTCTCCCCTCTTCTACATTTACCCCTCACATCCCTCTTTCCACTTATATATTTACCCCTCACTTCCACCTTTCCACTTCCATATTTACCCCTCACATCCCTCTATCCTCTTTTATATTTACCCCTCACATCCCTCTTTCAACTTCTATATTTACCCCTCACATCCCTTTCTCCTCTTCTATATTTACCACTCACATTTCTCCCTCCTCTTCTATATTTACCCCTCACATCCCTCTCTCCTCTTCTATATTTACCACTCACATTTCTCCCTCCTCTTCCATATTTACCCCTCACATCCCTCTCTCTTCTTCTATATTTACCCCTCACATCCCTTTCTCTTCTTCCATATTTACCCCTCACATCCCTCTATCCTCTTTTATATTTACCCCTCACATCCCTCTTTCAACTTCTATATTTACCCCTCACATCCCTCTCTCTTATTCTATATTTACCCCTCACATCCCTTTCTCTTCTTCTATATTAACCCCTCACATTCCTTTATCTTCTTCTATATTTATCCCTCACATCCCTCTTTCCACTTCCATATTTGTCCCTCACATCCCTCTCTCCTTTTCTATATTTACCCCTCACATTCCTCTCCCCTCTTCTATATTTACCCCTCACATCCCTCTCCCCTCTTCTATATTTACCCCTCACATCACTCTACCATCTTCAATATGTACCCCTCACATCCCTCTCCCCTATTTCATATTTACTCATCACATCCCTCTCCCCTCTTCTATATTTACCCCTCACATCACTCTACCCTCTTCAATATTTACCCCTCACATCCCTCTCCCGTCTTTCACATTTACTCCTCACATCCCTCTCCCCTCTTCTATATTTACCCCTCACATCCCTGTCATATTATCTATATTTACCCCTCACATCCCTCTTTCCACTTCTATATTTACCCCTCACATCCCTCTACCCTGTTCTATATTTACCACTCACATCCCTCTCTCCTCTTCTATATTTACTCCTCACATCCCTCTCCCTTCTTCTATATTTACCTCACATCCCTCTCTCCTCTTCAATATTTACCCCTCACATATCTCTCACCGCTTCTATATTTACCCCTCACGTCCCTCTCCAACCTCTTCTATATTTACCCCTCACATTCCTCTCTTGTCTCTTCTATATTTACCCCTCACATCGCTTTCTCTTCTTCTATATTTACCCCTCACATCCCTCTCTCCTCTTCTATATTTACCACTGACATCCCTCTCTCCTCTTCTACATTTACCCTAGCATTCCTCTCTCTTCTTCTATATTTACCCTTCACATCCCTCTCTCTTCTTCTATATTTACCCCTCACATCGCTCTACCCTCTTCAGTATTTACCCCTCACGTCCCTCTATCCACTTCCATATTTACCCCTCACATCCCTCTATCCACTTCCATATTTACCCCTCACATCCCTCTATCCTCTTTTATATTTACCCCTCACATCCCTCTTTCAACTTCTATATTTACCCCTCACATCCCTTTCTCCTCTTCTATATTTACCACTCACATTTCTCCCTACTCTTCCATATTTACCCATCACATCCCTCTCTCCTCTTCTATATTTATCCCTCACAACCCTCTCTCTTCTTCTATATGTACCCCTCACAACCCTCTCTCTTCTTCTATATTTACCCCTCACATCGCTCTAACCCTCTTCAGTATTTACCACTCACATCCCTCTCTCCTCTTCTATATTTACCACTCACATTTCTCCCACCTCTTCCATATTTACCCCTCACATCCATCTCTCATATTCTATATTTACCCCTCACATCCCTCTCTCCTCTTCTATATTTACCCCTTACATCCCTCTCTCTTCTTCTATATTTACCACTCACATCCCTCTCTCCTCTTCTATATTTACCCCTCACATCCCTCTCTCCTCTTCTATATTTACCACTCACATTTATCCTTCCTCTTCCATATTTACCCCTCACATCCCTCTCCCCTTTTCTATATTTACCCCTCACATCCCTCTCGTCTCTTCTATATTTACCCCTCACACCCCTCTCTCTTCTTCTATATTTACCCCTCACATCCCTTTCTCTTCTTCTATATTTACCCCTCACATCCCTCTCTCATCTTCTATATTTACCCCTCACATCCCTTTATTTTCTTCTATATATTTACCCTCACATTCCTCTCCCCTCTTCTATTTACCCCTCACATCCCTCTCCCCTCTTCTATTTTTATTCCTCACATCCCTCTTTCCACCTATATATTTACCCCTCACATCCCTTCTAGCCTCTTCTATATTTACCCCTCACATCCCTCTATCCACTTTCATATTTACCCCTCACATCCCTGTATCCTCTTTTATATTTACCCCTCACATCCCTTTATCTTCTTCTATATTAACCCCTCACATCCCTCTCCCCTCTTCTACATTTACCCCTCAGATCCCTCTTTCCACTTATATATTTACCCCTCACATCCGCCTTTCCACTTCCATATTTACCCCTCACATCCCTCTATCCTCTTTTATATTTACCCCTCACATCCCTCTTTCAACTTCTATATTTACCCCTCAAATGCCTTTCGCCTCTTCTATATTTACCACTCACATTTCTCCCCCCTCTTCTATATTTACCCCTCACATCCCTCTCTCCTCTTCTATATTTACCACTCACATTTCTCCCTCCTCTTCCATATTTACCCCTCATATCCCTCTCGTCTCTTCTATATTTAGCCCTCACACCCCTCTCTCTTCTTCTATATTTACCCCTCACATCCCTTTCTCTTCTTCTATATTTACCCCTCACATCGCTCTACCCTCTTCAGTATTTACCCTCACATCGCTCTAAACCCTCTTCAGTATTTACCCCTCACATCCCTCTATCCACTTCCAAATTTACCCCTCACATCCCTTTATCTTCTTCTATATTAACCCCTCACATCCCTCTCCCCTCTTCTACATTTACCCCTCACATCCCTCTTTCCACTTATATATTTACCCCTCACTTCCACCTTTCCACTTCCATATTTACTCCTCACATCCCTTTATCTTCTTCTATATTAACCCCTCACATCCCTCTCTCCTCTTCTATATTTACCCCTCACATCCCTCTCTCCTCTTCTATATTTACCACGCACATTTCTCCCTCCTCTTCTATATTGACCCCTCACAACCCTCTCTCCTCTTCTATATTTACCCCTCACATCCCTCTCTCTTCTTCTATATTTACCCTAGCATCCCTCTCTCTTCTTGTATATTTACCCCTCACATCCCTTTCTCTTCTTCTATATTTACCCATCACATCCCTCTCTCCTCTTCTATATTTACCCCTCACATCCCTCTCTCTTCTTCTATATTTACCCCTCACATCCCTTTCTCTTCTTCTATATTTACCCCTCACATCCCTCTCTCCTCTTCTATATTTACCACTCACATTTCTCCCTCCTCTTCCATATTTACCCCTCATATCCCTCTATCCTCTTCTATATTTACCCCTCACATCCCTCTAGCCTCTTCTATATTTACCCCTCACATCCCTCTATCCACTTCCATATTTACCCCTCACATCCCTCTATCCTCTTTTATATTTACCCCTCACATCCCTCTATCCTCTTTTATATTTACCCCTCACATCCCCTTATCTTCTTCTATATTAACCACTCACACCCCTCTCCCCTCTTCTACATTTACCCCTCACATCCCTCTTTCCACTTATATATTTACCCCTCACTTCCACCTTTCCACTTCCATATTTACCCCTCACATCCCTCTATCCTATTTTATATTTACCCCTCACATCCCTCTTTCAACTTCTATATTTACCCCTCACATCCCTTTCTCCTCTTCTATATTACCACTCACATTTCTCCCTCCTCTTCTATATTTACCCCTCACATCCCTCTCTCCTCTTCTATATTTACCACTTCATTTCTCCCTCCTCTTCCATATTTACCCCTCACATCCCTCTCTCTTCTTCTATATTTACCCCTCACATCCCTTTCTCTTCTTCCATATTTACCCCTCACATCCCTCTATCCTCTTTTATATTTACCCCTCACATCCCTCTTTCAACTTCTATATTTACCCCTCACATCCCTTTCTCCTTTTCTATATTTACCACTCACATTTCTCCCTCCTCTTCTATATTTACCCCTCACATCCCTCTCTCCTCTTCTATATTTACCACTCACATTTCTCCCTCCTCTTCCATATTTACCCCTCACATCCCTCTCTCTTCTTCTATATTTACCCCTCACATCCCTTTCTCTTCTTCTATATTTACCCCTCACATCGCTCTACCCTCTTCAGTATTTACCCCTCACATCCCTCTATCCACTTCCATATTTACCCCTCACATCCCCTCTAACCTCTTCTATATTTACCCCTCACATCCCCCTTTCCACTTCCATATTTACCCCTCACATCCCTCTGTCCTATTTTATATTTACCCCTCATATCCCTCTTTCAACTTCTATATTTACCCCTCACATCCCTTTCTCCTCTTCTATACTTACCACTCACATTTCTCCCTACTCTTCCATATTTACCCCTCACATCCCTCTCTCCTCTTCTATATTTACCCCTCACAACCCTCTCTCTTCTTCTATATTTACCCCTCAAATCGCTCTACCCTCTTCAGTATTTACCACTCACATCCCTCTCTCCTCTTCTATATTTACAGCTCACATTTCTCCCTCCTCTTCCATATTTACCCCTCACATCCATCTCTCATATTCTATATTTACCCCTCACAACCCTCTCTCCTCTTCTATATTTACCCCTCACATCCCTCTCTCTTCTTCTTTATTTACCACTCACATCCCTCTCTCCTCTTCTATATTTACCCCTCACATCCCTCTCTCCTCTTCTATATTTACCACTCACATTTCTCCTTCCTCTTCCATATTTACCCTTCACATCCCTCTCCCCTCTTCTATATTTACCCCTCACATCCCTCTTGTCTCTTCTATATTTACCCCTCACACCCCTCTCTCTTCTTCTACATTTACCCCTCACATCCCTTTCTCTTCTTCTATATTTACCCATCACATCCCTCTCTCCTCTTCTATATTTACCCCTCACATCACTCTCTCTTCTTCTATATTTACCCTAGCATCCCTCTCTCTTCTTCTATATTTACCCCTCACATCCCTTTCTCTTCTTCTATATTTACCCCTCACATCCCTCTCTCCTCTTCTATATTTACCCCTCACATCCCTCTCTCTTCTTCTATATTTACCCCTCACATCGCTTTCTCTTCTTCTATATTTACCCCTCACATCCCTCTCCTCTTCTATATTTACCCCTCACATCCCTCTCTCTTCTTCTATATTTACCCCTCACATCGCTCTACCCTCTTCAGAATTTACCCCTCACATCCCTCTATCCACTTCCATATTTACCCCTCACATCCCTCTATCCTCTTCTATATTTACCCCTCACATCCCTTTCTCTTCTTCCATATTTACCCCTCACATCCCTCTATCCTCTTTTATATTTACCCCTCACATCCCTCTTTCAACTTCTATATTTACCCCTCACATCCCTTTCTCCTCTTCTATATTTACCACTCACATTTCTCCCTCCTCTTCTATATTTACCCCTCACATCCCTCTCTCCTCTTCTATATTTACCACTCACATTTCTCCCTCCTCTTCCATATTTACCCCTCACATCCCTCTCTCTTCTTCTATATTTACCCCTCACATCCCTTTCTCTTCTTCTATATTTACCCCTCACATCGCTCTACCCTCTTCAGTATTTACCCCTCACATCCCTCTATCCACTTCCATATTTACCCCTCACATCCCTTCTAACCTCTTCTATATTTACCCCTCACATCCCCCTTTCCACTTCCATATTTACCCCTCACATCCCTCTGTCCTATTTTATATTTACCCCTCACATCCCTCTTTCAACTTCTATATTTACCCCTCACATCCCTCTCTCCTCTTCTATATTTACCCCTCACATCCCTCTCTCTTCTTCTATATTTACCCCTCACATCGCTTTCTCTTCTTCTATATTTACCCCTCACATCCCTCTCCTCTTCTATATTTACCCCTCACATCCCTCTCTCTTCTTCTATATTTACCCCTCACATCGCTCTACCCTCTTCAGAATTTACCCCTCACATCCCTCTATCCACTTCCATATTTACCCCTCACATCCCTCTATCCTCTTCTATATTTACCCCTCACATCCCTTTCTCTTCTTCCATATTTACCCCTCACATCCCTCTATCCTCTTTTATATTTACCCCTCACATCCCTCTTTCAACTTCTATATTTACCCCTCACATCCCTTTCTCCTCTTCTATATTTACCACTCACATTTCTCCCTCCTCTTCTATATTTACCCCTCACATCCCTCTCTCCTCTTCTATATTTACCACTCACATTTCTCCCTCCTCTTCCATATTTACCCCTCACATCCCTCTCTCTTCTTCTATATTTACCCCTCACATCCCTTTCTCTTCTTCTATATTTACCCCTCACATCGCTCTACCCTCTTCAGTATTTACCCCTCACATCCCTCTATCCACTTCCATATTTACCCCTCACATCCCTTCTAACCTCTTCTATATTTACCCCTCACATCCCCCTTTCCACTTCCATATTTACCCCTCACATCCCTCTGTCCTATTTTATATTTACCCCTCACATCCCTCTTTCAACTTCTATATTTACCCCTCACATCCCTTTCTCCTCTTCTATATTTACCACTCACAACCCTCTCTCTTCTTCTATATTTACCCCTCAAATCGCTCTACCCTCTTCAGTATTTACCACTCATATCCCTCTCTCCTCTTCTATATTTACCCCTCACAACCCTCTCTCTTCTTCTATATTTACCCCTCAAATCGCTCTACCCTCTTCAGTATTTACCACTCATATCCCTCTCTCCTCTTCTATATTTACAGCTCACATTTCTCCCTCCTCTTCCATATTTACCCCTCACATCCATCTCTCATATTCTATATTTACCCCTCACAACCCTCTCTCCTCTTCTATATTTACCCCTCACATCCCTCTCTCTTCTTCTTTATTTACCACTCACATCCCTCTCTCCTCTTCTATATTTACCCCTCACATCCCTCTCTCTTCTTCTATATTTACCCCTCACATCGCTCTACCCTCTTCAGAATTTACCCCTCACATCCCTCTATCCACTTCCATATTTACCCCTCACATCCCTCTATCCTCTTCTATATTTACCCCTCACATCCCTTTCTCTTCTTCCATATTTACCCCTCACATCCCTCTATCCTCTTTTATATTTACCCCTCACATCCCTCTTTCAACTTCTATATTTACCCCTCACATCCCCTTCTCCTCTTCTATATTTACCACTCACATTTCTCCCTCCTCTTCTATATTTACCCCTCACATCCCTCTCTCCTCTTCTATATTTACCACTCACATTTCTCCCTCCTCTTCCATATTTACCCCTCACATCCCTCTCTCTTCTTCTATATTTACCCCTCACATCCCTTTCTCTTCTTCTATATTTACCCCTCACATCGCTCTACCCTCTTCAGTATTTACCCCTCACATCCCTCTATCCACTTCCATATTTACCCCTCACATCCCTTCTAACCTCTTCTATATTTACCCCTCACATCCCCCTTTCCACTTCCATATTTACCCCTCACATCCCTCTGTCCTATTTTATATTTACCCCTCACATCCCTCTTTCAACTTCTATATTTACCCCTCACATCCCTTTCTCCTCTTCTATATTTACCACTCACATTTCTCCCTACTCTTCCATATTTACCCCTCACATCCCTCTCTCCTCTTCTATATTTACCCCCCACAACCCTCTCTCTTCTTCTATATTTACCCCTCAAATCGCTCTACCCTCTTCAGTATTTACCACTCATATCCCTCTCTCCTCTTCTATATTTACAGCTCACATTTCTCCCTCCTCTTCCATATTTACCCCTCACATCCATCTCTCATATTCTATATTTACCCCTCACAACCCTCTCTCCTCTTCTATATTTACCCTCACATCCCTCTCTCTTCTTCTTTATTTACCACTCACATCCCTCTCTCCTCTTCTATATTTACCCCTCACATCCCTCTCTCTTCTTCTATATTTACCCCTCACATCGCTCTACCCTCTTCAGAATTTACCCCTCACATCCCTCTATCCACTTCCATATTTACCCCTCACATCCCTCTATCCTCTTCTATATTTACCCCTCACATCCCTTTCTCTTCTTCCATATTTACCCCTCACATCCCTCTATCCTCTTTTATATTTACCCCTCACATCCCTCTTTCAACTTCTATATTTACCCCTCACATCCCTTTCTCCTCTTCTATATTTACCACTCACATTTCTCCCTCCTCTTCTATATTTACCCCTCACATCCCTCTCTCCTCTTCAATATTTACCACTCACATTTCTCCCTCCTCTTCCATATTTACCCCTCACATCCCTCTCTCTTCTTCTATATTTACCCCTCACATCCCTTTCTCTTCTTCTATATTTACCCCTCACATCGCTCTACCCTCTTCAGTATTTACCCCTCACATCCCTCTATCCACTTCCATATTTACCCCTCACATCCCTTCTAACCTCTTCTATATTTACCCCTCACATCCCCCTTTCCACTTCCATATTTACCCCTCACATCCCTCTGTCCTATTTTATATTTACCCCTCACATCCCTCTTTCAACTTCTATATTTACCCCTCACATCCCTTTCTCCTCTTCTATATTTACCACTCACATTTCTCCCTACTCTTCCATATTTACCCCTCACATCCCTCTCTCCTCTTCTATATTTACCCCCCACAACCCTCTCTCTTCTTCTATATTTACCCCTCAAATCGCTCTACCCTCTTCAGTATTTACCACTCATATCCCTCTCTCCTCTTCTATATTTACAGCTCACATTTCTCCCTCCTCTTCCATATTTACCCCTCACATCCATCTCTCATATTCATTTTGACACTCACCCCTCATACCCTCTCTCCTCTTCTATATTTACCCCTCACATCCCTCTTCTTCTTTATTTACCACTCACATCCCTCTCTCCTCTTCTATATTTACCCCTCACATCCCTCTCTCCCTTCTATATTTACCACTCACATATTTCTCCTTCCTCTTCCCATATTTACCCTTCACATCCCTCTCCCCTCTTCTATATTTACCCCTCACATCCCTCTGTCTCTTCTATATTTACCCCTCTCACACCCCTCTCTCTTCTTCTATATTTTCCCCTCACATCCCTCTCTTCTCTCTTTCTAGATTTACTCCATCCCTCTCTCCTCTTTGATATTTACCCCTCACATCACTCTCCTTGCTATATTTACCCTAGCATCCCTCTCTCTTCTTCTAGATTCACCCCTCACATCCCTTTCTCTTCTTCTATATTTACCCCTCACATCCCTCTCTCATATTCTATATTTACCCCTCACAACCCTCTTCCTCCTTCACTTACCCACACCCCTCTCTCTCTTCTTCTTTATTTACCACTCACATCCCTCTCTCCCTCCTTCTATATTTACCCCTCACATCCTCTCTCTTCTTCTATATTTACCCCTCACATCGCTCTACCCTCTTAATTAACCCCTCACACATCCCTCTATCCACTTCCATATTTACCCCTCACATCCCTCTATTCTCTTCTATATTTTACCCCTCACATCCCTTTCTCTCTTCTAATATTTACCCCTCACATCGCTCTACCCTCTTCTAGTATTACTACTTACATCCCTCTTACCACTTCTATATTTACCCCTCACATCCCTCTCTCTCTATATTTACCACTCACACTTCCTCCCTCCACTTCTACCTCTATCCCTCTTATCCTCTTTTATATTTACCCCTCACATCCCTCTTTAACTTCTATATTTACCCCTCACATCCCTTCCTCCTTCTATATTTACCATCATATCTCTCTCGTCTCTCTCAGATTTACCCCTCACATCCCTTTCTCTCTTCTAAGATTACCCCTCACATCCTCTCTCCTCTTCTATATTTACCCTCACATCCCTCTCTTCTTCTAGACTTCCCCACCCCTCACACCCCCTTCCTCCCAGATTTACCCCTCACATCCTCTCTCTCTTCTAGATCACCCATCACATCCCTCCCTCCTCTTCTAGAATCACCCCGCATCCCTCTCTCCTCTTCTATATTTACCACTCACATTCTCCCTCCCTCTTCCACACTCTCACCCTCAAATCCTCTCGTCTCTTCTATATTTACCCCTCACATCCCTTTCTCTTCTTCTTACACTCACCTATTACATCCCTCTCTCCTCTTCTATATTTACCCCTCACATCCCTCCCTCCTCTCTGAGATTTCACCCTCTTTATTCCTCTCTCCCTCTTCTATATTTTACCCACTTCAATCTCCTCCCTTCCATATTTACCACTCAAATCCCGTCCTCTCTCAGATTCACCTCTTACATCCCTTTCTCTTCCTAGATTTACCCCTCACATCCCTCTCTCCTCTTCTATATTTACCCCTCACATCCCTCTCATATTTACCCTCACACCCCTCTTCTTCTACTTACCTCTCTACATCCTCTTCTTCTAGATTTACCCCTCATATCCCTTTCTCTTCTCTTCTATATTTTCCCCTCACATCCCTCTCTCCTCTGGATTTACCCCTCACATCGCTCTACCCTCTTCAGAATTTACCCCTCACATTTCTCTCTCCTCTTCCAGTATCCACCCTTCACATCCCTCTCCCCTCTTCTATATTTACCCCTCACATCCCTCTCTGTCTCTTCTAATATTTACCCCTCACATCCCTCTCTCCTCTTCTCTAATTTACCCCTCACATTACTCTCTCTCTTCTTCTATATTTACCCTAGCATCCCTCTCTCCTCAATAATCACCCCTCACATCCCTTTCTCTCTCAGATTTACCCCTCACATCCCTCTCTCCGACACTCCCACCCTCTACATCCCTCTCTTCTTCTATATTTACCCCTCACATCGCTTTCTCTTCTTCTCATATTTACCCTCACATCCCTCTCCTTCTAGATGACCCCTCACATCCCTCTCTCTCTCTCTTCTATATTTACCCCTCACATCGCTCTACCTTTGTACCTCACCCTCACATCCCTCTATCCACTTCCATATTAACCCCTCACATCCCTCTATCCTCTTCTATATTGACCCCTCACATCCCTTCCTTTCTTCCATATTTACCCCTCACATCCCTCTACTCCTCTTTTACTTACCTCATCTCTTTCAATCTTTGACATTCAACCCCTCACATCCCTTTCTCCTTTTCCATATTTAACCACTCACTTCCTCCTCTTCTACATTCACCCCTCACATCCCTCATCCTCTTCTATATTTACCACTCACTTCCTTCCAATATCTACCTCTTATATCCTCTCTCCTTCTTCTAGATCTACCCTCATATCCCTTTCCTCCTTTATATTTACCCCTCACATCGCTCTACCCTTCAGTATTTACCCCTCACATCCCTCTATCCACTTCCATATTTACCCCTCACATCCCTTCTAACCTCTTCCTAACACCCTCAACCCCTCACATCCCCCTTTCCACTTCCTAATTTACCCCTCACATCCCTCTGTCCTATTTTTATATTTACCCCTCACATCCCTCTTTCAACTTCAGAATTACCCTCACATCCCTTTCTCCCTCCAGATTTACCACTCACATTTCTCCCTACTCTTCCATATTTACCCCTCACATCCCTCTCTCCTCTTCTATATTTACCCCTCACAACCCTCTCTCCTTGATATTTACCCCTCAAATCGCTCTACCCTCTTCAGTACTTGACCACTCATATCCCTCTCTCTCCTCTTCTAGATCACAAAGCCTCTACATTTCCTCCTCCTCTTCCATATTTTACCCCTCACATCCATCAT
Organism: Oncorhynchus mykiss; assembly: GCF_057628025.1. Taxonomy (NCBI): domain Eukaryota; kingdom Metazoa; phylum Chordata; class Actinopteri; order Salmoniformes; family Salmonidae; genus Oncorhynchus; species Oncorhynchus mykiss. Next base: position 13,634,473 of record NC_143026.1, on the reverse strand, counting down.
CCTAGATTTACCCTCACAACCCCTTCTATATTTACCCCTCACATCCCTCTCTCTTCTTCATTCTCACCACTTACATCCCTCTCTCCCTCCTTTTGAGATTCACCTTACATCCCTCTCTCCTCTTCTATATTTACCAACCTCAATTTCCTCTCTCTTCCTCTTCCATATTTACCCTTCACAGATCCCTCTCCCCTCTTCTATATTTACCCCTCACATCCCTTGTCTCTTCATACATCTCCTACCCCTCACACCCCTCTCTCTTCTTCTACATTTACCCCTCACATCCCTTTCTCTTCTTCTAGATTAACCCCTCACATCCCTCTCTCATATTCTAGATTTACCCCTCACAACCCTCTCTCCTCTTCTAGATCTACCTCATCCCTCTCTCTTCTTCATTTTACCAGCTCACATCCCTCTCTCCTCTTCGTCATATTTACCCCTCACATCCCTCTCTCTTCTCATATTTACCCCTCACATCGCTCTACCCTCTTCAACCACCCCTCACATCCCTCTATCCACTTCCATATTTACCCCTCACATCCCTCTACTCCTTTATATTTACCCCTCACATCCCTTTCCTCCATATTTACCCCTCACATCGCTCTACCCTCTCAGTATTTACCACTCACATCCCCTAATCACTTCTACTTACCCTCACATCCCTCTCTCCTCTTCTATATTTACCACTCACATTTCTCCCTCCTCTTCCATACTTACCTCTTACATCCCTCTATCCTCTTTTATATTTACCCCTCACATCCCTCTTTCAACTTCGTACTCACCCTCTTTACATCCCTTTCTCCACATTTTACCACTTTAAGCATCTCCTCCTTGCCTTTTCCAACACTTTCACCCTCACATCCCTTTCTCTTCTTCTATATTTACCCCTCACATCCCTCTCTCCTCTTCTATATTTACCCTCTCACATCCCTCTCTCTTCTCTCAGATTTACCCCTCCTCCACCCCCTTCCTCCCTTCATTTAACCCCTCACATCCCTCTCCTCCTAGATTTACCTATTATATCCCTCTCTCCTCTTCTAGATTTACCCCTCACATCCCTCCCTCCTCTCTTGACACTTACCCTCGCATCCCTCTCTCCTCTTCTATATTTACTACTTCATCTCTCCCTCTCTTCCATATCTACCCTCAAATCCCTCTCTGCTCTTTCACACTCACCCCTCACATCCCTTTCTTTCTCCACATTTACCCATCACATCCTCTCTCCTCTTCCAGATTTACCCCTCACATCCCTCCTCTTCAGATTTACCCCTCGTACTCCCTCAACATTTTCTCTTCTATATTTACCACTCACATTTCTCCCTCCTCTTCCATATATTTACCCCTCAAACCCCCGCTCTTCTACATCTTACCCTGACATCCCTTTCCTCTTTCTAGATCTACCTCTCTCACATCCCTCTCTCCTTTTCGGTTACCCCTCACATCCCTCTCTCTTCCTTGATATTTACCCTCACACCCTCTCTCATATTTACCCCTCACATCCTCTCTCTTCTTCTATATTTACCCCTCACATCCCTTTCTCTTCTATATTTTCCCCTCACATCCCTCTCTCCTCTTCTATATTTACCCCTCACATCGCTCTACCCTCTTCAGAATTTACCCCTCACATTTCTCTCTCCTCTTCCATATTTACCCTTCACATCCCTCTCCCCTCTTCTATATTTACCCCTCACATCCCTCTGTGCTCCTTCTATATTTACCCCTCACACCCCTCTCTTCTTCTCTACATTTACCCCTTATATCCCTTTCTTCTTCCTTATATTTACCCATCACATCCCTATCTCCTTCTATATTTACCCCTCACATCACTCTCTCTTTGATATTTACCCTAGCATCCCTCTCTTTCTCTTCTAGATTTACCCCTCACATCCCTTTCTCTTCTTCTATATTTACCCCTCACATCCCTCTTTCTTTCTCCACACTTACCTCTACATCCCCTTCCTCAATCCAGATTTACTCTCACATCGCTTTCTCTCTCTCTAATTACCCCTCACACCCCTTCTCCCTCTTTATATTTACCCCTCACATCCCTCTCTCTTCTTCTATATTTACCCCTCACACTGCTCTACCCTCTTCAGAATTTACCCCTCACATCCCTAATCCACTTCCTAATTTACCCTCATCCCTCTCATCCTCTTCTATATTTACCCTCATATCCCTTTCTCTTCTTTCAGATTCACCCCTCACATCGCTCTACCCTCTTCAGTATTTACCACTCACATCCCTCTTACCACTTCTAGATTTACCCCTCACATCCCTCTCTCCTTCTATATTTACCACTCGACATCTCCCTCCTTCCATATTTACCCCTCACATCCCCTCATCCTCTTCTAATCTACCCCTCAATCCCCTTCAAATTTCTACATTAACCCCTCACATCCCTTTCTCCTTGATTTACCACTCACACTTCCTGCTTCTTCTAGATCTACCCTCACATCCCTTTCTCTCTCTTCTTAGATTTACCCCTCACATCCCTCTCTCTCCTCTTCTATATTTACCCCTACATCCCTCTCTCTGATATTCACCCCTCACATCCCTCTTCCTTCTATATTTACCCCTCACATCCTCTTCTTCTATATTTACCCATCACATCCCTCTCTCCTTCTAGATCACCCCTCACATCCCTCCCTCCTTCTCAGATCACCCCTCGCATCCCTCTCTCCTCTCTTATATTTACCATCTACATTTCTCCCTCCTCCTCCATATTTACCCCTCAAATCCCTCTCGGTCCTTTTCTAATTTACCTCTTCATCCCATTCTCTTCTTCTCTAGATTTACCCATCACATCCCTCTCTCCTCTTCTATATTTACCCCTCACATCCCTCCCTCCTTCTTCCTCAATATTTACCCCGCATCCCTCTCTCCCTCTTCTCATATTTACCACTCACATCTCTCCCTCCTCTTCCATATTTACCCCTCAATCCCTCTTCCTGCCTCTTCTCATATTTACCCCTCACATCCCTTTCTCTTCTTCTATATTTACCCCTCTCTACATCCTCTCTCCTCTTCTTATATTTACCCTCTCTACATCCCTCTCTCTTCTTCTATATTTACCCTCACACCCCTCTCTCTTCTTCTAAGATATCTACCCCTCACATCCCTCTCTCTTCTTCTATATTTACCCCTCACATCCCTTTCTTCTTTCTTCTATGTTTTCCCCTCACATCCCTCTCTCTTCCTTATATTTTACCCCTCACATCGCTCTACCTTCTTCAAGTTACCCCTCACATTTCTTCTCTCTCCTCTTCCAGATCTACCCTTCAGATCCCTCTCCCCTCTTCTAGATTTACCCTCTACATCCCTCTTGTCTCTTCTATATTTACCCCTCACACCCCTCTCTCTTCTTCTACATTTACCCTCACATCCCTTTCTCTTCTTCTATATTTACCTATTATATCCCTCTCTCCTCTTATATATTTACCCCTCACATCACTCTCTCTTCTTCTATATTTACCCTAGCATCCCTCTCTCTCTCTTTTCTTATATTTACCTCTCTACATCCCTTTCTCTTCTTCTATATTTACCCCTCACATCCTCCTTCTTAGATTTACCCCTCACATCCCTCTCTCTTCTTCTATATTTACCCCTCACATCGCTTTCTCTTCTTCTAATATTTACCCCTCACATCCCTCTCCTCTTCTAGATTCACCCTCTTCACATCCCTCTCTCTTCTTCTTAATGACCCCTCACATCGCTCTACCCTCTTCAGAATTTACCCCTCACATCCCTCTATCCACTTCCATATTTACCCCTCACATCCCTCTATCCTCTTCTAGATTTACCCCTCACATCCCTTTCTCTCTTCTTCCATATTTACCCCTCACATCCCTCTATCCTCTTTTATATTTACCCCTCACATCCCTCTTTCAACTTCTAATATTTACCCCTCACATCCCTTTCTCCTTTTCTATATTTACCACTCACATTTCTCCCTCCTTCCTCTTCTAATATTTACCCCTTACATCCCTCTTATCCTCTTCTATATTTACCACTCACATTTCTCCCTCCCTTCCAAATCACCCCTCACATCCCTCTCTCTCCTCCAAATTACCCCTCACATCCCCTTCCTCCTCTAATTTACCTTATATCGCTCTACCCTCTTCAGCACTCACCCCTCTCATCCCTCTATCCACTTCCATATTTACCCCTCACATCCCTTCTTAACCTCTTCAGATTTACCCCTCACACCCCCCTTTCCACTTCCATATTTACCCCTCACATCCCTCTGTCCTATTTTATATTTACCCCTCACATCCCTCTTTCAACTTTGACAATCACCCCTCACATCCCTTTCTCCTCTTCTATATTTACCACTCACATTTCTCCTCTGACCTTCCAGAAATCACCCCTCACATCCCTCTTCCTCCTCTTGAAATCATCCTCTCTCCTCACAACCTCTTCTTCTTATATTTACCCCTCTAAATCGCTCTACCCTCTCTCAGTATTTACTACTATATCCCTCTCTCCTCTTTCTTATATTTACAGCTCACATTTCTCCCTCCCTTCCACATTTACCCCTCGTATCTCATCTCTCATATTCTATATTTACCCCTCACAACCCTCTCTCCTCTTCTAGATTTACCCCTCACATCCTCTCTCTTCTTCTTTATTTACCAACTACATCCCTCTCTCCTCTTCTATATATTTACCCCTCACATCCCTTTCTTCTACATATTTACCCCTCACATCGCTCTACCCTCTTCATAATTTACCCCTCACATCCCTATTCACTTCCATATTTACCCCTCACATCCCTCTCTCCTCTTCTATATTTACCCCTCACATCCCTTTCTCTTCTTCCATATTTACCCTCTCTCACTCCCTTATTCCTTCTTTCTAGATATTTACCCCTCACATCCCTCTTTCAACTTCTATATTTACCCCTCACATCCCTTTCTCCTTTTCTATATTTTACCACTTTATTCTCTCTCTCTCTTCTTCTAGATTTACCCCTCACATCCCTCTTGACCTCTTTCTAGATTTACCACTTACATCTCCTCCTCTTCCATATTTACCCCTCACATCCCTCTCTCTTCTTCTATATTTACCCCTCACATCCCTTTCTCTTCTTCTATATTTACCCCTCACATCGCTCTACCCTCTTCAGTATTTACCCCTCACATCCCTCTGTCCACTTCCATATTTACCCCTCACATCCCTTCTCACCTTCTTCCACAATTTACCCTCACATCCCCCTTCCACTTCCAGATTTACCCTCACATCCCTCGTCTATTTTTAGATCTACCCCTCACATCCCTCTTTCAACTTCTAAATCACCCTCACATCCCTTTCTCCTCTTCTAGATTTACCACTCACATTTCTCCCTACTCTTCCTAATTTACCTCTTCATCCCTCTCTCCTCTTCTAGATCTACCCTCATACCCTCTCTCTCTTCTATATTTACCCCTTAAATTCCTTACCCTTCATAAATTTACCAACTCATATCCCTCTCTCCTCTTCTTGATTATATCTACATTTCTCCCTCTTCCAGATTCTCACCCCTCTACATCCATCTTCATATTCTAATATTTACCCCTCACAACCCTCTCTCTTTCTATATTTACCCTCACATCCCTCTCTCTTCTTCATTTACCACTCACATCCTCTCTCCTTCTTCACACTTACCTCTTCACATCCTCTCTCCCTCAGATTTACTACTTACATTTCTCCTTCCTCTTCCAGTATTTACCCTTCACATCCCTGCTTTTTATTTACCCCTCACATCCCTCTTGTCTCTTGATATTTACCCCTCACACCCCTCTCTCCTTGACATTTACCCCTCACATCCCTTTCTCTTCTAGATGACCCATCACATCCCTCCTCCTCTTCTCATATTTACCCCTCACATCACTCTCTTCTTCTAGATTACCCTAGCATCCCTCTCTCTCTTCTATATTTACCCCTCACATCCCTTCTCCCTCTTCTCTCAGATTTACCCCTCACATCCCTCTCTCCTCTTCTAACACTCTAAACCTCATCCCTCTCTCTCTCTTCTAGATTTACCCCTCACATCCCTTTCTTCTTCTTATATTTACCCCTCACATCCCTCTCCCTCTTCTACTGTACCCCTCACATCCTCTCTCTCTCTGACACTCACCCTCATCGCTCTACCCTTCTAATCTTACCCCTCATCCCTGATTCATTCCAGATTACCCCTCACATCCCTCTCTCCTCTTCTATATTTACCCCTCACATCCCTCTCTTCCTCCCTTATATTTACCCTCTTACATCGCTCTACCCTCTTCAGTATTTACCACTCACATCCCTGATCACTTCAACACTCACCCTCACATCCCTCTCTCCTCTTCTCTATATTTACCACTCACATTTCTCCCTCCTCTTCCATATTTACCCCTCACATCCCTCTATCCTTCTTTATTTACCCCTCACATCCCTCTTTCAAACTTCTATATTTACCCCTCACATCCCTTTCTCCTCTTCTATATTTACCACTCACATTTCTCCCGCCTCTTCTCATATTTACCCCTCACATCCCTTTCTCTTCTTCTAGATTTACCCCTCACATCCCTCTCTCCTCTTCATATTTACCCTCACATCCCTTTCTCTTCTATATTTACCCCTCACATCCCTCTCTCCTCTTCTAGATTCACCCCTTCATCCCTCTCTCTAGATTTACCATTATATCCCCTTCCTCCAACACTTCCACCCTTCCACCCCCTCCTTCTAGATTATCCTCGGATTCCCTCTCTCCTCTTCTATATTTACCACTCACATTTCTCCCTCCTCTTCCATATTTACCCCTCAAATCCCTCTTCTCGTCTCTTCTATATTTACCCCTCACATCCCTTTTCTCTTCTTCTACTTTACCCATCACATCCCCTCCCCTCCTTCTTCCACACTTACCTCTCTCACACCTCCTCCTCTTCTATATTTACCCTCTCGCATCCCTCTCTCCTCTTCTAATCTACCACTCACATTTCTCCCTCCTCTTCCATATTTACCCCTCTCTAAATCCCTCTCGTCTCTTCTATATTTACCTCTTATATTGCTTTCTCTCTAGATTTACCTCATTCCTCTCTCCCTCCTTCTATATTTACCCCTCACATCCCTCCTTCTTCTAGATCAACCCCTTACACCCCTCTCTCTCTTCTAACAAACCCACCTCTCTCATCCTCTCTCCTCTTTCTTCTATATTTACCCCTCACATCCCTTTCTCTCTCTTCTATATTTTCCCTCACATCCTCTCTCTTCTTCTAGATTTACCCCTCAACATCGCTCACCCTTCAGAATTTACCTCTCTCCCCCCCCCCCCTCACATTTCTTCTTCCTCCGATATTTACCCCTCACATCCCTTCTCCCTCTTTGACACTCCCACCCCTCCACCCCCTCCTTCTTCTATATTTACCCCTCACATCGCTCTACCCTCTTCTAGTAGTTACCCCTCACATTCCTCTATCCTCTTCTAGATTGACCCCTCACATTCCTTTTACCTCTTTGATATTAACCCCTCACATCCCTCTCCCCTTCTTACATTTACCCTCACATCCCTCTTTCCACTATATATTTACCCTTCATATCTGCCTTTTACTTCCAAATTTACCCCTCACATCCCTACTCCTTTTATATTTACCCCTCACATCCCTCTTTCAACTTCTGTATTTACCCTAGCATCCCTTTCTCTTCTTCTATATATTCAACCTCTTTACATCCCTCTCTCCTCTTTGACAATGTCCCCAACCCTCATATCCCTCTCTCTTCTTCTAATATTTACCCTAGCATCCCTCTCTCTTCTTCTATATTTACCCATTACATCCCTTTCTCTTCTTCTATATTTACCCATCACATCCCTTTCTCCTCTTCTATATTTACCCCTCACATCCCTCTCTCTCTTTTATATTTACCCCTCACATCCCTTTCTCTTCTTTATATTTCCCCTCACATCCCTTTTCCTCCTCTCTTCTCATATTTACCCCTCACATCGCGCTACCCTCTTCAGAATTTACCCTCACATCGCTCTACCCTTCTTCCAGATTTACCTCATCCCCTTCCTCCTTCGTTATATTTACCCCTCACATCCCTCTCTCTTCTTCTATATTTACCCCTCACATCGCTCTACCCTCTTCAGTAGTTACCCATCACATTCCTCATCCTTCTTCACATATTTACCTCTTACATCCCTTTATCTTCTTCTATATTAACCCCTCACATCCCTCTCCCTCTTTACATTTACCCCTCATACCCCTCTCCCCTCTTCTACACTTACCCCTCCATCCCTCTTTCCACTTATAGATTTACCCCTCACATCCGCCTTTCCACTTCCACTAATCCACATCCCTATTCTCTTTATATTTACCCCTCACATCCCTCTTTCAACTTCTGTATTTACCCCTCTACATCCCTTTCTCCTCTTCGATATTTACCACTTACATTTCTCCCTCCATATTTTACCCCTCACAACCCTCTCTCCTCTTCTATATTTACCCCTCACAACCCTCTCTCTTCTTATACATTCTACCCTCTCATCCCTCTTCTTCTTAGATACTAACCCCTCACATCCCTCTCTTCTCAGATTCACCCCTCACATCGCCTTACCCTTCAGTATATACCCCTCACACCATCTCCCTTCCTCCCACACTTACCTCCTCACATCCCTCTCTCCTCTCTCAGATTACCCTCTTTACAACCCGCTCTCTTCTTCTATATTTACCCCTCACATCGCTCTACCCTCTTCAGTAGTTACCCCTCACATCCCTCTACCCACTTCCTATATTTACCCCTCACATCCTTCTATCCTTCTATATTTACCCCTCACATCCCTTTATCTTCTTCTATATTTACTACTCTACATCCCTCTTATCCTCGTCTGTATTTATCCACATCCCTCTCCATTTTTCTATTTTTACCCCTCATCCCCTTACCCTCATCTCACCACTATAACCCTCTCCCCCTCTTCTCATATTTTCACCTCACATCCCTCTCTTCATGATATTTACCACTCACAACCCTCTCTCCTCTTTCTTCCTAGATTCACCCCTCACATCCCTCTCTCTCTTCTAATATTATAAATGACATCCCTCTCTCCTCTTCTATATTTACCCTAGCATCCCTCTCTCTCTCTTCTCATATTTAACCCTCACATCCCTCTCTCTGCTTCATCTACCCTCACATCCATTTCTCTTCTTCTATATTTACCCTCACAACCCTCTCTCCTCTTCTATATTTACCCCTCAAATCCCTCTCTTCTTCTATATTTACCACTCACATCCCTCTTTCCACTTATATATTTGCCCCTCACATCCCTCTCTCTCCTCTTCATCATCATCTCTAGATTTCTCCCTCCTCTTCCAATATTTACCCCTAACATCCCTCTTCTTCTATTTTTACCCCTCACATCCCTTTCTCTTCTTCTATATTAACCCCTCACATCACTCTAACCCTCTTCAAGCATCTACCCCTCACATCCCCTCCCTCTCTAGATTTACCCTCAGATTTCTCTCTCCTCTCTTCTATATTTACCCCTCACATCCCTCTCTCCTCTTCTATATTTACCCCTCACATCCCTCTCTCTTCTTCTAATATTTACCCCTCACATCGCTCTACCCTCTTCAGTAGTTACCCCTCACATTCCTCTATCCTCTTCTATATTTACCCCTCACATCTCTTTTACTTCTTTACTCAACCCCTCACATCCCTCTCCCCTCTTCTACATTTACCCCTCACATCCCTCTTTCCAACTCCTAGATTATCCTCTACATCCGCCTTTCCACTTCCAAATTTACCCCTCACATCCTCTTATCCTCTTTATATTTACCCCTCACATCCCTCTTTCAACTTCTGTATTTACCCTAGCATCCCTTTCTCTTCTTCACAATTACCCCTCACATCCCTCTCTCCTCTTCTATATTTAACCCTCATATCCCTCTCTCCTCTTCTTCATATTTACCCTAGCATCCCTCTCTTCTTCTATATTTACCCATTACATCCCTTTCTCTCTTCTACTTACCCATCACATCCCTCTCTCCTCTTCTATATTTTACCTCATATCTCTCTGATCATCCTCACATCCCTTTCTCTTCTTCTATATTTCCCCTCACATCCCTCTCTCCTCTTCTACTTACCCCGCATCGCGCTACCCTTTATAATTTACCCCTTACATCGCCTTACTCTTTGAGATCTACCTCATTCCTCTCTCCCTCCTTTTCTTTAGACTTACCCTCACATCCTCTTCTTTGATATTTACCCCTCACATCGCTCTACCCTCTTCAGCAAGTCACCCACTGCATTTCTCTTACTCCTTCTATATTTACCCCTTACATCCCTTTATCTTCTTCTATATTAACCCCTCACATCCCTCTCCCCTCTTCTAACATTTACCCCTCATATCCCTCTCCCCTCTTCTACATTTACCCCTCACATCCCTCTTTCCACTTATATATTTACCCCTCACATCCGCCTTTCCACTTCCAAATTTACCCCTCACATCCCTGATCTCTTTATATTTACCCCTCACATCCCTCTTTCAACTTCTGTATTTACCCCTCTACATCCCTTTCTCCTCTTCCTACACTCACCATCTACATATTTCTCCTTCTCTTCTATATTTACCCCTCACAACCCTCTCTCCTTCTATATTTACCCTCACAACCCTCTCTCTTTATATATTTACCCTCACATCCCTCTCTCTCTCTTATACATTCACCCCTCACATCCTCTCTCCTTCTAGATTAACCCCTCACATCGCGCTACCCTCTTCAGTATATACCCCTCACATTTCTCTCTCCTCTTCTATATTTACCCCTCACATCCCTCTCTCCTCTTCTAGATTTACCCCTCACAACCCGCTCTTCTTCTATATTTACCCCTCACATCGCTTTACCCTCTTCAGTAGTTACCCCTCACATCCCTCTACCCACTTCCATATTTACCCCTCACATCCTTCTATCCTCTTCTATATTTACCCCTCACATCCCTTTACTTCTTCTATATTTACTACTCACATCCCTCTTATCCTCGTCTGTATTTATCCCTCACATCCCTCTCCATTTTTTCTATTTTTACCCCTCACATCGCTCTACCCTCTTCAGTATTTACCACTCACAACCCTCTCCCCTCTTCTACTTTCACTCTACATCCCTCTCTCTTCTCACTATATTTACCACTCACAACCCTCTCTCCCTCCATATTTACCCCTCACATCCCTCTCTCTTCTTCTATATTTACAACTCACATCCCTCTCTCCTCTTTCTATATTTACCCTAGCATCCCTCTCTCTTCTATATTTAACCCTCACACCCCCGCTTCCTTATATTTACCCCTCACATCCATTTCTCTTCTTCATTTACCCCTCACAACCCTCTCTCCTCTTCTATATTTACCCCTCAATCCCTCTCTCTCTTCTATATTTACCACTCACATCCCTCTTTCCACTAACTGCCCCTCACATCCCTCTCTCCTCTTCTAGATCTCCACCATCTACATTTCTCCCTCCCTTCCATATTTACCCCTAACATCCCCTCTTCTTCTATTTTTACCCTCACATCCCTTTCTTCTCTTCTAGATTAACCCTCTTACATCACACCTCTACCCTCTTCAGTATTTACCCCTCACATCCCTTCCTCTTCTAGATTTACCCCTCTCACTCCCTTCTCTTCATATTTACCCCTCTATATCCCTCTCCCCTCTTCTAGATTTACCCCTCTCACATCCCTTTATCTTCTTCTAAATTACCCCTCACATCCTTCTCTCCTCTTCAGATTTACCCCTCACATCCCACTCTCCTCTTCTAGATTCACCCTTCACATCCCTCTCTCTCTTCTTCTATATTTTACCCCTCACATTGCTCTACCTTCTTCAGTAGTTACCCCTCACATCACTCTGTCCACTTCCATATTTACCTCACACCCCCTTATACTCTTTTATATTTACCCCTCACATCCCTTTATTCTCTTCTAGATTTAACCTCTATCCCTCTTTCCTCCTACATTCTACCCTCACATCCCTCTCCACTCTTTCTATATTTACCCCTCACATCCCTTTATCTTCTTCTATATTTACCCCTCACATCCTTCTCTCCTCTTTCTAGATTTACCCCTCACATCCCTCTCTCCTCTTCTATATTTACCCTTCACATCCCTCTCTTCTATATTTACCCCTCACATTGCTCTACCTTCTTTGAAGTTAACCCCTCACATCACTCTGTCCACTTCCATAATTACCCCTCACATCCCTCTATACTCTTTTATATTTACCCCTCACATCCCTTTATTTTCTTATATATTTAACCCTCACATCCCTCTCTCTTCTTCTATATTTACCCCTCACATCGCTCTACCCTCTTCAGTATTTTACCCCTAACATTCCTCTCTCTCCCTTCCATATTTACCCTCATATCCCCCTGCCCTTTCTATATTTACCCCTAACATCCCTCTCTCTCTTCTAGATTTACCCCTTACATCCCTTTATCTTCTTCTATATTTACCCTCACATCCCTCTCTCCTCTTCTATATTTACCCTTTCACACCTCCTTTCTCTCTAATTCACCCTCTATATTGCTCTACCTTCTTCCAGTAGTTACCTCTTACATCACTCTATCCACTTCCAGATTTACCCCTCACATCCCTCTATACCTTTTAGATTTACCCCTCACATTCGTTTTATTTTCTTCTAGATTTACTCTCACACCCCCCCCCCCTCCAGACTCACCCTCACATCCCTCTCCCTCTTCTATTTTATTTCTCACATCCCTTCTACTCTATATTTACCCCTCACATCCCTTCTAGCCTCTTCGACACTTCACCCCTTACATCCCTCTCTCCTCTTCTAGATCTACCTCTTACATTTCTCTCTCCTCTTTCTATATTTACCCCTCACATCCCTCTCCCCTCTTCTCATATTTACCCCTCACATCCCTCTCCCCTCTTCTAGATTTACCCCTCTCACACCACTCTATCCACTTCCCTATATTTACCCCTCACACCCCCTTATCCTCATCTTTACCTCTCACATCCCTCTCCCCTCTTTGTCACCCCTCACATCCCTCTCCCCTTCTTCTATGTTTACCTCTTCTTCTACATCCTCTTCCGTTCTTCTATATTTACCCCTCACATCCCTCTACCCTTCTTCCTACACTCACCCCTCACGTCCCTTATCCTCTTCTATATTTAACCCTCACATCCCTCACTCTTCTTCTCAATATTTACCCCTCACATCGCTCTACCCTCTTCACTCACCCTTATTCCTCTTCCTCCTCCCACATATTTACCCCTCACACCTCTCCTATTCTATATTTACCCAAACACCCCTTCTCTCTTCTAATTTACCCTCACATCCCTTTCTCTCTCTCTCTCTCTTTATATTTACCCCTCACATCACGCTACCCTCTTCAGTATTTACCCCTCACATCCCTCTCTCCTCTTCAATCACCTCTTACATTTCTCTCTCTCCTCTTCTATATTTACCCCTCTCCATCCCTCTCCCCTTCTTCCATAAATGACCCCTCACATCCCTTTCCACTTCCAAATTTACCCCTCACATCCCTCTATCCTCTTTTATATTTACCCCTCACATCCCTCTTTCAACTTCTGTATTTACCCCTCTACATCCCTTTCTCCTCTTCTATATTTACCACTCACATTTCTCCCTCCTCTTCTATATTTACCCCTCACAACCCTCTCTCCTCTTCTATATTTACCCCTCACAACCCTCTCTCTCTTCTTATATATTTACCCCTCACATCCCTCTCTCTTCTAGAGTATTTACCCCTCACATCCCTCTCTCTTCTTCTATATTCTACCCCTCACATCGCGCTACCCTCTTCACACACACCCCTCACACTTCCTCTCTCCTCCTCTTCTCATATTTACCCCTCACATCCCTCCTCCCTTCTATATTTACCCCTCACAACCCGCTCTCTTCTTCTAGATCATCCTCTCTCACATCGCTCTACCCTCTTCAGTAGTTACCCCTCACATCCCTCTACCCACTTCCATATTTACCCCTCACATCCTTCTATCCTCTTCTAATTACCCCTCACATCCCTTCTACTTCTTCTAGTATCATCATCACATCCCTCTTATCCTCGTCTGTATTTATCCCTCACATCCCTCTCCATTTTTCTATTTTTACCCCTCACATCGCTCTACCCTCTTCAGTATTTACCACTCACAACCCTCTCCCCTCTTCTATATTTTCACCTCACATCCCTCTCTCTTCTACTATATTTACCACTCACAACCCTCTCTCCTCACTCACCCCTCACATCCCTCTCTCCTTCATTTTACAACTCACATCCCTCTCTCCTCTTCTATATTTACCCTAGCATCCCTCTCTCTCTGCATGACTTTATCTCTCTGTCTTCTATATTTACCCCTCACATCCATTTCTCTTCTATATTTACCCCTCACAACCCTCTCTCCTCTTCTAGATCTACCCCTCAAATCCCTCTCTCTTCTATATTTACCACTCACATCCCTCTTTCCACTAGATACTTGCCCCTACATCCCTCTCTCCTCTTCTAGATCTACCACTCACATTTTCCTCCCTTCCATATTTACCCCTAACATCCTCTCTCTTCTTCTATTTTTACCCCTCACATCCCTTTCTCTTCTTCTATATTAACCCCTCACATCACTCTACCCTCTTCAGTATTTACCCCTCACATCCCTCTCTCCTCTTCTAATTACCCCTCACATTTCTCTCTCCTCTTCTATATTTACCCCTCACATCCCTCTCCCCTCTTCTATATTTACCCCTCACATCCCTTTACTTCTCTGAGATTTACCCCTCACATCCTTCCTCCTCTTCTATATTTACCCCTCACATCCCACTCTCCTCTTCTATATTTACCCTTCACATCCCTTCCTTGTATTTACCCCTCACATTGCTCTACCTTCTTCAGTAGTTACCCCTCACATCACTCTGTCCACTTCCATATTTACCCCTCACATCCCCTGCATACTCTTTTATATTTACCCCTCACATCCCTTTATTTTCTTCTATATTTAACCCTCACATTTCTCTCTCCTCTTCTATATTTACCCCTCACATCCCTCTCCACTCTTCTATATTTACCCCTCACATCCCTTTATACCTTCTTCTATATTTACCCCTCACATCCTTCTCTCCTCTTATATTTACCCCTCATCCTCTCTCCTCTTCTATATTTACCCTTCACATCCCTCTTCTTCTCTATATTTACCCCTCACATTGCTCTACCTTCTTCAGTAGTTACCCCTCACATCACTCTGTCCACTTCCATATTTACCCCTCACATCCCTCTATACTCTTTATATTTACCCCTCACATCCCTTTATTTTCTTATCTCAACCTCACATCCCTCCTTCTTCTATATTTACCCCTCACATCGCTCTACCCTTCAGCAATTACCCCTAACATTCCTCTTCCTTCCATATTTAACCCCTCAATATCCCCCTCTCCTCTTCTATATTTACCCCTAACATCCCTCTCTCTTTGATTCACCCCTCACATCCCTTTATCTTCTTCTATATTTACCCTCACATCCCTCTCTCCTCTTCTATATTTACCCTTCACATCCCTCTCTCTCTTCTATATTTACCCCTCACATTGCTCTACCTTCTTCAGTAGTTACCCCTCACATCACTCTATCCACTTCCATATTTACCCCTCACATCCCTCTATACTCTTTTATATTTACCCTCACATTCCTTTACTTCTTTCTTCTATATTTACCCTCACATCCCTCTCCCCTCTTCTATATTACCCCTCACATCCCTCTCCCTCTTCTATTTTATTCCTCACATCCCTCTTTCCACCTATATATTTACCCCTCACATCCCTTCTAGCCTCTTCTATATTTACCCCTCACATCCCTCTCTCCTCTTCTGAATTTACCCCTCACATTTCTCTCTCCTCTTCTATATTTACCCCTCACATCCCTCTCCCCTCTTCTATATTTACCCCTCACATCCCTCTCCCCTCTTCTATATTTACCCCTCACATCACTCTATCCACTTCCATATTTACCCCTCACATCCCTCTATCCTCTTCTATCTTTACCTCTCACATCCCTCTCCCCTCTTCTATTTTTACCCCTCACATCCCTCTCCCCTCTTCTATGTTTACCCCTCACATCCCTCTCGCCTCTTCTATATTTACCCCTCACATCCCTCTACCCTCTTCTATATTTACCCCTCACGTCCCTCTATCCTCTTCTATATTTAACCCTCACATCCCTCACTCTTCTTCTATATTTACCCCTCACATCGCTCTACCCTCTTCAGTATTTACCCCTAACATTCCTCTCTCCTCTTCCATATTTACCCCTCACACCTCTCCTATTCTATATTTACCCCTAACATCCTTCTCTCTTCTTCTATATTTACCCCTCACATCCCTTTCTCTTCTTCTATATTTACCCCTCACATCACGCTACCCTCTTCAGTATTTACCCCTCACATCCCTCTCTCCTCTTCTATATTTACCCCTCACATTTCTCTCTCCTCTTCTATATTTACCCCTCACATCCCTCTCCCCTCTTCTATATTTACCCCTCACATCCCTTTCTCTTCTTCTATATTTACCCCTCACATCCCTCTCCCCTCTTTTCTCTTTACCCCTCACATCCCTCTCCCCTCTTCTATATTTACCCCTCACATCCCTCTTCCCTCTTCTATATTTACCCTCACATCCCTCTCCCCACTTCTATATTTACCCCTCACATCCCTCTCTCCTCTTCTATATTTACCCTCACATCCCTTCTATCCTTTTCTCTATCTACTCCCTTTTCCTCCTCGCTCTCTCCTATGTTCCTTCTTTCCTAAATCCCACATGCCTCACTCCCTCCCCTTTTCTACTTACCCCTCTTTTCTCCTCTCTCTCTCTCTCAATTCAATTAAATGAAATTGCCAAAGCAAGTTAAATAGATATTAAACAAAAGTGAAATTAACAGTACACACTACACTCACTACACAACACAAGTTCCAAAATAATAAAGACATTTCAAAGTCAAATTTTAT